>NW_027461770.1:0-300000 GCF_050947455.1 Rhinoderma darwinii
AAGGAACAAGGGGTGGCTGTGGGCATGCACTTGCTGCCGCTGCCAGTGTTTATCTGCATGGCAGCAGGGCATTTGGGCGTTGCCAGGAAGGCGTTTTTATGTAGATTCCTCCTCTTTCAGCACTGCATTGTGGTGCAAGCAAAAGAAGCAAATCCTGTCTGGCTTCCTCTCCGGCCTTTATTCACCTCCCGTGTAGCTGTGAGTGTGTGAGCCTGCAGGGCCCCATGGAATTGCCTAGAAGTAGGCTGAATCGCTGCAAGGGCTGAACAGCAGTATCGGGCAGGCTCGGGCAACGCGCGGCCCGTTCGGGTTATCGCTTCTCGGCCTTTTGGCTAAGATCAAGTGTAGTATCTGTTCTTATCAGTTTAATATCTGATACGTCCCCTATCTGGGGACCATATATTAAATGGATTTTTAGAACAGGGAGATGGAAATAGAGCTTGCTCTGTCCACTCCACGCATTGACCTGGTATTGCAGTATTTCCAGGACCGGTGCACCCTTTCCTTATGTGTTGACTAAAAGCAGATTCCAAAAGTGTTTTTTGTCTTTGCTATTGTTTCTGTCTTTCTGAAGGGATCTCCCCTTTTAATCCCATTATTTCAACACCTGTTGGACAATGCATGAGTGATAATGAGCTCATTGATTAAATGCAATTAATGAATAGATTGCCACCTCTTGTTGTGTGTCGTCTGTGTTTCTGTGTTTCCGGCATTTCACATTGGAACACCTCATTCACCTTCCTTGTCTTCTCTCCGCCCTCCCTTTTAGGTAAGTTAAAGAGCTGCACCTGAGCCAGCCACTGATTGATTGATTGATTGATTGATTGATTGATTGATTGATTGATTGATTGATGCAGCACAACAGTCAAATAGTGGAGTGGAGTAGGGGAACAGCAAACAGCCAATAAAGCAGCCCGCCCGCTCGCCTGCCCGCCACAATGGACCTACCTGTGTACACTAGATGGATGTGATGGAATGTACTGTCGTCCCTACATTTCAAGAAGAAGTAAGAATTGCAGTTGCAACAAAGCCTTGCTTGCCTACAAAGAGAGCAGCAATTTGGATTTGTTACTATGTTACCTAGAAGAATAACAAACTGTGCAAGGATGGAGGTTGTAGGAGCAAGGAGAAGTTGTCTGTAAAGTTGGTGGATGCCTATTTTCCATTTTGCAGTCCCTTGTCTCCCTCTTGTGGCCTCCTGGAGGCAACTAGCTGTGCAAAAAAAAGACAGCCTGGCGGCCGGCTGTTGCAGTGTTGCCCTCTCAGGCAACACTGAGTGACTGACTGAGCCTCACCGTCTTATATAAAGTTCAGACGGAACTTTGCACGTGTCATAGTGGAGCCCTCAGGATTCCAGAGCCAGCTTTCTGACATCATAATGGGGCCTCAGAGATAAAAGCCTGGGCCCAGGCAGTGTTGGTCAGTGCTGCTCAGCAGGCAGCACTGGACTGGACTGGATTACAGCTGATACAAGGTGTGAAGGAACAAGGGGTGGCTGTGGGCATGCACTTGCTGCCGCTGCCAGTGTTTATCTGCATGGCAGCAGGGCATTTGGGCGTTGCCAGGAAGGCGTTTTTATGTAGATTCCTCCTCTTTCAGCACTGCATTGTGGTGCAAGCAAAAGAAGCAAATCCTGTCTGGCTTCCTCTCCGGCCTTTATTCACCTCCCGTGTAGCTGTGAGTGTGTGAGCCTGCAGGGCCCCATGGAATTGCCTAGAAGTAGGCTGAATCGCTGCAAGGGCTGAACAGCAGTATCGGGCAGGCTCGGGCAACGCGCGGCCCGTTCGGGTTATCGCTTCTCGGCCTTTTGGCTAAGATCAAGTGTAGTATCTGTTCTTATCAGTTTAATATCTGATACGTCCCCTATCTGGGGACCATATATTAAATGGATTTTTAGAACAGGGAGATGGAAATAGAGCTTGCTCTGTCCACTCCACGCATTGACCTGGTATTGCAGTATTTCCAGGACCGGTGCACCCTTTCCTTATGTGTTGACTAAAAGCAGATTCCAAAAGTGTTTTTTGTCTTTGCTATTGTTTCTGTCTTTCTGAAGGGATCTCCCCTTTTAATCCCATTATTTCAACACCTGTTGGACAATGCATGAGTGATAATGAGCTCATTGATTAAATGCAATTAATGAATAGATTGCCACCTCTTGTTGTGTGTCGTCTGTGTTTCTGTGTTTCCGGCATTTCACATTGGAACACCTCATTCACCTTCCTTGTCTTCTCTCCGCCCTCCCTTTTAGGTAAGTTAAAGAGCTGCACCTGAGCCAGCCACTGATTGATTGATTGATTGATTGATTGATTGATTGATTGATTGATTGATTGATTGATGCAGCACAACAGTCAAATAGTGGAGTGGAGTAGGGGAACAGCAAACAGCCAATAAAGCAGCCCGCCCGCTCGCCTGCCCGCCACAATGGACCTACCTGTGTACACTAGATGGATGTGATGGAATGTACTGTCGTCCCTACATTTCAAGAAGAAGTAAGAATTGCAGTTGCAACAAAGCCTTGCTTGCCTACAAAGAGAGCAGCAATTTGGATTTGTTACTATGTTACCTAGAAGAATAACAAACTGTGCAAGGATGGAGGTTGTAGGAGCAAGGAGAAGTTGTCTGTAAAGTTGGTGGATGCCTATTTTCCATTTTGCAGTCCCTTGTCTCCCTCTTGTGGCCTCCTGGAGGCAACTAGCTGTGCAAAAAAAAGACAGCCTGGCGGCCGGCTGTTGCAGTGTTGCCCTCTCAGGCAACACTGAGTGACTGACTGAGCCTCACCGTCTTATATAAAGTTCAGACGGAACTTTGCACGTGTCATAGTGGAGCCCTCAGGATTCCAGAGCCAGCTTTCTGACATCATAATGGGGCCTCAGAGATAAAAGCCTGGGCCCAGGCAGTGTTGGTCAGTGCTGCTCAGCAGGCAGCACTGGACTGGACTGGATTACAGCTGATACAAGGTGTGAAGGAACAAGGGGTGGCTGTGGGCATGCACTTGCTGCCGCTGCCAGTGTTTATCTGCATGGCAGCAGGGCATTTGGGCGTTGCCAGGAAGGCGTTTTTATGTAGATTCCTCCTCTTTCAGCACTGCATTGTGGTGCAAGCAAAAGAAGCAAATCCTGTCTGGCTTCCTCTCCGGCCTTTATTCACCTCCCGTGTAGCTGTGAGTGTGTGAGCCTGCAGGGCCCCATGGAATTGCCTAGAAGTAGGCTGAATCGCTGCAAGGGCTGAACAGCAGTATCGGGCAGGCTCGGGCAACGCGCGGCCCGTTCGGGTTATCGCTTCTCGGCCTTTTGGCTAAGATCAAGTGTAGTATCTGTTCTTATCAGTTTAATATCTGATACGTCCCCTATCTGGGGACCATATATTAAATGGATTTTTAGAACAGGGAGATGGAAATAGAGCTTGCTCTGTCCACTCCACGCATTGACCTGGTATTGCAGTATTTCCAGGACCGGTGCACCCTTTCCTTATGTGTTGACTAAAAGCAGATTCCAAAAGTGTTTTTTTGTCTTTGCTATTGTTTCTGTCTTTCTGAAGGGATCTCCCCTTTTAATCCCATTATTTCAACACCTGTTGGACAATGCATGAGTGATAATGAGCTCATTGATTAAATGCAATTAATGAATAGATTGCCACCTCTTGTTGTGTGTCGTCTGTGTTTCTGTGTTTCCGGCATTTCACATTGGAACACCTCATTCACCTTCCTTGTCTTCTCTCCGCCCTCCCTTTTAGGTAAGTTAAAGAGCTGCACCTGAGCCAGCCACTGATTGATTGATTGATTGATTGATTGATTGATTGATGCAGCACAACAGTCAAATAGTGGAGTGGAGTAGGGGAACAGCAAACAGCCAATAAAGCAGCCCGCCCGCTCGCCTGCCCGCCACAATGGACCTACCTGTGTACACTAGATGGATGTGATGGAATGTACTGTCGTCCCTACATTTCAAGAAGAAGTAAGGGTATGTTCACACGGCCAAATTTCAGACGTATACGAGGCGTATTATGCCTCGTTTTACGTCTGAAAATATGGCTACAATACGTCGGCAAACATCTGCCCATTCATTTGAATGGGTTTGCCGACGTACTGTGCAGACGACCTGTTATTTACGAGTCGTCGTTTGACAGCTGTCAAACGACGACCCGTAAATTTACTGCCTCGGCAAAGAAGTGCAGGGCACTTCTTTGCCACGTAATTTGAGCCGTTCTTCATTAAAATCAATGAAGCACGGCTCAAGGTTTACGAGCGTCTCAGACGCCTCGTAAATTACGAGGAGGAGCTTTTACGTGTGAAACGAGGCAGCTGTTAACAGTCTGTCTTTTCACACGTAACTGCCTCTCAGCGTGTGAACATACCCTAAGAATTGCAGTTGCAACAAAGCCTTGCTTGCCTACAAAGAGAGCAGCAATTTGGATTTGTTACTATGTTACCTAGAAGAATAACAAACTGTGCAAGGATGGAGGTTGTAGGAGCAAGGAGAAGTTGTCTGTAAAGTTGGTGGATGCCTATTTTCCATTTTGCAGTCCCTTGTCTCCCTCTTGTGGCCTCCTGGAGGCAACTAGCTGTGCAAAAAAAAGACAGCCTGGCGGCCGGCTGTTGCAGTGTTGCCCTCTCAGGCAACACTGAGTGACTGACTGAGCCTCACCGTCTTATATAAAGTTCAGACGGAACTTTGCACGTGTCATAGTGGAGCCCTCAGGATTCCAGAGCCAGCTTTCTGACATCATAATGGGGCCTCAGAGATAAAAGCCTGGGCCCAGGCAGTGTTGGTCAGTGCTGCTCAGCAGGCAGCACTGGACTGGACTGGATTACAGCTGATACAAGGTGTGAAGGAACAAGGGGTGGCTGTGGGCATGCACTTGCTGCCGCTGCCAGTGTTTATCTGCATGGCAGCTGGGCATTTGGGCGTTGCCAGGAAGGCGTTTTTATGTAGATTCCTCCTCTTTCAGCACTGCATTGTGGTGCAAGCAAAAGAAGCAAATCCTGTCTGGCTTCCTCTCCGGCCTTTATTCACCTCCCGTGTAGCTGTGAGTGTGTGAGCCTGCAGGGCCCCATGGAATTGCCTAGAAGTAGGCTGAATCGCTGCAAGGGCTGAACAGCAGTATCGGGCAGGCTCGGGCAACGCGCGGCCCGTTCGGGTTATCGCTTCTCGGCCTTTTGGCTAAGATCAAGTGTAGTATCTGTTCTTATCAGTTTAATATCTGATACGTCCCCTATCTGGGGACCATATATTAAATGGATTTTTAGAACAGGGAGATGGAAATAGAGCTTGCTCTGTCCACTCCACGCATTGACCTGGTATTGCAGTATTTCCAGGACCGGTGCACCCTTTCCTTATGTGTTGACTAAAAGCAGATTCCAAAAGTGTTTTTTGTCTTTGCTATTGTTTCTGTCTTTCTGAAGGGATCTCCCCTTTTAATCCCATTATTTCAACACCTGTTGGACAATGCATGAGTGATAATGAGCTCATTGATTAAATGCAATTAATGAATAGATTGCCACCTCTTGTTGTGTGTCGTCTGTGTTTCTGTGTTTCCGGCATTTCACATTGGAACACCTCATTCACCTTCCTTGTCTTCTCTCCGCCCTCCCTTTTAGGTAAGTTAAAGAGCTGCACCTGAGCCAGCCACTGATTGATTGATTGATTGATTGATTGATTGATTGATTGATTGATTGATTGATTGATGCAGCACAACAGTCAAATAGTGGAGTGGAGTAGGGGAACAGCAAACAGCCAATAAAGCAGCCCGCCCGCTCGCCTGCCCGCCACAATGGACCTACCTGTGTACACTAGATGGATGTGATGGAATGTACTGTCGTCCCTACATTTCAAGAAGAAGTAAGAATTGCAGTTGCAACAAAGCCTTGCTTGCCTACAAAGAGAGCAGCAATTTGGATTTGTTACTATGTTACCTAGAAGAATAACAAACTGTGCAAGGATGGAGGTTGTAGGAGCAAGGAGAAGTTGTCTGTAAAGTTGGTGGATGCCTATTTTCCATTTTGCAGTCCCTTGTCTCCCTCTTGTGGCCTCCTGGAGGCAACTAGCTGTGCAAAAAAAAGACAGCCTGGCGGCCGGCTGTTGCAGTGTTGCCCTCTCAGGCAACACTGAGTGACTGACTGAGCCTCACCGTCTTATATAAAGTTCAGACGGAACTTTGCACGTGTCATAGTGGAGCCCTCAGGATTCCAGAGCCAGCTTTCTGACATCATAATGGGGCCTCAGAGATAAAAGCCTGGGCCCAGGCAGTGTTGGTCAGTGCTGCTCAGCAGGCAGCACTGGACTGGACTGGATTACAGCTGATACAAGGTGTGAAGGAACAAGGGGTGGCTGTGGGCATGCACTTGCTGCCGCTGCCAGTGTTTATCTGCATGGCAGCAGGGCATTTGGGCGTTGCCAGGAAGGCGTTTTTATGTAGATTCCTCCTCTTTCAGCACTGCATTGTGGTGCAAGCAAAAGAAGCAAATCCTGTCTGGCTTCCTCTCCGGCCTTTATTCACCTCCCGTGTAGCTGTGAGTGTGTGAGCCTGCAGGGCCCCATGGAATTGCCTAGAAGTAGGCTGAATCGCTGCAAGGGCTGAACAGCAGTATCGGGCAGGCTCGGGCAACGCGCGGCCCGTTCGGGTTATCGCTTCTCGGCCTTTTGGCTAAGATCAAGTGTAGTATCTGTTCTTATCAGTTTAATATCTGATACGTCCCCTATCTGGGGACCATATATTAAATGGATTTTTAGAACAGGGAGATGGAAATAGAGCTTGCTCTGTCCACTCCACGCATTGACCTGGTATTGCAGTATTTCCAGGACCGGTGCACCCTTTCCTTATGTGTTGACTAAAAGCAGATTCCAAAAGTGTTTTTTGTCTTTGCTATTGTTTCTGTCTTTCTGAAGGGATCTCCCCTTTTAATCCCATTATTTCAACACCTGTTGGACAATGCATGAGTGATAATGAGCTCATTGATTAAATGCAATTAATGAATAGATTGCCACCTCTTGTTGTGTGTCGTCTGTGTTTCTGTGTTTCCGGCATTTCACATTGGAACACCTCATTCACCTTCCTTGTCTTCTCTCCGCCCTCCCTTTTAGGTAAGTTAAAGAGCTGCACCTGAGCCAGCCACTGATTGATTGATTGATTGATTGATTGATTGATTGATTGATTGATTGATTGATGCAGCACAACAGTCAAATAGTGGAGTGGAGTAGGGGAACAGCAAACAGCCAATAAAGCAGCCCGCCCGCTCGCCTGCCCGCCACAATGGACCTACCTGTGTACACTAGATGGATGTGATGGAATGTACTGTCGTCCCTACATTTCAAGAAGAAGTAAGAATTGCAGTTGCGTTGCAACAAAGCCTTGCTTGCCTACAAAGAGAGCAGCAATTTGGATTTGTTACTATGTTACCTAGAAGAATAACAAACTGTGCAAGGATGGAGGTTGTAGGAGCAAGGAGAAGTTGTCTGTAAAGTTGGTGGATGCCTATTTTCCATTTTGCAGTCCCTTGTCTCCCTCTTGTGGCCTCCTGGAGGCAACTAGCTGTGCAAAAAAAAGACAGCCTGGCGGCCGGCTGTTGCAGTGTTGCCCTCTCAGGCAACACTGAGTGACTGACTGAGCCTCACCGTCTTATATAAAGTTCAGACGGAACTTTGCACGTGTCATAGTGGAGCCCTCAGGATTCCAGAGCCAGCTTTCTGACATCATAATGGGGCCTCAGAGATAAAAGCCTGGGCCCAGGCAGTGTTGGTCAGTGCTGCTCAGCAGGCAGCACTGGACTGGACTGGATTACAGCTGATACAAGGTGTGAAGGAACAAGGGGTGGCTGTGGGCATGCACTTGCTGCCGCTGCCAGTGTTTATCTGCATGGCAGCAGGGCATTTGGGCGTTGCCAGGAAGGCGTTTTTATGTAGATTCCTCCTCTTTCAGCACTGCATTGTGGTGCAAGCAAAAGAAGCAAATCCTGTCTGGCTTCCTCTCCGGCCTTTATTCACCTCCCGTGTAGCTGTGAGTGTGTGAGCCTGCAGGGCCCCATGGAATTGCCTAGAAGTAGGCTGAATCGCTGCAAGGGCTGAACAGCAGTATCGGGCAGGCTCGGGCAACGCGCGGCCCGTTCGGGTTATCGCTTCTCGGCCTTTTGGCTAAGATCAAGTGTAGTATCTGTTCTTATCAGTTTAATATCTGATACGTCCCCTATCTGGGGACCATATATTAAATGGATTTTTAGAACAGGGAGATGGAAATAGAGCTTGCTCTGTCCACTCCACGCATTGACCTGGTATTGCAGTATTTCCAGGACCGGTGCACCCTTTCCTTATGTGTTGACTAAAAGCAGATTCCAAAAGTGTTTTTTGTCTTTGCTATTGTTTCTGTCTTTCTGAAGGGATCTCCCCTTTTAATCCCATTATTTCAACACCTGTTGGACAATGCATGAGTGATAATGAGCTCATTGATTAAATGCAATTAATGAATAGATTGCCACCTCTTGTTGTGTGTCGTCTGTGTTTCTGTGTTTCCGGCATTTCACATTGGAACACCTCATTCACCTTCCTTGTCTTCTCTCCGCCCTCCCTTTTAGGTAAGTTAAAGAGCTGCACCTGAGCCAGCCACTGATTGATTGATTGATTGATTGATTGATTGATTGATTGATTGATTGATTGATGCAGCACAACAGTCAAATAGTGGAGTGGAGTAGGGGAACAGCAAACAGCCAATAAAGCAGCCCGCCCGCTCGCCTGCCCGCCACAATGGACCTACCTGTGTACACTAGATGGATGTGATGGAATGTACTGTCGTCCCTACATTTCAAGAAGAAGTAAGGGTATGTTCACACGGCCAAATTTCAGACGTATACGAGGCGTATTATGCCTCGTTTTACGTCTGAAAATATGGCTACAATACGTCGGCAAACATCTGCCCATTCATTTGAATGGGTTTGCCGACGTACTGTGCAGACGACCTGTTATTTACGAGTCGTCGTTTGACAGCTGTCAAACGACGACCCGTAAATTTACTGCCTCGGCAAAGAAGTGCAGGGCACTTCTTTGCCACGTAATTTGAGCCGTTCTTCATTAAAATCAATGAAGCACGGCTCAAGGTTTTACGAGCGTCTCAGACGCCTCGTAAATTACGAGGAGGAGCTTTTACGTGTGAAACGAGGCAGCTGTTAACAGTCTGTCTTTTCACACGTAACTGCCTCTCAGCGTGTGAACATACCCTAAGAATTGCAGTTGCAACAAAGCCTTGCTTGCCTACAAAGAGAGCAGCAATTTGGATTTGTTACTATGTTACCTAGAAGAATAACAAACTGTGCAAGGATGGAGGTTGTAGGAGCAAGGAGAAGTTGTCTGTAAAGTTGGTGGATGCCTATTTTCCATTTTGCAGTCCCTTGTCTCCCTCTTGTGGCCTCCTGGAGGCAACTAGCTGTGCAAAAAAAAGACAGCCTGGCGGCCGGCTGTTGCAGTGTTGCCCTCTCAGGCAACACTGAGTGACTGACTGAGCCTCACCGTCTTATATAAAGTTCAGACGGAACTTTGCACGTGTCATAGTGGAGCCCTCAGGATTCCAGAGCCAGCTTTCTGACATCATAATGGGGCCTCAGAGATAAAAGCCTGGGCCCAGGCAGTGTTGGTCAGTGCTGCTCAGCAGGCAGCACTGGACTGGACTGGATTACAGCTGATACAAGGTGTGAAGGAACAAGGGGTGGCTGTGGGCATGCACTTGCTGCCGCTGCCAGTGTTTATCTGCATGGCAGCAGGGCATTTGGGCGTTGCCAGGAAGGCGTTTTTATGTAGATTCCTCCTCTTTCAGCACTGCATTGTGGTGCAAGCAAAAGAAGCAAATCCTGTCTGGCTTCCTCTCCGGCCTTTATTCACCTCCCGTGTAGCTGTGAGTGTGTGAGCCTGCAGGGCCCCATGGAATTGCCTAGAAGTAGGCTGAATCGCTGCAAGGGCTGAACAGCAGTATCGGGCAGGCTCGGGCAACGCGCGGCCCGTTCGGGTTATCGCTTCTCGGCCTTTTGGCTAAGATCAAGTGTAGTATCTGTTCTTATCAGTTTAATATCTGATACGTCCCCTATCTGGGGACCATATATTAAATGGATTTTTAGAACAGGGAGATGGAAATAGAGCTTGCTCTGTCCACTCCACGCATTGACCTGGTATTGCAGTATTTCCAGGACCGGTGCACCCTTTCCTTATGTGTTGACTAAAAGCAGATTCCAAAAGTGTTTTTTGTCTTTGCTATTGTTTCTGTCTTTCTGAAGGGATCTCCCCTTTTAATCCCATTATTTCAACACCTGTTGGACAATGCATGAGTGATAATGAGCTCATTGATTAAATGCAATTAATGAATAGATTGCCACCTCTTGTTGTGTGTCGTCTGTGTTTCTGTGTTTCCGGCATTTCACATTGGAACACCTCATTCACCTTCCTTGTCTTCTCTCCGCCCTCCCTTTTAGGTAAGTTAAAGAGCTGCACCTGAGCCAGCCACTGATTGATTGATTGATTGATTGATTGATTGATTGATTGATTGATTGATTGATGCAGCACAACAGTCAAATAGTGGAGTGGAGTAGGGGAACAGCAAACAGCCAATAAAGCAGCCCGCCCGCTCGCCTGCCCGCCACAATGGACCTACCTGTGTACACTAGATGGATGTGATGGAATGTACTGCCGTCCCTACATTTCAAGAAGAAGTAAGAATTGCAGTTGCAACAAAGCCTTGCTTGCCTACAAAGAGAGCAGCAATTTGGATTTGTTACTATGTTACCTAGAAGAATAACAAACTGTGCAAGGATGGAGGTTGTAGGAGCAAGGAGAAGTTGTCTGTAAAGTTGGTGGATGCCTATTTTCCATTTTGCAGTCCCTTGTCTCCCTCTTGTGGCCTCCTGGAGGCAACTAGCTGTGCAAAAAAAAGACAGCCTGGCGGCCGGCTGTTGCAGTGTTGCCCTCTCAGGCAACACTGAGTGACTGACTGAGCCTCACCGTCTTATATAAAGTTCAGACGGAACTTTGCACGTGTCATAGTGGAGCCCTCAGGATTCCAGAGCCAGCTTTCTGACATCATAATGGGGCCTCAGAGATAAAAGCCTAGGCCCAGGCAGTGTTGGTCAGTGCTGCTCAGCAGGCAGCACTGGACTGGACTGGATTACAGCTGATACAAGGTGTGAAGGAACAAGGGGTGGCTGTGGGCATGCACTTGCTGCCGCTGCCAGTGTTTATCTGCATGGCAGCAGGGCATTTGGGCGTTGCCAGGAAGGCGTTTTTATGTAGATTCCTCCTCTTTCAGCACTGCATTGTGGTGCAAGCAAAAGAAGCAAATCCTGTCTGGCTTCCTCTCCGGCCTTTATTCACCTCCCGTGTAGCTGTGAGTGTGTGAGCCTGCAGGGCCCCATGGAATTGCCTAGAAGTAGGCTGAATCGCTGCAAGGGCTGAACAGCAGTATCGGGCAGGCTCGGGCAACACGCGGCCCATTCGGGTTATCGCTTCTCGGCCTTTTGGCTAAGATCAAGTGTAGTATCTGTTCTTATCAGTTTAATATCTGATACGTCCCCTATCTGGGGACCATATATTAAATGGATTTTTAGAACAGGGAGATGGAAATAGAGCTTGCTCTGTCCACTCCACGCATTGACCTGGTATTGCAGTATTTCCAGGACCGGTGCACCCTTTCCTTATGTGTTGACTAAAAGCAGATTCCAAAAGTGTTTTTTGTCTTTGCTATTGTTTCTGTCTTTCTGAAGGGATCTCCCCTTTTAATCCCATTATTTCAACACCTGTTGGACAATGCATGAGTGATAATGAGCTCATTGATTAAATGCAATTAATGAATAGATTGCCACCTCTTGTTGTGTGTCGTCTGTGTTTCTGTGTTTCCGGCATTTCACATTGGAACACCTCATTCACCTTCCTTGTCTTCTCTCCGCCCTCCCTTTTAGGTAAGTTAAAGAGCTGCACCTGAGCCAGCCACTGATTGATTGATTGATTGATTGATTGATTGATTGATTGATTGATTGATTGATTGATTGATTGATGCAGCACAACAGTCAAATAGTGGAGTGGAGTAGGGGAACAGCAAACAGCCAATAAAGCAGCCCGCCCGCTCGCCTGCCCGCCACAATGGACCTACCTGTGTACACTAGATGGATGTGATGGAATGTACTGTCGTCCCTACATTTCAAGAAGAAGTAAGAATTGCAGTTGCAACAAAGCCTTGCTTGCCTACAAAGAGAGCAGCAATTTGGATTTGTTACTATGTTACCTAGAAGAATAACAAACTGTGCAAGGATGGAGGTTGTAGGAGCAAGGAGAAGTTGTCTGTAAAGTTGGTGGATGCCTATTTTCCATTTTGCAGTCCCTTGTCTCCCTCTTGTGGCCTCCTGGAGGCAACTAGCTGTGCAAAAAAAAGACAGCCTGGCGGCCGGCTGTTGCAGTGTTGCCCTCTCAGGCAACACTGAGTGACTGACTGAGCCTCACCGTCTTATATAAAGTTCAGACGGAACTTTGCACGTGTCATAGTGGAGCCCTCAGGATTCCAGAGCCAGCTTTCTGACATCATAATGGGGCCTCAGAGATAAAAGCCTGGGCCCAGGCAGTGTTGGTCAGTGCTGCTCAGCAGGCAGCACTGGACTGGACTGGATTACAGCTGATACAAGGTGTGAAGGAACAAGGGGTGGCTGTGGGCATGCACTTGCTGCCGCTGCCAGTGTTTATCTGCATGGCAGCAGGGCATTTGGGCGTTGCCAGGAAGGCGTTTTTATGTAGATTCCTCCTCTTTCAGCACTGCATTGTGGTGCAAGCAAAAGAAGCAAATCCTGTCTGGCTTCCTCTCCGGCCTTTATTCACCTCCCGTGTAGCTGTGAGTGTGTGAGCCTGCAGGGCCCCATGGAATTGCCTAGAAGTAGGCTGAATCGCTGCAAGGGCTGAACAGCAGTATCGGGCAGGCTCGGGCAACGCGCGGCCCGTTCGGGTTATCGCTTCTCGGCCTTTTGGCTAAGATCAAGTGTAGTATCTGTTCTTATCAGTTTAATATCTGATACGTCCCCTATCTGGGGACCATATATTAAATGGATTTTTAGAACAGGGAGATGGAAATAGAGCTTGCTCTGTCCACTCCACGCATTGACCTGGTATTGCAGTATTTCCAGGACCGGTGCACCCTTTCCTTATGTGTTGACTAAAAGCAGATTCCAAAAGTGTTTTTTGTCTTTGCTATTGTTTCTGTCTTTCTGAAGGGATCTCCCCTTTTAATCCCATTATTTCAACACCTGTTAGACAATGCATGAGTGATAAAGAGCTCATTGATTAAATGCAATTAATGAATAGATTGCCACCTCTTGTTGTGTGTCGTCTGTGTTTCTGTGTTTCCGGCATTTCACATTGGAACACCTCATTCACCTTCCTTGTCTTCTCTCCGCCCTCCCTTTTAGGTAAGTTAAAGAGCTGCACCTGAGCCAGCCACTGATTGATTGATTGATTGATTGATTGATTGATTGATTGATTGATTGATTGATTGATTGATTGATGCAGCACAACAGTCAAATAGTGGAGTGGAGTAGGGGAACAGCAAACAGCCAATAAAGCAGCCCGCCCGCTCGCCTGCCCGCCACAATGGACCTACCTGTGTACACTAGATGGATGTGATGGAATGTACTGTCGTCCCTACATTTCAAGAAGAAGTAAGAATTGCAGTTGCAACAAAGCCTTGCTTGCCTACAAAGAGAGCAGCAATTTGGATTTGTTACTATGTTACCTAGAAGAATAACAAACTGTGCAAGGATGGAGGTTGTAGGAGCAAGGAGAAGTTGTCTGTAAAGTTGGTGGATGCCTATTTTCCATTTTGCAGTCCCTTGTCTCCCTCTTGTGGCCTCCTGGAGGCAACTAGCTGTGCAAAAAAAAGACAGCCTGGCGGCCGGCTGTTGCAGTGTTGCCCTCTCAGGCAACACTGAGTGACTGACTGAGCCTCACCGTCTTATATAAAGTTCAGACGGAACTTTGCACGTGTCATAGTGGAGCCCTCAGGATTCCAGAGCCAGCTTTCTGACATCATAATGGGGCCTCAGAGATAAAAGCCTGGGCCCAGGCAGTGTTGGTCAGTGCTGCTCAGCAGGCAGCACTGGACTGGACTGGATTACAGCTGATACAAGGTGTGAAGGAACAAGGGGTGGCTGTGGGCATGCACTTGCTGCCGCTGCCAGTGTTTATCTGCATGGCAGCAGGGCATTTGGGCGTTGCCAGGAAGGCGTTTTTATGTAGATTCCTCCTCTTTCAGCACTGCATTGTGGTGCAAGTAAAAGAAGCAAATCCTGTCTGGCTTCCTCTCCGGCCTTTATTCACCTCCCGTGTAGCTGTGAGTGTGTGAGCCTGCAGGGCCCCATGGAATTGCCTAGAAGTAGGCTGAATCGCTGCAAGGGCTGAACAGCAGTATCGGGCAGGCTCGGGCAACGCGCGGCCCGTTCGGGTTATCGCTTCTCGGCCTTTTGGCTAAGATCAAGTGTAGTATCTGTTCTTATCAGTTTAATATCTGATACGTCCCCTATCTGGGGACCATATATTAAATGGATTTTTAGAACAGGGAGATGGAAATAGAGCTTGCTCTGTCCACTCCACGCATTGACCTGGTATTGCAGTATTTCCAGGACCGGTGCACCCTTTCCTTATGTGTTGACTAAAAGCAGATTCCAAAAGTGTTTTTTGTCTTTGCTATTGTTTCTGTCTTTCTGAAGGGATCTCCCCTTTTAATCCCATTATTTCAACACCTGTTGGACAATGCATGAGTGATAATGAGCTCATTGATTAAATGCAATTAATGAATAGATTGCCACCTCTTGTTGTGTGTCGTCTGTGTTTCTGTGTTTCCGGCATTTCACATTGGAACACCTCATTCACCTTCCTTGTCTTCTCTCCGCCCTCCCTTTTAGGTAAGTTAAAGAGCTGCACCTGAGCCAGCCACTGATTGATTGATTGATTGATTGATTGATTGATTGATTGATTGATTGATGCAGCACAACAGTCAAATAGTGGAGTGGAGTAGGGGAACAGCAAACAGCCAATAAAGCAGCCCGCCCGCTCGCCTGCCCGCCACAATGGACCTACCTGTGTACACTAGATGGATGTGATGGAATGTACTGTCGTCCCTACATTTCAAGAAGAAGTAAGAATTGCAGTTGCAACAAAGCCTTGCTTGCCTACAAAGAGAGCAGCAATTTGGATTTGTTACTATGTTACCTAGAAGAATAACAAACTGTGCAAGGATGGAGGTTGTAGGAGCAAGGAGAAGTTGTCTGTAAAGTTGGTGGATGCCTATTTTCCATTTTGCAGTCCCTTGTCTCCCTCTTGTGGCCTCCTGGAGGCAACTAGCTGTGCAAAAAAAAGACAGCCTGGCGGCCGGCTGTTGCAGTGTTGCCCTCTCAGGCAACACTGAGTGACTGACTGAGCCTCACCGTCTTATATAAAGTTCAGACGGAACTTTGCACGTGTCATAGTGGAGCCCTCAGGATTCCAGAGCCAGCTTTCTGACATCATAATGGGGCCTCAGAGATAAAAGCCTGGGCCCAGGCAGTGTTGGTCAGTGCTGCTCAGCAGGCAGCACTGGACTGGACTGGATTACAGCTGATACAAGGTGTGAAGGAACAAGGGGTGGCTGTGGGCATGCACTTGCTGCCGCTGCCAGTGTTTATCTGCATGGCAGCAGGGCATTTGGGCGTTGCCAGGAAGGCGTTTTTATGTAGATTCCTCCTCTTTCAGCACTGCATTGTGGTGCAAGCAAAAGAAGCAAATCCTGTCTGGCTTCCTCTCCGGCCTTTATTCACCTCCCGTGTAGCTGTGAGTGTGTGAGCCTGCAGGGCCCCATGGAATTGCCTAGAAGTAGGCTGAATCGCTGCAAGGGCTGAACAGCAGTATCTGGCAGGCTCGGGCAACGCGCGGCCCGTTCGGGTTATCGCTTCTCGGCCTTTTGGCTAAGATCAAGTGTAGTATCTGTTCTTATCAGTTTAATATCTGATACGTCCCCTATCTGGGGACCATATATTAAATGGATTTTTAGAACAGGGAGATGGAAATAGAGCTTGCTCTGTCCACTCCACGCATTGACCTGGTATTGCAGTATTTCCAGGACCGGTGCACCCTTTCCTTATGTGTTGACTAAAAGCAGATTCCAAAAGTGTTTTTTGTCTTTGCTATTGTTTCTGTCTTTCTGAAGGGATCTCCCCTTTTAATCCCATTATTTCAACACCTGTTGGACAATGCATGAGTGATAATGAGCTCATTGATTAAATGCAATTAATGAATAGATTGCCACCTCTTGTTGTGTGTCGTCTGTGTTTCTGTGTTTCCGGCATTTCACATTGGAACACCTCATTCACCTTCCTTGTCTTCTCTCCGCCCTCCCTTTTAGGTAAGTTAAAGAGCTGCACCTGAGCCAGCCACTGATTGATTGATTGATTGATTGATTGATTGATTGATTGATTGATTGATTGATTGATTGATTGATGCAGCACAACAGTCAAATAGTGGAGTGGAGTAGGGGAACAGCAAACAGCCAATAAAGCAGCCCGCCCGCTCGCCTGCCCGCCACAATGGACCTACCTGTGTACACTAGATGGATGTGATGGAATGTACTGTCGTCCCTACATTTCAAGAAGAAGTAAGAATTGCAGTTGCAACAAAGCCTTGCTTGCCTACAAAGAGAGCAGCAATTTGGATTTGTTACTATGTTACCTAGAAGAATAACAAACTGTGCAAGGATGGAGGTTGTAGGAGCAAGGAGAAGTTGTCTGTAAAGTTGGTGGATGCCTATTTTCCATTTTGCAGTCCCTTGTCTCCCTCTTGTGGCCTCCTGGAGGCAACTAGCTGTGCAAAAAAAAGACAGCCTGGCGGCCGGCTGTTGCAGTGTTGCCCTCTCAGGCAACACTGAGTGACTGACTGAGCCTCACCGTCTTATATAAAGTTCAGACGGAACTTTGCACGTGTCATAGTGGAGCCCTCAGGATTCCAGAGCCAGCTTTCTGACATCATAATGGGGCCTCAGAGATAAAAGCCTGGGCCCAGGCAGTGTTGGTCAGTGCTGCTCAGCAGGCAGCACTGGACTGGACTGGATTACAGCTGATACAAGGTGTGAAGGAACAAGGGGTGGCTGTGGGCATGCACTTGCTGCCGCTGCCAGTGTTTATCTGCATGGCAGCAGGGCATTTGGGCGTTGCCAGGAAGGCGTTTTTATGTAGATTCCTCCTCTTTCAGCACTGCATTGTGGTGCAAGCAAAAGAAGCAAATCCTGTCTGGCTTCCTCTCCGGCCTTTATTCACCTCCCGTGTAGCTGTGAGTGTGTGAGCCTGCAGGGCCCCATGGAATTGCCTAGAAGTAGGCTGAATCGCTGCAAGGGCTGAACAGCAGTATCGGGCAGGCTCGGGCAACGCGCGGCCCGTTCGGGTTATCGCTTCTCGGCCTTTTGGCTAAGATCAAGTGTAGTATCTGTTCTTATCAGTTTAATATCTGATACGTCCCCTATCTGGGGACCATATATTAAATGGATTTTTAGAACAGGGAGATGGAAATAGAGCTTGCTCTGTCCACTCCACGCATTGACCTGGTATTGCAGTATTTCCAGGACCGGTGCACCCTTTCCTTATGTGTTGACTAAAAGCAGATTCCAAAAGTGTTTTTTGTCTTTGCTATTGTTTCTGTCTTTCTGAAGGGATCTCCCCTTTTAATCCCATTATTTCAACACCTGTTGGACAATGCATGAGTGATAATGAGCTCATTGATTAAATGCAATTAATGAATAGATTGCCACCTCTTGTTGTGTGTCGTCTGTGTTTCTGTGTTTCCGGCATTTCACATTGGAACACCTCATTCACCTTCCTTGTCTTCTCTCCGCCCTCCCTTTTAGGTAAGTTAAAGAGCTGCACCTGAGCCAGCCACTGATTGATTGATTGATTGATTGATTGATTGATTGATTGATGCAGCACAACAGTCAAATAGTGGAGTGGAGTAGGGGAACAGCAAACAGCCAATAAAGCAGCCCGCCCGCTCGCCTGCCCGCCACAATGGACCTACCTGTGTACACTAGATGGATGTGATGGAATGTACTGTCGTCCCTACATTTCAAGAAGAAGTAAGGGTATGTTCACACGGCCAAATTTCAGACGTATACGAGGCGTATTATGCCTCGTTTTACGTCTGAAAATATGGCTACAATACGTCGGCAAACATCTGCCCATTCATTTGAATGGGTTTGCCGACGTACTGTGCAGACGACCTGTTATTTACGAGTCGTCGTTTGACAGCTGTCAAACGACGACCCGTAAATTTACTGCCTCGGCAAAGAAGTGCAGGGCACTTCTTTGCCACGTAATTTGAGCCGTTCTTCATTAAAATCAATGAAGCACGGCTCAAGGTTTACGAGCGTCTCAGACGCCTCGTAAATTACGAGGAGGAGCTTTTACGTGTGAAACGAGGCAGCTGTTAACAGTCTGTCTTTTCACACGTAACTGCCTCTCAGCGTGTGAACATACCCTAAGAATTGCAGTTGCAACAAAGCCTTGCTTGCCTACAAAGAGAGCAGCAATTTGGATTTGTTACTATGTTACCTAGAAGAATAACAAACTGTGCAAGGATGGAGGTTGTAGGAGCAAGGAGAAGTTGTCTGTAAAGTTGGTGGATGCCTATTTTCCATTTTGCAGTCCCTTGTCTCCCTCTTGTGGCCTCCTGGAGGCAACTAGCTGTGCAAAAAAAAGACAGCCTGGCGGCCGGCTGTTGCAGTGTTGCCCTCTCAGGCAACACTGAGTGACTGACTGAGCCTCACCGTCTTATATAAAGTTCAGACGGAACTTTGCACGTGTCATAGTGGAGCCCTCAGGATTCCAGAGCCAGCTTTCTGACATCATAATGGGGCCTCAGAGATAAAAGCCTGGGCCCAGGCAGTGTTGGTCAGTGCTGCTCAGCAGGCAGCACTGGACTGGACTGGATTACAGCTGATACAAGGTGTGAAGGAACAAGGGGTGGCTGTGGGCATGCACTTGCTGCCGCTGCCAGTGTTTATCTGCATGGCAGCAGGGCATTTGGGCGTTGCCAGGAAGGCGTTTTTATGTAGATTCCTCCTCTTTCAGCACTGCATTGTGGTGCAAGCAAAAGAAGCAAATCCTGTCTGGCTTCCTCTCCGGCCTTTATTCACCTCCCGTGTAGCTGTGAGTGTGTGAGCCTGCAGGGCCCCATGGAATTGCCTAGAAGTAGGCTGAATCGCTGCAAGGGCTGAACAGCAGTATCGGGCAGGCTCGGGCAACGCGCGGCCCGTTCGGGTTATCGCTTCTCGGCCTTTTGGCTAAGATCAAGTGTAGTATCTGTTCTTATCAGTTTAATATCTGATACGTCCCCTATCTGGGGACCATATATTAAATGGATTTTTAGAACAGGGAGATGGAAATAGAGCTTGCTCTGTCCACTCCACGCATTGACCTGGTATTGCAGTATTTCCAGGACCGGTGCACCCTTTCCTTATGTGTTGACTAAAAGCAGATTCCAAAAGTGTTTTTTGTCTTTGCTATTGTTTCTGTCTTTCTGAAGGGATCTCCCCTTTTAATCCCATTATTTCAACACCTGTTGGACAATGCATGAGTGATAATGAGCTCATTGATTAAATGCAATTAATGAATAGATTGCCACCTCTTGTTGTGTGTCGTCTGTGTTTCTGTGTTTCCGGCATTTCACATTGGAACACCTCATTCACCTTCCTTGTCTTCTCTCCGCCCTCCCTTTTAGGTAAGTTAAAGAGCTGCACCTGAGCCAGCCACTGATTGATTGATTGATTGATTGATTGATTGATTGATTGATTGATGCAGCACAACAGTCAAATAGTGGAGTGGAGTAGGGGAACAGCAAACAGCCAATAAAGCAGCCCGCCCGCTCGCCTGCCCGCCACAATGGACCTACCTGTGTACACTAGATGGATGTGATGGAATGTACTGTCGTCCCTACATTTCAAGAAGAAGTAAGGGTATGTTCACACGGCCAAATTTCAGACGTATACGAGGCGTATTATGCCTCGTTTTACGTCTGAAAATATGGCTACAATACGTCGGCAAACATCTGCCCATTCATTTGAATGGGTTTGCCGACGTACTGTGCAGACGACCTGTTATTTACGAGTCGTCGTTTGACAGCTGTCAAACGACGACCCGTAAATTTACTGCCTCGGCAAAGAAGTGCAGGGCACTTCTTTGCCACGTAATTTGAGCCGTTCTTCATTAAAATCAATGAAGCACGGCTCAAGGTTTACGAGCGTCTCAGACGCCTCGTAAATTACGAGGAGGAGCTTTTACGTGTGAAACGAGGCAGCTGTTAACAGTCTGTCTTTTCACACGTAACTGCCTCTCAGCGTGTGAACATACCCTAAGAATTGCAGTTGCAACAAAGCCTTGCTTGCCTACAAAGAGAGCAGCAATTTGGATTTGTTACTATGTTACCTAGAAGAATAACAAACTGTGCAAGGATGGAGGTTGTAGGAGCAAGGAGAAGTTGTCTGTAAAGTTGGTGGATGCCTATTTTCCATTTTGCAGTCCCTTGTCTCCCTCTTGTGGCCTCCTGGAGGCAACTAGCTGTGCAAAAAAAAGACAGCCTGGCGGCCGGCTGTTGCAGTGTTGCCCTCTCAGGCAACACTGAGTGACTGACTGAGCCTCACCGTCTTATATAAAGTTCAGACGGAACTTTGCACGTGTCATAGTGGAGCCCTCAGGATTCCAGAGCCAGCTTTCTGACATCATAATGGGGCCTCAGAGATAAAAGCCTGGGCCCAGGCAGTGTTGGTCAGTGCTGCTCAGCAGGCAGCACTGGACTGGACTGGATTACAGCTGATACAAGGTGTGAAGGAACAAGGGGTGGCTGTGGGCATGCACTTGCTGCCGCTGCCAGTGTTTATCTGCATGGCAGCAGGGCATTTGGGCGTTGCCAGGAAGGCGTTTTTATGTAGATTCCTCCTCTTTCAGCACTGCATTGTGGTGCAAGCAAAAGAAGCAAATCCTGTCTGGCTTCCTCTCCGGCCTTTATTCACCTCCCGTGTAGCTGTGAGTGTGTGAGCCTGCAGGGCCCCATGGAATTGCCTAGAAGTAGGCTGAATCGCTGCAAGGGCTGAACAGCAGTATCGGGCAGGCTCGGGCAACGCGCGGCCCGTTCGGGTTATCGCTTCTCGGCCTTTTGGCTAAGATCAAGTGTAGTATCTGTTCTTATCAGTTTAATATCTGATACGTCCCCTATCTGGGGACCATATATTAAATGGATTTTTAGAACAGGGAGATGGAAATAGAGCTTGCTCTGTCCACTCCACGCATTGACCTGGTATTGCAGTATTTCCAGGACCGGTGCACCCTTTCCTTATGTGTTGACTAAAAGCAGATTCCAAAAGTGTTTTTTGTCTTTGCTATTGTTTCTGTCTTTCTGAAGGGATCTCCCCTTTTAATCCCATTATTTCAACACCTGTTGGACAATGCATGAGTGATAATGAGCTCATTGATTAAATGCAATTAATGAATAGATTGCCACCTCTTGTTGTGTGTCGTCTGTGTTTCTGTGTTTCCGGCATTTCACATTGGAACACCTCATTCACCTTCCTTGTCTTCTCTCCGCCCTCCCTTTTAGGTAAGTTAAAGAGCTGCACCTGAGCCAGCCACTGATTGATTGATTGATTGATTGATTGATTGATTGATTGATTGATGCAGCACAACAGTCAAATAGTGGAGTGGAGTAGGGGAACAGCAAACAGCCAATAAAGCAGCCCGCCCGCTCGCCTGCCCGCCACAATGGACCTACCTGTGTACACTAGATGGATGTGATGGAATGTACTGTCGTCCCTACATTTCAAGAAGAAGTAAGAATTGCAGTTGCAACAAAGCCTTGCTTGCCTACAAAGAGAGCAGCAATTTGGATTTGTTACTATGTTACCTAGAAGAATAACAAACTGTGCAAGGATGGAGGTTGTAGGAGCAAGGAGAAGTTGTCTGTAAAGTTGGTGGATGCCTATTTTCCATTTTGCAGTCCCTTGTCTCCCTCTTGTGGCCTCCTGGAGGCAACTAGCTGTGCAAAAAAAAGACAGCCTGGCGGCCGGCTGTTGCAGTGTTGCCCTCTCAGGCAACACTGAGTGACTGACTGAGCCTCACCGTCTTATATAAAGTTCAGACGGAACTTTGCACGTGTCATAGTGGAGCCCTCAGGATTCCAGAGCCAGCTTTCTGACATCATAATGGGGCCTCAGAGATAAAAGCCTGGGCCCAGGCAGTGTTGGTCAGTGCTGCTCAGCAGGCAGCACTGGACTGGACTGGATTACAGCTGATACAAGGTGTGAAGGAACAAGGGGTGGCTGTGGGCATGCACTTGCTGCCGCTGCCAGTGTTTATCTGCATGGCAGCAGGGCATTTGGGCGTTGCCAGGAAGGCGTTTTTATGTAGATTCCTCCTCTTTCAGCACTGCATTGTGGTGCAAGCAAAAGAAGCAAATCCTGTCTGGCTTCCTCTCCGGCCTTTATTCACCTCCCGTGTAGCTGTGAGTGTGTGAGCCTGCAGGGCCCCATGGAATTGCCTAGAAGTAGGCTGAATCGCTGCAAGGGCTGAACAGCAGTATCGGGCAGGCTCGGGCAACGCGCGGCCCGTTCGGGTTATCGCTTCTCGGCCTTTTGGCTAAGATCAAGTGTAGTATCTGTTCTTATCAGTTTAATATCTGATACGTCCCCTATCTGGGGACCATATATTAAATGGATTTTTAGAACAGGGAGATGGAAATAGAGCTTGCTCTGTCCACTCCACGCATTGACCTGGTATTGCAGTATTTCCAGGACCGGTGCACCCTTTCCTTATGTGTTGACTAAAAGCAGATTCCAAAAGTGTTTTTTGTCTTTGCTATTGTTTCTGTCTTTCTGAAGGGATCTCCCCTTTTAATCCCATTATTTCAACACCTGTTGGACAATGCATGAGTGATAATGAGCTCATTGATTAAATGCAATTAATGCATAGATTGCCACCTCTTGTTGTGTGTCGTCTGTGTTTCTGTGTTTCCGGCATTTCACATTGGAACACCTCATTCACCTTCCTTGTCTTCTCTCCGCCCTCCCTTTTAGGTAAGTTAAAGAGCTGCACCTGAGCCAGCCACTGATTGATTGATTGATTGATTGATTGATTGATTGATGCAGCACAACAGTCAAATAGTGGAGTGGAGTAGGGGAACAGCAAACAGCCAATAAAGCAGCCCGCCCGCTCGCCTGCCCGCCACAATGGACCTACCTGTGTACACTAGATGGATGTGATGGAATGTACTGTCGTCCCTACATTTCAAGAAGAAGTAAGAATTGCAGTTGCAACAAAGCCTTGCTTGCCTACAAAGAGAGCAGCAATTTGGATTTGTTACTATGTTACCTAGAAGAATAACAAACTGTGCAAGGATGGAGGTTGTAGGAGCAAGGAGAAGTTGTCTGTAAAGTTGGTGGATGCCTATTTTCCATTTTGCAGTCCCTTGTCTCCCTCTTGTGGCCTCCTGGAGGCAACTAGCTGTGCAAAAAAAAGACAGCCTGGCGGCCGGCTGTTGCAGTGTTGCCCTCTCAGGCAACACTGAGTGACTGACTGAGCCTCACCGTCTTATATAAAGTTCAGACGGAACTTTGCACGTGTCATAGTGGAGCCCTCAGGATTCCAGAGCCAGCTTTCTGACATCATAATGGGGCCTCAGAGATAAAAGCCTGGGCCCAGGCAGTGTTGGTCAGTGCTGCTCAGCAGGCAGCACTGGACTGGACTGGATTACAGCTGATACAAGGTGTGAAGGAACAAGGGGTGGCTGTGGGCATGCACTTGCTGCCGCTGCCAGTGTTTATCTGCATGGCAGCAGGGCATTTGGGCGTTGCCAGGAAGGCGTTTTTATGTAGATTCCTCCTCTTTCAGCACTGCATTGTGGTGCAAGCAAAAGAAGCAAATCCTGTCTGGCTTCCTCTCCGGCCTTTATTCACCTCCCGTGTAGCTGTGAGTGTGTGAGCCTGCAGGGCCCCATGGAATTGCCTAGAAGTAGGCTGAATCGCTGCAAGGGCTGAACAGCAGTATCGGGCAGGCTCGGGCAACGCGCGGCCCGTTCGGGTTATCGCTTCTCGGCCTTTTGGCTAAGATCAAGTGTAGTATCTGTTCTTATCAGTTTAATATCTGATACGTCCCCTATCTGGGGACCATATATTAAATGGATTTTTAGAACAGGGAGATGGAAATAGAGCTTGCTCTGTCCACTCCACGCATTGACCTGGTATTGCAGTATTTCCAGGACCGGTGCACCCTTTCCTTATGTGTTGACTAAAAGCAGATTCCAAAAGTGTTTTTTGTCTTTGCTATTGTTTCTGTCTTTCTGAAGGGATCTCCCCTTTTAATCCCATTATTTCAACACCTGTTGGACAATGCATGAGTGATAATGAGCTCATTGATTAAATGCAATTAATGAATAGATTGCCACCTCTTGTTGTGTGTCGTCTGTGTTTCTGTGTTTCCGGCATTTCACATTGGAACACCTCATTCACCTTCCTTGTCTTCTCTCCGCCCTCCCTTTTAGGTAAGTTAAAGAGCTGCACCTGAGCCAGCCACTGATTGATTGATTGATTGATTGATTGATTGATTGATTGATTGATTGATGCAGCACAACAGTCAAATAGTGGAGTGGAGTAGGGGAACAGCAAACAGCCAATAAAGCAGCCCGCCCGCTCGCCTGCCCGCCACAATGGACCTACCTGTGTACACTAGATGGATGTGATGGAATGTACTGTCGTCCCTACATTTCAAGAAGAAGTAAGAATTGCAGTTGCAACAAAGCCTTGCTTGCCTACAAAGAGAGCAGCAATTTGGATTTGTTACTATGTTACCTAGAAGAATAACAAACTGTGCAAGGATGGAGGTTGTAGGAGCAAGGAGAAGTTGTCTGTAAAGTTGGTGGATGCCTATTTTCCATTTTGCAGTCCCTTGTCTCCCTCTTGTGGCCTCCTGGAGGCAACTAGCTGTGCAAAAAAAAGACAGCCTGGCGGCCGGCTGTTGCAGTGTTGCCCTCTCAGGCAACACTGAGTGACTGACTGAGCCTCACCGTCTTATATAAAGTTCAGACGGAACTTTGCACGTGTCATAGTGGAGCCCTCAGGATTCCAGAGCCAGCTTTCTGACATCATAATGGGGCCTCAGAGATAAAAGCCTGGGCCCAGGCAGTGTTGGTCAGTGCTGCTCAGCAGGCAGCACTGGACTGGACTGGATTACAGCTGATACAAGGTGTGAAGGAACAAGGGGTGGCTGTGGGCATGCACTTGCTGCCGCTGCCAGTGTTTATCTGCATGGCAGCAGGGCATTTGGGCGTTGCCAGGAAGGCGTTTTTATGTAGATTCCTCCTCTTTCAGCACTGCATTGTGGTGCAAGCAAAAGAAGCAAATCCTGTCTGGCTTCCTCTCCGGCCTTTATTCACCTCCCGTGTAGCTGTGAGTGTGTGAGCCTGCAGGGCCCCATGGAATTGCCTAGAAGTAGGCTGAATCGCTGCAAGGGCTGAACAGCAGTATCGGGCAGGCTCGGGCAACGCGCGGCCCGTTCGGGTTATCGCTTCTCGGCCTTTTGGCTAAGATCAAGTGTAGTATCTGTTCTTATCAGTTTAATATCTGATACGTCCCCTATCTGGGGACCATATATTAAATGGATTTTTAGAACAGGGAGATGGAAATAGAGCTTGCTCTGTCCACTCCACGCATTGACCTGGTATTGCAGTATTTCCAGGACCGGTGCACCCTTTCCTTATGTGTTGACTAAAAGCAGATTCCAAAAGTGTTTTTTGTCTTTGCTATTGTTTCTGTCTTTCTGAAGGGATCTCCCCTTTTAATCCCATTATTTCAACACCTGTTGGACAATGCATGAGTGATAATGAGCTCATTGATTAAATGCAATTAATGAATAGATTGCCACCTCTTGTTGTGTGTCGTCTGTGTTTCTGTGTTTCCGGCATTTCACATTGGAACACCTCATTCACCTTCCTTGTCTTCTCTCCGCCCTCCCTTTTAGGTAAGTTAAAGAGCTGCACCTGAGCCAGCCACTGATTGATTGATTGATTGATTGATTGATTGATTGATGCAGCACAACAGTCAAATAGTGGAGTGGAGTAGGGGAACAGCAAACAGCCAATAAAGCAGCCCGCCCGCTCGCCTGCCCGCCACAATGGACCTACCTGTGTACACTAGATGGATGTGATGGAATGTACTGTCGTCCCTACATTTCAAGAAGAAGTAAGAATTGCAGTTGCAACAAAGCCTTGCTTGCCTACAAAGAGAGCAGCAATTTGGATTTGTTACTATGTTACCTAGAAGAATAACAAACTGTGCAAGGATGGAGGTTGTAGGAGCAAGGAGAAGTTGTCTGTAAAGTTGGTGGATGCCTATTTTCCATTTTGCAGTCCCTTGTCTCCCTCTTGTGGCCTCCTGGAGGCAACTAGCTGTGCAAAAAAAAGACAGCCTGGCGGCCGGCTGTTGCAGTGTTGCCCTCTCAGGCAACACTGAGTGACTGACTGAGCCTCACCGTCTTATATAAAGTTCAGACGGAACTTTGCACGTGTCATAGTGGAGCCCTCAGGATTCCAGAGCCAGCTTTCTGACATCATAATGGGGCCTCAGAGATAAAAGCCTGGGCCCAGGCAGTGTTGGTCAGTGCTGCTCAGCAGGCAGCACTGGACTGGACTGGATTACAGCTGATACAAGGTGTGAAGGAACAAGGGGTGGCTGTGGGCATGCACTTGCTGCCGCTGCCAGTGTTTATCTGCATGGCAGCAGGGCATTTGGGCGTTGCCAGGAAGGCGTTTTTATGTAGATTCCTCCTCTTTCAGCACTGCATTGTGGTGCAAGCAAAAGAAGCAAATCCTGTCTGGCTTCCTCTCCGGCCTTTATTCACCTCCCGTGTAGCTGTGAGTGTGTGAGCCTGCAGGGCCCCATGGAATTGCCTAGAAGTAGGCTGAATCGCTGCAAGGGCTGAACAGCAGTATCGGGCAGGCTCGGGCAACGCGCGGCCCGTTCGGGTTATCGCTTCTCGGCCTTTTGGCTAAGATCAAGTGTAGTATCTGTTCTTATCAGTTTAATATCTGATACGTCCCCTATCTGGGGACCATATATTAAATGGATTTTTAGAACAGGGAGATGGAAATAGAGCTTGCTCTGTCCACTCCACGCATTGACCTGGTATTGCAGTATTTCCAGGACCGGTGCACCCTTTCCTTATGTGTTGACTAAAAGCAGATTCCAAAAGTGTTTTTTGTCTTTGCTATTGTTTCTGTCTTTCTGAAGGGATCTCCCCTTTTAATCCCATTATTTCAACACCTGTTGGACAATGCATGAGTGATAATGAGCTCATTGATTAAATGCAATTAATGAATAGATTGCCACCTCTTGTTGTGTGTCGTCTGTGTTTCTGTGTTTCCGGCATTTCACATTGGAACACCTCATTCACCTTCCTTGTCTTCTCTCCGCCCTCCCTTTTAGGTAAGTTAAAGAGCTGCACCTGAGCCAGCCACTGATTGATTGATTGATTGATTGATTGATTGATTGATTGATTGATTGATTGATTGATTGATTGATGCAGCACAACAGTCAAATAGTGGAGTGGAGTAGGGGAACAGCAAACAGCCAATAAAGCAGCCCGCCCGCTCGCCTGCCCGCCACAATGGACCTACCTGTGTACACTAGATGGATGTGATGGAATGTACTGTCGTCCCTACATTTCAAGAAGAAGTAAGAATTGCAGTTGCAACAAAGCCTTGCTTGCCTACAAAGAGAGCAGCAATTTGGATTTGTTACTATGTTACCTAGAAGAATAACAAACTGTGCAAGGATGGAGGTTGTAGGAGCAAGGAGAAGTTGTCTGTAAAGTTGGTGGATGCCTATTTTCCATTTTGCAGTCCCTTGTCTCCCTCTTGTGGCCTCCTGGAGGCAACTAGCTGTGCAAAAAAAAGACAGCCTGGCGGCCGGCTGTTGCAGTGTTGCCCTCTCAGGCAACACTGAGTGACTGACTGAGCCTCACCGTCTTATATAAAGTTCAGACGGAACTTTGCACGTGTCATAGTGGAGCCCTCAGGATTCCAGAGCCAGCTTTCTGACATCATAATGGGGCCTCAGAGATAAAAGCCTGGGCCCAGGCAGTGTTGGTCAGTGCTGCTCAGCAGGCAGCACTGGACTGGACTGGATTACAGCTGATACAAGGTGTGAAGGAACAAGGGGTGGCTGTGGGCATGCACTTGCTGCCGCTGCCAGTGTTTATCTGCATGGCAGCAGGGCATTTGGGCGTTGCCAGGAAGGCGTTTTTATGTAGATTCCTCCTCTTTCAGCACTGCATTGTGGTGCAAGCAAAAGAAGCAAATCCTGTCTGGCTTCCTCTCCGGCCTTTATTCACCTCCCGTGTAGCTGTGAGTGTGTGAGCCTGCAGGGCCCCATGGAATTGCCTAGAAGTAGGCTGAATCGCTGCAAGGGCTGAACAGCAGTATCGGGCAGGCTCGGGCAACGCGCGGCCCGTTCGGGTTATCGCTTCTCGGCCTTTTGGCTAAGATCAAGTGTAGTATCTGTTCTTATCAGTTTAATATCTGATACGTCCCCTATCTGGGGACCATATATTAAATGGATTTTTAGAACAGGGAGATGGAAATAGAGCTTGCTCTGTCCACTCCACGCATTGACCTGGTATTGCAGTATTTCCAGGACCGGTGCACCCTTTCCTTATGTGTTGACTAAAAGCAGATTCCAAAAGTGTTTTTTGTCTTTGCTATTGTTTCTGTCTTTCTGAAGGGATCTCCCCTTTTAATCCCATTATTTCAACACCTGTTGGACAATGCATGAGTGATAATGAGCTCATTGATTAAATGCAATTAATGAATAGATTGCCACCTCTTGTTGTGTGTCGTCTGTGTTTCTGTGTTTCCGGCATTTCACATTGGAACACCTCATTCACCTTCCTTGTCTTCTCTCCGCCCTCCCTTTTAGGTAAGTTAAAGAGCTGCACCTGAGCCAGCCACTGATTGATTGATTGATTGATTGATTGATTGATTGATTGATTGATGCAGCACAACAGTCAAATAGTGGAGTGGAGTAGGGGAACAGCAAACAGCCAATAAAGCAGCCCGCCCGCTCGCCTGCCCGCCACAATGGACCTACCTGTGTACACTAGATGGATGTGATGGAATGTACTGTCGTCCCTACATTTCAAGAAGAAGTAAGAATTGCAGTTGCAACAAAGCCTTGCTTGCCTACAAAGAGAGCAGCAATTTGGATTTGTTACTATGTTACCTAGAAGAATAACAAACTGTGCAAGGATGGAGGTTGTAGGAGCAAGGAGAAGTTGTCTGTAAAGTTGGTGGATGCCTATTTTCCATTTTGCAGTCCCTTGTCTCCCTCTTGTGGCCTCCTGGAGGCAACTAGCTGTGCAAAAAAAAGACAGCCTGGCGGCCGGCTGTTGCAGTGTTGCCCTCTCAGGCAACACTGAGTGACTGACTGAGCCTCACCGTCTTATATAAAGTTCAGACGGAACTTTGCACGTGTCATAGTGGAGCCCTCAGGATTCCAGAGCCAGCTTTCTGACATCATAATGGGGCCTCAGAGATAAAAGCCTGGGCCCAGGCAGTGTTGGTCAGTGCTGCTCAGCAGGCAGCACTGGACTGGACTGGATTACAGCTGATACAAGGTGTGAAGGAACAAGGGGTGGCTGTGGGCATGCACTTGCTGCCGCTGCCAGTGTTTATCTGCATGGCAGCAGGGCATTTGGGCGTTGCCAGGAAGGCGTTTTTATGTAGATTCCTCCTCTTTCAGCACTGCATTGTGGTGCAAGCAAAAGAAGCAAATCCTGTCTGGCTTCCTCTCCGGCCTTTATTCACCTCCCGTGTAGCTGTGAGTGTGTGAGCCTGCAGGGCCCCATGGAATTGCCTAGAAGTAGGCTGAATCGCTGCAAGGGCTGAACAGCAGTATCGGGCAGGCTCGGGCAACGCGCGGCCCGTTCGGGTTATCGTTTCTCGGCCTTTTGGCTAAGATCAAGTGTAGTATCTGTTCTTATCAGTTTAATATCTGATACGTCCCCTATCTGGGGACCATATATTAAATGGATTTTTAGAACAGGGAGATGGAAATAGAGCTTGCTCTGTCCACTCCACGCATTGACCTGGTATTGCAGTATTTCCAGGACCGGTGCACCCTTTCCTTATGTGTTGACTAAAAGCAGATTCCAAAAGTGTTTTTTGTCTTTGCTATTGTTTCTGTCTTTCTGAAGGGATCTCCCCTTTTAATCCCATTATTTCAACACCTGTTGGACAATGCATGAGTGATAATGAGCTCATTGATTAAATGCAATTAATGAATAGATTGCCACCTCTTGTTGTGTGTCGTCTGTGTTTCTGTGTTTCCGGCATTTCACATTGGAACACCTCATTCACCTTCCTTGTCTTCTCTCCGCCCTCCCTTTTAGGTAAGTTAAAGAGCTGCACCTGAGCCAGCCACTGATTGATTGATTGATTGATTGATTGATTGATTGATTGATTGATTGATGCAGCACAACAGTCAAATAGTGGAGTGGAGTAGGGGAACAGCAAACAGCCAATAAAGCAGCCCGCCCGCTCGCCTGCCCGCCACAATGGACCTACCTGTGTACACTAGATGGATGTGATGGAATGTACTGTCGTCCCTACATTTCAAGAAGAAGTAAGAATTGCAGTTGCAACAAAGCCTTGCTTGCCTACAAAGAGAGCAGCAATTTGGATTTGTTACTATGTTACCTAGAAGAATAACAAACTGTGCAAGGATGGAGGTTGTAGGAGCAAGGAGAAGTTGTCTGTAAAGTTGGTGGATGCCTATTTTCCATTTTGCAGTCCCTTGTCTCCCTCTTGTGGCCTCCTGGAGGCAACTAGCTGTGCAAAAAAAAGACAGCCTGGCGGCCGGCTGTTGCAGTGTTGCCCTCTCAGGCAACACTGAGTGACTGACTGAGCCTCACCGTCTTATATAAAGTTCAGACGGAACTTTGCACGTGTCATAGTGGAGCCCTCAGGATTCCAGAGCCAGCTTTCTGACATCATAATGGGGCCTCAGAGATAAAAGCCTGGGCCCAGGCAGTGTTGGTCAGTGCTGCTCAGCAGGCAGCACTGGACTGGACTGGATTACAGCTGATACAAGGTGTGAAGGAACAAGGGGTGGCTGTGGGCATGCACTTGCTGCCGCTGCCAGTGTTTATCTGCATGGCAGCAGGGCATTTGGGCGTTGCCAGGAAGGCGTTTTTATGTAGATTCCTCCTCTTTCAGCACTGCATTGTGGTGCAAGCAAAAGAAGCAAATCCTGTCTGGCTTCCTCTCCGGCCTTTATTCACCTCCCGTGTAGCTGTGAGTGTGTGAGCCTGCAGGGCCCCATGGAATTGCCTAGAAGTAGGCTGAATCGCTGCAAGGGCTGAACAGCAGTATCGGGCAGGCTCGGGCAACGCGCGGCCCGTTCGGGTTATCGTTTCTCGGCCTTTTGGCTAAGATCAAGTGTAGTATCTGTTCTTATCAGTTTAATATCTGATACGTCCCCTATCTGGGGACCATATATTAAATGGATTTTTAGAACAGGGAGATGGAAATAGAGCTTGCTCTGTCCACTCCACGCATTGACCTGGTATTGCAGTATTTCCAGGACCGGTGCACCCTTTCCTTATGTGTTGACTAAAAGCAGATTCCAAAAGTGTTTTTTGTCTTTGCTATTGTTTCTGTCTTTCTGAAGGGATCTCCCCTTTTAATCCCATTATTTCAACACCTGTTGGACAATGCATGAGTGATAATGAGCTCATTGATTAAATGCAATTAATGAATAGATTGCCACCTCTTGTTGTGTGTCGTCTGTGTTTCTGTGTTTCCGGCATTTCACATTGGAACACCTCATTCACCTTCCTTGTCTTCTCTCCGCCCTCCCTTTTAGGTAAGTTAAAGAGCTGCACCTGAGCCAGCCACTGATTGATTGATTGATTGATTGATTGATTGATTGATTGATTGATTGATTGATTGATGCAGCACAACAGTCAAATAGTGGAGTGGAGTAGGGGAACAGCAAACAGCCAATAAAGCAGCCCGCCCGCTCGCCTGCCCGCCACAATGGACCTACCTGTGTACACTAGATGGATGTGATGGAATGTACTGTCGTCCCTACATTTCAAGAAGAAGTAAGAATTGCAGTTGCAACAAAGCCTTGCTTGCCTACAAAGAGAGCAGCAATTTGGATTTGTTACTATGTTACCTAGAAGAATAACAAACTGTGCAAGGATGGAGGTTGTAGGAGCAAGGAGAAGTTGTCTGTAAAGTTGGTGGATGCCTATTTTCCATTTTGCAGTCCCTTGTCTCCCTCTTGTGGCCTCCTGGAGGCAACTAGCTGTGCAAAAAAAAGACAGCCTGGCGGCCGGCTGTTGCAGTGTTGCCCTCTCAGGCAACACTGAGTGACTGACTGAGCCTCACCGTCTTATATAAAGTTCAGACGGAACTTTGCACGTGTCATAGTGGAGCCCTCAGGATTCCAGAGCCAGCTTTCTGACATCATAATGGGGCCTCAGAGATAAAAGCCTGGGCCCAGGCAGTGTTGGTCAGTGCTGCTCAGCAGGCAGCACTGGACTGGACTGGATTACAGCTGATACAAGGTGTGAAGGAACAAGGGGTGGCTGTGGGCATGCACTTGCTGCCGCTGCCAGTGTTTATCTGCATGGCAGCAGGGCATTTGGGCGTTGCCAGGAAGGCGTTTTTATGTAGATTCCTCCTCTTTCAGCACTGCATTGTGGTGCAAGCAAAAGAAGCAAATCCTGTCTGGCTTCCTCTCCGGCCTTTATTCACCTCCCGTGTAGCTGTGAGTGTGTGAGCCTGCAGGGCCCCATGGAATTGCCTAGAAGTAGGCTGAATCGCTGCAAGGGCTGAACAGCAGTATCGGGCAGGCTCGGGCAACGCGCGGCCCGTTCGGGTTATCGCTTCTCGGCCTTTTGGCTAAGATCAAGTGTAGTATCTGTTCTTATCAGTTTAATATCTGATACGTCCCCTATCTGGGGACCATATATTAAATGGATTTTTAGAACAGGGAGATGGAAATAGAGCTTGCTCTGTCCACTCCACGCATTGACCTGGTATTGCAGTATTTCCAGGACCGGTGCACCCTTTACTTATGTGTTGACTAAAAGCAGATTCCAAAAGTGTTTTTTGTCTTTGCTATTGTTTCTGTCTTTCTGAAGGGATCTCCCCTTTTAATCCCATTATTTCAACACCTGTTGGACAATGCATGAGTGATAATGAGCTCATTGATTAAATGCAATTAATGAATAGATTGCCACCTCTTGTTGTGTGTCGTCTGTGTTTCTGTGTTTCCGGCATTTCACATTGGAACACCTCATTCACCTTCCTTGTCTTCTCTCCGCCCTCCCTTTTAGGTAAGTTAAAGAGCTGCACCTGAGCCAGCCACTGATTGATTGATTGATTGATTGATTGATTGATTGATTGATTGATTGATTGATTGATTGATTGATGCAGCACAACAGTCAAATAGTGGAGTGGAGTAGGGGAACAGCAAACAGCCAATAAAGCAGCCCGCCCGCTCGCCTGCCCGCCACAATGGACCTACCTGTGTACACTAGATGGATGTGATGGAATGTACTGTCGTCCCTACATTTCAAGAAGAAGTAAGAATTGCAGTTGCAACAAAGCCTTGCTTGCCTACAAAGAGAGCAGCAATTTGGATTTGTTACTATGTTACCTAGAAGAATAACAAACTGTGCAAGGATGGAGGTTGTAGGAGCAAGGAGAAGTTGTCTGTAAAGTTGGTGGATGCCTATTTTCCATTTTGCAGTCCCTTGTCTCCCTCTTGTGGCCTCCTGGAGGCAACTAGCTGTGCAAAAAAAAGACAGCCTGGCGGCCGGCTGTTGCAGTGTTGCCCTCTCAGGCAACACTGAGTGACTGACTGAGCCTCACCGTCTTATATAAAGTTCAGACGGAACTTTGCACGTGTCATAGTGGAGCCCTCAGGATTCCAGAGCCAGCTTTCTGACATCATAATGGGGCCTCAGAGATAAAAGCCTGGGCCCAGGCAGTGTTGGTCAGTGCTGCTCAGCAGGCAGCACTGGACTGGACTGGATTACAGCTGATACAAGGTGTGAAGGAACAAGGGGTGGCTGTGGGCATGCACTTGCTGCCGCTGCCAGTGTTTATCTGCATGGCAGCAGGGCATTTGGGCGTTGCCAGGAAGGCGTTTTTATGTAGATTCCTCCTCTTTCAGCACTGCATTGTGGTGCAAGCAAAAGAAGCAAATCCTGTCTGGCTTCCTCTCCGGCCTTTATTCACCTCCCGTGTAGCTGTGAGTGTGTGAGCCTGCAGGGCCCCATGGAATTGCCTAGAAGTAGGCTGAATCGCTGCAAGGGCTGAACAGCAGTATCGGGCAGGCTCGGGCAACGCGCGGCCCGTTCGGGTTATCGCTTCTCGGCCTTTTGGCTAAGATCAAGTGTAGTATCTGTTCTTATCAGTTTAATATCTGATACGTCCCCTATCTGGGGACCATATATTAAATGGATTTTTAGAACAGGGAGATGGAAATAGAGCTTGCTCTGTCCACTCCACGCATTGACCTGGTATTGCAGTATTTCCAGGACCGGTGCACCCTTTCCTTATGTGTTGACTAAAAGCAGATTCCAAAAGTGTTTTTTGTCTTTGCTATTGTTTCTGTCTTTCTGAAGGGATCTCCCCTTTTAATCCCATTATTTCAACACCTGTTGGACAATGCATGAGTGATAATGAGCTCATTGATTAAATGCAATTAATGAATAGATTGCCACCTCTTGTTGTGTGTCGTCTGTGTTTCTGTGTTTCCGGCATTTCACATTGGAACACCTCATTCACCTTCCTTGTCTTCTCTCCGCCCTCCCTTTTAGGTAAGTTAAAGAGCTGCACCTGAGCCAGCCACTGATTGATTGATTGATTGATTGATTGATTGATTGATTGATTGATTGATTGATTGATTGATGCAGCACAACAGTCAAATAGTGGAGTGGAGTAGGGGAACAGCAAACAGCCAATAAAGCAGCCCGCCCGCTCGCCTGCCCGCCACAATGGACCTACCTGTGTACACTAGATGGATGTGATGGAATGTACTGTCGTCCCTACATTTCAAGAAGAAGTAAGAATTGCAGTTGCAACAAAGCCTTGCTTGCCTACAAAGAGAGCAGCAATTTGGATTTGTTACTATGTTACCTAGAAGAATAACAAACTGTGCAAGGATGGAGGTTGTAGGAGCAAGGAGAAGTTGTCTGTAAAGTTGGTGGATGCCTATTTTCCATTTTGCAGTCCCTTGTCTCCCTCTTGTGGCCTCCTGGAGGCAACTAGCTGTGCAAAAAAAAGACAGCCTGGCGGCCGGCTGTTGCAGTGTTGCCCTCTCAGGCAACACTGAGTGACTGACTGAGCCTCACCGTCTTATATAAAGTTCAGACGGAACTTTGCACGTGTCATAGTGGAGCCCTCAGGATTCCAGAGCCAGCTTTCTGACATCATAATGGGGCCTCAGAGATAAAAGCCTGGGCCCAGGCAGTGTTGGTCAGTGCTGCTCAGCAGGCAGCACTGGACTGGACTGGATTACAGCTGATACAAGGTGTGAAGGAACAAGGGGTGGCTGTGGGCATGCACTTGCTGCCGCTGCCAGTGTTTATCTGCATGGCAGCAGGGCATTTGGGCGTTGCCAGGAAGGCGTTTTTATGTAGATTCCTCCTCTTTCAGCACTGCATTGTGGTGCAAGCAAAAGAAGCAAATCCTGTCTGGCTTCCTCTCCGGCCTTTATTCACCTCCCGTGTAGCTGTGAGTGTGTGAGCCTGCAGGGCCCCATGGAATTGCCTAGAAGTAGGCTGAATCGCTGCAAGGGCTGAACAGCAGTATCGGGCAGGCTCGGGCAACGCGCGGCCCGTTCGGGTTATCGCTTCTCGGCCTTTTGGCTAAGATCAAGTGTAGTATCTGTTCTTATCAGTTTAATATCTGATACGTCCCCTATCTGGGGACCATATATTAAATGGATTTTTAGAACAGGGAGATGGAAATAGAGCTTGCTCTGTCCACTCCACCTGGTATTGCAGTATTTCCAGGACCGGTGCACCCTTTCCTTATGTGTTGACTAAAAGCAGATTCCAAAAGTGTTTTTTGTCTTTGCTATTGTTTCTGTCTTTCTGAAGGGATCTCCCCTTTTAATCCCATTATTTCAACACCTGTTGGACAATGCATGAGTGATAATGAGCTCATTGATTAAATGCAATTAATGAATAGATTGCCACCTCTTGTTGTGTGTCGTCTGTGTTTCTGTGTTTCCGGCATTTCACATTGGAACACCTCATTCACCTTCCTTGTCTTCTCTCCGCCCTCCCTTTTAGGTAAGTTAAAGAGCTGCACCTGAGCCAGCCACTGATTGATTGATTGATTGATTGATTGATTGATTGATTGATTGATTGATGCAGCACAACAGTCAAATAGTGGAGTGGAGTAGGGGAACAGCAAACAGCCAATAAAGCAGCCCGCCCGCTCGCCTGCCCGCCACAATGGACCTACCTGTGTACACTAGATGGATGTGATGGAATGTACTGTCGTCCCTACATTTCAAGAAGAAGTAAGAATTGCAGTTGCAACAAAGCCTTGCTTGCCTACAAAGAGAGCAGCAATTTGGATTTGTTACTATGTTACCTAGAAGAATAACAAACTGTGCAAGGATGGAGGTTGTAGGAGCAAGGAGAAGTTGTCTGTAAAGTTGGTGGATGCCTATTTTCCATTTTGCAGTCCCTTGTCTCCCTCTTGTGGCCTCCTGGAGGCAACTAGCTGTGCAAAAAAAAGACAGCCTGGCGGCCGGCTGTTGCAGTGTTGCCCTCTCAGGCAACACTGAGTGACTGACTGAGCCTCACCGTCTTATATAAAGTTCAGACGGAACTTTGCACGTGTCATAGTGGAGCCCTCAGGATTCCAGAGCCAGCTTTCTGACATCATAATGGGGCCTCAGAGATAAAAGCCTGGGCCCAGGCAGTGTTGGTCAGTGCTGCTCAGCAGGCAGCACTGGACTGGACTGGATTACAGCTGATACAAGGTGTGAAGGAACAAGGGGTGGCTGTGGGCATGCACTTGCTGCCGCTGCCAGTGTTTATCTGCATGGCAGCAGGGCATTTGGGCGTTGCCAGGAAGGCGTTTTTATGTAGATTCCTCCTCTTTCAGCACTGCATTGTGGTGCAAGCAAAAGAAGCAAATCCTGTCTGGCTTCCTCTCCGGCCTTTATTCACCTCCCGTGTAGCTGTGAGTGTGTGAGCCTGCAGGGCCCCATGGAATTGCCTAGAAGTAGGCTGAATCGCTGCAAGGGCTGAACAGCAGTATCGGGCAGGCTCGGGCAACGCGCGGCCCGTTCGGGTTATCGCTTCTCGGCCTTTTGGCTAAGATCAAGTGTAGTATCTGTTCTTATCAGTTTAATATCTGATACGTCCCCTATCTGGGGACCATATATTAAATGGATTTTTAGAACAGGGAGATGGAAATAGAGCTTGCTCTGTCCACTCCACGCATTGACCTGGTATTGCAGTATTTCCAGGACCGGTGCACCCTTTCCTTATGTGTTGACTAAAAGCAGATTCCAAAAGTGTTTTTTGTCTTTGCTATTGTTTCTGTCTTTCTGAAGGGATCTCCCCTTTTAATCCCATTATTTCAACACCTGTTGGACAATGCATGAGTGATAATGAGCTCATTGATTAAATGCAATTAATGAATAGATTGCCACCTCTTGTTGTGTGTCGTCTGTGTTTCTGTGTTTCCGGCATTTCACATTGGAACACCTCATTCACCTTCCTTGTCTTCTCTCCGCCCTCCCTTTTAGGTAAGTTAAAGAGCTGCACCTGAGCCAGCCACTGATTGATTGATTGATTGATTGATTGATTGATTGATTGATTGATTGATTGATTGATGCAGCACAACAGTCAAATAGTGGAGTGGAGTAGGGGAACAGCAAACAGCCAATAAAGCAGCCCGCCCGCTCGCCTGCCCGCCACAATGGACCTACCTGTGTACACTAGATGGATGTGATGGAATGTACTGTCGTCCCTACATTTCAAGAAGAAGTAAGAATTGCAGTTGCAACAAAGCCTTGCTTGCCTACAAAGAGAGCAGCAATTTGGATTTGTTACTATGTTACCTAGAAGAATAACAAACTGTGCAAGGATGGAGGTTGTAGGAGCAAGGAGAAGTTGTCTGTAAAGTTCCATTTTGCAGTCCCTTGTCTCCCTCTTGTGGCCTCCTGGAGGCAACTAGCTGTGCAAAAAAAAGACAGCCTGGCGGCCGGCTGTTGCAGTGTTGCCCTCTCAGGCAACACTGAGTGACTGACTGAGCCTCACCGTCTTATATAAAGTTCAGACGGAACTTTGCACGTGTCATAGTGGAGCCCTCAGGATTCCAGAGCCAGCTTTCTGACATCATAATGGGGCCTCAGAGATAAAAGCCTGGGCCCAGGCAGTGTTGGTCAGTGCTGCTCAGCAGGCAGCACTGGACTGGACTGGATTACAGCTGATACAAGGTGTGAAGGAACAAGGGGTGGCTGTGGGCATGCACTTGCTGCCGCTGCCAGTGTTTATCTGCATGGCAGCAGGGCATTTGGGCGTTGCCAGGAAGGCGTTTTTATGTAGATTCCTCCTCTTTCAGCACTGCATTGTGGTGCAAGCAAAAGAAGCAAATCCTGTCTGGCTTCCTCTCCGGCCTTTATTCACCTCCCGTGTAGCTGTGAGTGTGTGAGCCTGCAGGGCCCCATGGAATTGCCTAGAAGTAGGCTGAATCGCTGCAAGGGCTGAACAGCAGTATCGGGCAGGCTCGGGCAACGCGCGGCCCGTTCGGGTTATCGCTTCTCGGCCTTTTGGCTAAGATCAAGTGTAGTATCTGTTCTTATCAGTTTAATATCTGATACGTCCCCTATCTGGGGACCATATATTAAATGGATTTTTAGAACAGGGAGATGGAAATAGAGCTTGCTCTGTCCACTCCACGCATTGACCTGGTATTGCAGTATTTCCAGGACCGGTGCACCCTTTCCTTATGTGTTGACTAAAAGCAGATTCCAAAAGTGTTTTTTGTCTTTGCTATTGTTTCTGTCTTTCTGAAGGGATCTCCCCTTTTAATCCCATTATTTCAACACCTGTTGGACAATGCATGAGTGATAATGAGCTCATTGATTAAATGCAATTAATGAATAGATTGCCACCTCTTGTTGTGTGTCGTCTGTGTTTCTGTGTTTCCGGCATTTCACATTGGAACACCTCATTCACCTTCCTTGTCTTCTCTCCGCCCTCCCTTTTAGGTAAGTTAAAGAGCTGCACCTGAGCCAGCCACTGATTGATTGATTGATTGATTGATTGATTGATTGATTGATTGATTGATTGATTGATTGATGCAGCACAACAGTCAAATAGTGGAGTGGAGTAGGGGAACAGCAAACAGCCAATAAAGCAGCCCGCCCGCTCACCTGCCCGCCACAATGGACCTACCTGTGTACACTAGATGGATGTGATGGAATGTACTGTCGTCCCTACATTTCAAGAAGAAGTAAGAATTGCAGTTGCAACAAAGCCTTGCTTGCCTACAAAGAGAGCAGCAATTTGGATTTGTTACTATGTTACCTAGAAGAATAACAAACTGTGCAAGGATGGAGGTTGTAGGAGCAAGGAGAAGTTGTCTGTAAAGTTGGTGGATGCCTATTTTCCATTTTGCAGTCCCTTGTCTCCCTCTTGTGGCCTCCTGGAGGCAACTTGCTGTGCAAAAAAAAGACAGCCTGGCGGCCGGCTGTTGCAGTGTTGCCCTCTCAGGCAACACTGAGTGACTGACTGAGCCTCACCGTCTTATATAAAGTTCATACGGAACTTTGCACGTGTCATAGTGGAGCCCTCAGGATTCCAGAGCCAGCTTTCTGACATCATAATGGGGCCTCAGAGATAAAAGCCTGGGCCCAGGCAGTGTTGGTCAGTGCTGCTCAGCAGGCAGCACTGGACTGGACTGGATTACAGCTGATACAAGGTGTGAAGGAACAAGGGGTGGCTGTGGGCATGCACTTGCTGCCGCTGCCAGTGTTTATCTGCATGGCAGCAGGGCATTTGGGCGTTGCCAGGAAGGCGTTTTTATGTAGATTCCTCCTCTTTCAGCACTGCATTGTGGTGCAAGCAAAAGAAGCAAATCCTGTCTGGCTTCCTCTCCGGCCTTTATTCACCTCCCGTGTAGCTGTGAGTGTGTGAGCCTGCAGGGCCCCATGGAATTGCCTAGAAGTAGGCTGAATCGCTGCAAGGGCTGAACAGCAGTATCGGGCAGGCTCGGGCAACGCGCGGCCCGTTCGGGTTATCGCTTCTCGGCCTTTTGGCTAAGATCAAGTGTAGTATCTGTTCTTATCAGTTTAATATCTGATACGTCCCCTATCTGGGGACCATATATTAAATGGATTTTTAGAACAGGGAGATGGAAATAGAGCTTGCTCTGTCCACTCCACGCATTGACCTGGTATTGCAGTATTTCCAGGACCGGTGCACCCTTTCCTTATGTGTTGACTAAAAGCAGATTCCAAAAGTGTTTTTTGTCTTTGCTATTGTTTCTGTCTTTCTGAAGGGATCTCCCCTTTTAATCCCATTATTTCAACACCTGTTGGACAATGCATGAGTGATAATGAGCTCATTGATTAAATGCAATTAATGAATAGATTGCCACCTCTTGTTGTGTGTCGTCTGTGTTTCTGTGTTTCCGGCATTTCACATTGGAACACCTCATTCACCTTCCTTGTCTTCTCTCCGCCCTCCCTTTTAGGTAAGTTAAAGAGCTGCACCTGAGCCAGCCACTGATTGATTGATTGATTGATTGATTGATTGATTGATTGATTGATGCAGCACAACAGTCAAATAGTGGAGTGGAGTAGGGGAACAGCAAACAGCCAATAAAGCAGCCCGCCCGCTCGCCTGCCCGCCACAATGGACCTACCTGTGTACACTAGATGGATGTGATGGAATGTACTGTCGTCCCTACATTTCAAGAAGAAGTAAGAATTGCAGTTGCAACAAAGCCTTGCTTGCCTACAAAGAGAGCAGCAATTTGGATTTGTTACTAAGAATAACAAACTGTGCAAGGATGGAGGTTGTAGGAGCAAGGAGAAGTTGTCTGTAAAGTTGGTGGATGCCTATTTTCCATTTTGCAGTCCCTTGTCTCCCTCTTGTGGCCTCCTGGAGGCAACTAGCTGTGCAAAAAAAAGACAGCCTGGCGGCCGGCTGTTGCAGTGTTGCCCTCTCAGGCAACACTGAGTGACTGACTGAGCCTCACCGTCTTATATAAAGTTCAGACGGAACTTTGCACGTGTCATAGTGGAGCCCTCAGGATTCCAGAGCCAGCTTTCTGACATCATAATGGGGCCTCAGAGATAAAAGCCTGGGCCCAGGCAGTGTTGGTCAGTGCTGCTCAGCAGGCAGCACTGGACTGGACTGGATTACAGCTGATACAAGGTGTGAAGGAACAAGGGGTGGCTGTGGGCATGCACTTGCTGCCGCTGCCAGTGTTTATCTGCATGGCAGCAGGGCATTTGGGCGTTGCCAGGAAGGCGTTTTTATGTAGATTCCTCCTCTTTCAGCACTGCATTGTGGTGCAAGCAAAAGAAGCAAATCCTGTCTGGCTTCCTCTCCGGCCTTTATTCACCTCCCGTGTAGCTGTGAGTGTGTGAGCCTGCAGGGCCCCATGGAATTGCCTAGAAGTAGGCTGAATCGCTGCAAGGGCTGAACAGCAGTATCGGGCAGGCTCGGGCAACGCGCGGCCCGTTCGGGTTATCGCTTCTCGGCCTTTTGGCTAAGATCAAGTGTAGTATCTGTTCTTATCAGTTTAATATCTGATACGTCCCCTATCTGGGGACCATATATTAAATGGATTTTTAGAACAGGGAGATGGAAATAGAGCTTGCTCTGTCCACTCCACGCATTGACCTGGTATTGCAGTATTTCCAGGACCGGTGCACCCTTTCCTTATGTGTTGACTAAAAGCAGATTCCAAAAGTGTTTTTTGTCTTTGCTATTGTTTCTGTCTTTCTGAAGGGATCTCCCCTTTTAATCCCATTATTTCAACACCTGTTGGACAATGCATGAGTGATAATGAGCTCATTGATTAAATGCAATTAATGAATAGATTGCCACCTCTTGTTGTGTGTCGTCTGTGTTTCTGTGTTTCCGGCATTTCACATTGGAACACCTCATTCACCTTCCTTGTCTTCTCTCCGCCCTCCCTTTTAGGTAAGTTAAAGAGCTGCACCTGAGCCAGCCACTGATTGATTGATTGATTGATTGATTGATTGATTGATTGATTGATGCAGCACAACAGTCAAATAGTGGAGTGGAGTAGGGGAACAGCAAACAGCCAATAAAGCAGCCCGCCCGCTCGCCTGCCCGCCACAATGGACCTACCTGTGTACACTAGATGGATGTGATGGAATGTACTGTCGTCCCTACATTTCAAGAAGAAGTAAGAATTGCAGTTGCAACAAAGCCTTGCTTGCCTACAAAGAGAGCAGCAATTTGGATTTGTTACTATGTTACCTAGAAGAATAACAAACTGTGCAAGGATGGAGGTTGTAGGAGCAAGGAGAAGTTGTCTGTAAAGTTGGTGGATGCCTATTTTCCATTTTGCAGTCCCTTGTCTCCCTCTTGTGGCTTCCTGGAGGCAACTAGCTGTGCAAAAAAAAGACAGCCTGGCGGCCGGCTGTTGCAGTGTTGCCCTCTCAGGCAACACTGAGTGACTGACTGAGCCTCACCGTCTTATATAAAGTTCAGACGGAACTTTGCACGTGTCATAGTGGAGCCCTCAGGATTCCAGAGCCAGCTTTCTGACATCATAATGGGGCCTCAGAGATAAAAGCCTGGGCCCAGGCAGTGTTGGTCAGTGCTGCTCAGCAGGCAGCACTGGACTGGACTGGATTACAGCTGATACAAGGTGTGAAGGAACAAGGGGTGGCTGTGGGCATGCACTTGCTGCCGCTGCCAGTGTTTATCTGCATGGCAGCAGGGCATTTGGGCGTTGCCAGGAAGGCGTTTTTATGTAGATTCCTCCTCTTTCAGCACTGCATTGTGGTGCAAGCAAAAGAAGCAAATCCTGTCTGGCTTCCTCTCCGGCCTTTATTCACCTCCCGTGTAGCTGTGAGTGTGTGAGCCTGCAGGGCCCCATGGAATTGCCTAGAAGTAGGCTGAATCGCTGCAAGGGCTGAACAGCAGTATCGGGCAGGCTCGGGCAACGCGCGGCCCGTTCGGGTTATCGCTTCTCGGCCTTTTGGCTAAGATCAAGTGTAGTATCTGTTCTTATCAGTTTAATATCTGATACGTCCCCTATCTGGGGACCATATATTAAATGGATTTTTAGAACAGGGAGATGGAAATAGAGCTTGCTCTGTCCACTCCACGCATTGACCTGGTATTGCAGTATTTCCAGGACCGGTGCACCCTTTCCTTATGTGTTGACTAAAAGCAGATTCCAAAAGTGTTTTTTGTCTTTGCTATTGTTTCTGTCTTTCTGAAGGGATCTCCCCTTTTAATCCCATTATTTCAACACCTGTTGGACAATGCATGAGTGATAATGAGCTCATTGATTAAATGCAATTAATGAATAGATTGCCACCTCTTGTTGTGTGTCGTCTGTGTTTCTGTGTTTCCGGCATTTCACATTGGAACACCTCATTCACCTTCCTTGTCTTCTCTCCGCCCTCCCTTTTAGGTAAGTTAAAGAGCTGCACCTGAGCCAGCCACTGATTGATTGATTGATTGATTGATTGATTGATTGATTGATTGATTGATGCAGCACAACAGTCAAATAGTGGAGTGGAGTAGGGGAACAGCAAACAGCCAATAAAGCAGCCCGCCCGCTCGCCTGCCCGCCACAATGGACCTACCTGTGTACACTAGATGGATGTGATGGAATGTACTGTCGTCCCTACATTTCAAGAAGAAGTAAGAATTGCAGTTGCAACAAAGCCTTGCTTGCCTACAAAGAGAGCAGCAATTTGGATTTGTTACTATGTTACCTAGAAGAATAACAAACTGTGCAAGGATGGAGGTTGTAGGAGCAAGGAGAAGTTGTCTGTAAAGTTGGTGGATGCCTATTTTCCATTTTGCAGTCCCTTGTCTCCCTCTTGTGGCCTCCTGGAGGCAACTAGCTGTGCAAAAAAAAGACAGCCTGGCGGCCGGCTGTTGCAGTGTTGCCCTCTCAGGCAACACTGAGTGACTGACTGAGCCTCACCGTCTTATATAAAGTTCAGACGGAACTTTGCACGTGTCATAGTGGAGCCCTCAGGATTCCAGAGCCAGCTTTCTGACATCATAATGGGGCCTCAGAGATAAAAGCCTGGGCCCAGGCAGTGTTGGTCAGTGCTGCTCAGCAGGCAGCACTGGACTGGACTGGATTACAGCTGATACAAGGTGTGAAGGAACAAGGGGTGGCTGTGGGCATGCACTTGCTGCCGCTGCCAGTGTTTATCTGCATGGCAGCAGGGCATTTGGGCGTTGCCAGGAAGGCGTTTTTATGTAGATTCCTCCTCTTTCAGCACTGCATTGTGGTGCAAGCAAAAGAAGCAAATCCTGTCTGGCTTCCTCTCCGGCCTTTATTCACCTCCCGTGTAGCTGTGAGTGTGTGAGCCTGCAGGGCCCCATGGAATTGCCTAGAAGTAGGCTGAATCGCTGCAAGGGCTGAACAGCAGTATCGGGCAGGCTCGGGCAACGCGCGGCCCGTTCGGGTTATCGCTTCTCGGCCTTTTGGCTAAGATCAAGTGTAGTATCTGTTCTTATCAGTTTAATATCTGATACGTCCCCTATCTGGGGACCATATATTAAATGGATTTTTAGAACAGGGAGATGGAAATAGAGCTTGCTCTGTCCACTCCACGCATTGACCTGGTATTGCAGTATTTCCAGGACCGGTGCACCCTTTCCTTATGTGTTGACTAAAAGCAGATTCCAAAAGTGTTTTTTGTCTTTGCTATTGTTTCTGTCTTTCTGAAGGGATCTCCCCTTTTAATCCCATTATTTCAACACCTGTTGGACAATGCATGAGTGATAATGAGCTCATTGATTAAATGCAATTAATGAATAGATTGCCACCTCTTGTTGTGTGTCGTCTGTGTTTCTGTGTTTCCGGCATTTCACATTGGAACACCTCATTCACCTTCCTTGTCTTCTCTCCGCCCTCCCTTTTAGGTAAGTTAAAGAGCTGCACCTGAGCCAGCCACTGATTGATTGATTGATTGATTGATTGATTGATTGATTGATTGATTGATTGATTGATGCAGCACAACAGTCAAATAGTGGAGTGGAGTAGGGGAACAGCAAACAGCCAATAAAGCAGCCCGCCCGCTCGCCTGCCCGCCACAATGGACCTACCTGTGTACACTAGATGGATGTGATGGAATGTACTGTCGTCCCTACATTTCAAGAAGAAGTAAGAATTGCAGTTGCAACAAAGCCTTGCTTGCCTACAAAGAGAGCAGCAATTTGGATTTGTTACTATGTTACCTAGAAGAATAACAAACTGTGCAAGGATGGAGGTTGTAGGAGCAAGGAGAAGTTGTCTGTAAAGTTGGTGGATGCCTATTTTCCATTTTGCAGTCCCTTGTCTCCCTCTTGTGGCCTCCTGGAGGCAACTAGCTGTGCAAAAAAAAGACAGCCTGGCGGCCGGCTGTTGCAGTGTTGCCCTCTCAGGCAACACTGAGTGACTGACTGAGCCTCACCGTCTTATATAAAGTTCAGACGGAACTTTGCACGTGTCATAGTGGAGCCCTCAGGATTCCAGAGCCAGCTTTCTGACATCATAATGGGGCCTCAGAGATAAAAGCCTGGGCCCAGGCAGTGTTGGTCAGTGCTGCTCAGCAGGCAGCACTGGACTGGACTGGATTACAGCTGATACAAGGTGTGAAGGAACAAGGGGTGGCTGTGGGCATGCACTTGCTGCCGCTGCCAGTGTTTATCTGCATGGCAGCAGGGCATTTGGGCGTTGCCAGGAAGGCGTTTTTATGTAGATTCCTCCTCTTTCAGCACTGCATTGTGGTGCAAGCAAAAGAAGCAAATCCTGTCTGGCTTCCTCTCCGGCCTTTATTCACCTCCCGTGTAGCTGTGAGTGTGTGAGCCTGCAGGGCCCCATGGAATTGCCTAGAAGTAGGCTGAATCGCTGCAAGGGCTGAACAGCAGTATCGGGCAGGCTCGGGCAACGCGCGGCCCGTTCGGGTTATCGCTTCTCGGCCTTTTGGCTAAGATCAAGTGTAGTATCTGTTCTTATCAGTTTAATATCTGATACGTCCCCTATCTGGGGACCATATATTAAATGGATTTTTAGAACAGGGAGATGGAAATAGAGCTTGCTCTGTCCACTCCACGCATTGACCTGGTATTGCAGTATTTCCAGGACCGGTGCACCCTTTCCTTATGTGTTGACTAAAAGCAGATTCCAAAAGTGTTTTTTGTCTTTGCTATTGTTTCTGTCTTTCTGAAGGGATCTCCCCTTTTAATCCCATTATTTCAACACCTGTTGGACAATGCATGAGTGATAATGAGCTCATTGATTAAATGCAATTAATGAATAGATTGCCACCTCTTGTTGTGTGTCGTCTGTGTTTCTGTGTTTCCGGCATTTCACATTGGAACACCTCATTCACCTTCCTTGTCTTCTCTCCGCCCTCCCTTTTAGGTAAGTTAAAGAGCTGCACCTGAGCCAGCCACTGATTGATTGATTGATTGATTGATTGATTGATTGATTGATTGATTGATTGATTGATGCAGCACAACAGTCAAATAGTGGAGTGGAGTAGGGGAACAGCAAACAGCCAATAAAGCAGCCCGCCCGCTCGCCTGCCCGCCACAATGGACCTACCTGTGTACACTAGATGGATGTGATGGAATGTACTGTCGTCCCTACATTTCAAGAAGAAGTAAGAATTGCAGTTGCAACAAAGCCTTGCTTGCCTACAAAGAGAGCAGCAATTTGGATTTGTTACTATGTTACCTAGAAGAATAACAAACTGTGCAAGGATGGAGGTTGTAGGAGCAAGGAGAAGTTGTCTGTAAAGTTGGTGGATGCCTATTTTCCATTTTGCAGTCCCTTGTCTCCCTCTTGTGGCCTCCTGGAGGCAACTAGCTGTGCAAAAAAAAGACAGCCTGGCGGCCGGCTGTTGCAGTGTTGCCCTCTCAGGCAACACTGAGTGACTGACTGAGCCTCACCGTCTTATATAAAGTTCAGACGGAACTTTGCACGTGTCATAGTGGAGCCCTCAGGATTCCAGAGCCAGCTTTCTGACATCATAATGGGGCCTCAGAGATAAAAGCCTGGGCCCAGGCAGTGTTGGTCAGTGCTGCTCAGCAGGCAGCACTGGACTGGACTGGATTACAGCTGATACAAGGTGTGAAGGAACAAGGGGTGGCTGTGGGCATGCACTTGCTGCCGCTGCCAGTGTTTATCTGCATGGCAGCAGGGCATTTGGGCGTTGCCAGGAAGGCGTTTTTATGTAGATTCCTCCTCTTTCAGCACTGCATTGTGGTGCAAGCAAAAGAAGCAAATCCTGTCTGGCTTCCTCTCCGGCCTTTATTCACCTCCCGTGTAGCTGTGAGTGTGTGAGCCTGCAGGGCCCCATGGAATTGCCTAGAAGTAGGCTGAATCGCTGCAAGGGCTGAACAGCAGTATCGGGCAGGCTCGGGCAACGCGCGGCCCGTTCGGGTTATCGCTTCTCGGCCTTTTGGCTAAGATCAAGTGTAGTATCTGTTCTTATCAGTTTAATATCTGATACGTCCCCTATCTGGGGACCATATATTAAATGGATTTTTAGAACAGGGAGATGGAAATAGAGCTTGCTCTGTCCACTCCACGCATTGACCTGGTATTGCAGTATTTCCAGGACCGGTGCACCCTTTCCTTATGTGTTGACTAAAAGCAGATTCCAAAAGTGTTTTTTGTCTTTGCTATTGTTTCTGTCTTTCTGAAGGGATCTCCCCTTTTAATCCCATTATTTCAACACCTGTTGGACAATGCATGAGTGATAATGAGCTCATTGATTAAATGCAATTAATGAATAGATTGCCACCTCTTGTTGTGTGTCGTCTGTGTTTCTGTGTTTCCGGCATTTCACATTGGAACACCTCATTCACCTTCCTTGTCTTCTCTCCGCCCTCCCTTTTAGGTAAGTTAAAGAGCTGCACCTGAGCCAGCCACTGATTGATTGATTGATTGATTGATTGATTGATTGATTGATTGATTGATTGATTGATTGATTGATGCAGCACAACAGTCAAATAGTGGAGTGGAGTAGGGGAACAGCAAACAGCCAATAAAGCAGCCCGCCCGCTCGCCTGCCCGCCACAATGGACCTACCTGTGTACACTAGATGGATGTGATGGAATGTACTGTCGTCCCTACATTTCAAGAAGAAGTAAGAATTGCAGTTGCAACAAAGCCTTGCTTGCCTACAAAGAGAGCAGCAATTTGGATTTGTTACTATGTTACCTAGAAGAATAACAAACTGTGCAAGGATGGAGGTTGTAGGAGCAAGGAGAAGTTGTCTGTAAAGTTGGTGGATGCCTATTTTCCATTTTGCAGTCCCTTGTCTCCCTCTTGTGGCCTCCTGGAGGCAACTAGCTGTGCAAAAAAAAGACAGCCTGGCGGCCGGCTGTTGCAGTGTTGCCCTCTCAGGCAACACTGAGTGACTGACTGAGCCTCACCGTCTTATATAAAGTTCAGATGGAACTTTGCACGTGTCATAGTGGAGCCCTCAGGATTCCAGAGCCAGCTTTCTGACATCATAATGGGGCCTCAGAGATAAAAGCCTGGGCCCAGGCAGTGTTGGTCAGTGCTGCTCAGCAGGCAGCACTGGACTGGACTGGATTACAGCTGATACAAGGTGTGAAGGAACAAGGGGTGGCTGTGGGCATGCACTTGCTGCCGCTGCCAGTGTTTATCTGCATGGCAGCAGGGCATTTGGGCGTTGCCAGGAAGGCGTTTTTATGTAGATTCCTCCTCTTTCAGCACTGCATTGTGGTGCAAGCAAAAGAAGCAAATCCTGTCTGGCTTCCTCTCCGGCCTTTATTCACCTCCCGTGTAGCTGTGAGTGTGTGAGCCTGCAGGGCCCCATGGAATTGCCTAGAAGTAGGCTGAATCGCTGCAAGGGCTGAACAGCAGTATCGGGCAGGCTCGGGCAACGCGCGGCCCGTTCGGGTTATCGCTTCTCGGCCTTTTGGCTAAGATCAAGTGTAGTATCTGTTCTTATCAGTTTAATATCTGATACGTCCCCTATCTGGGGACCATATATTAAATGGATTTTTAGAACAGGGAGATGGAAATAGAGCTTGCTCTGTCCACTCCACGCATTGACCTGGTATTGCAGTATTTCCAGGACCGGTGCACCCTTTCCTTATGTGTTGACTAAAAGCAGATTCCAAAAGTGTTTTTTGTCTTTGCTATTGTTTCTGTCTTTCTGAAGGGATCTCCCCTTTTAATCCCATTATTTCAACACCTGTTGGACAATGCATGAGTGATAATGAGCTCATTGATTAAATGCAATTAATGAATAGATTGCCACCTCTTGTTGTGTGTCGTCTGTGTTTCTGTGTTTCCGGCATTTCACATTGGAACACCTCATTCACCTTCCTTGTCTTCTCTCCGCCCTCCCTTTTAGGTAAGTTAAAGAGCTGCACCTGAGCCAGCCACTGATTGATTGATTGATTGATTGATTGATTGATTGATTGATTGATTGATTGATTGATGCAGCACAACAGTCAAATAGTGGAGTGGAGTAGGGGAACAGCAAACAGCCAATAAAGCAGCCCGCCCGCTCGCCTGCCCGCCACAATGGACCTACCTGTGTACACTAGATGGATGTGATGGAATGTACTGTCGTCCCTACATTTCAAGAAGAAGTAAGAATTGCAGTTGCAACAAAGCCTTGCTTGCCTACAAAGAGAGCAGCAATTTGGATTTGTTACTATGTTACCTAGAAGAATAACAAACTGTGCAAGGATGGAGGTTGTAGGAGCAAGGAGAAGTTGTCTGTAAAGTTGGTGGATGCCTATTTTCCATTTTGCAGTCCCTTGTCTCCCTCTTGTGGCCTCCTGGAGGCAACTAGCTGTGCAAAAAAAAGACAGCCTGGCGGCCGGCTGTTGCAGTGTTGCCCTCTCAGGCAACACTGAGTGACTGACTGAGCCTCACCGTCTTATATAAAGTTCAGACGGAACTTTGCACGTGTCATAGTGGAGCCCTCAGGATTCCAGAGCCAGCTTTCTGACATCATAATGGGGCCTCAGAGATAAAAGCCTGGGCCCAGGCAGTGTTGGTCAGTGCTGCTCAGCAGGCAGCACTGGACTGGACTGGATTACAGCTGATACAAGGTGTGAAGGAACAAGGGGTGGCTGTGGGCATGCACTTGCTGCCGCTGCCAGTGTTTATCTGCATGGCAGCAGGGCATTTGGGCGTTGCCAGGAAGGCGTTTTTATGTAGATTCCTCCTCTTTCAGCACTGCATTGTGGTGCAAGCAAAAGAAGCAAATCCTGTCTGGCTTCCTCTCCGGCCTTTATTCACCTCCCCTGTAGCTGTGAGTGTGTGAGCCTGCAGGGCCCCATGGAATTGCCTAGAAGTAGGCTGAATCGCTGCAAGGGCTGAACAGCAGTATCGGGCAGGCTCGGGCAACGCGCGGCCCGTTCGGGTTATCGCTTCTCGGCCTTTTGGCTAAGATCAAGTGTAGTATCTGTTCTTATCAGTTTAATATCTGATACGTCCCCTATCTGGGGACCATATATTAAATGGATTTTTAGAACAGGGAGATGGAAATAGAGCTTGCTCTGTCCACTCCACGCATTGACCTGGTATTGCAGTATTTCCAGGACCGGTGCACCCTTTCCTTATGTGTTGACTAAAAGCAGATTCCAAAAGTGTTTTTTGTCTTTGCTATTGTTTCTGTCTTTCTGAAGGGATCTCCCCTTTTAATCCCATTATTTCAACACCTGTTGGACAATGCATGAGTGATAATGAGCTCATTGATTAAATGCAATTAATGAATAGATTGCCACCTCTTGTTGTGTGTCGTCTGTGTTTCTGTGTTTCCGGCATTTCACATTGGAACACCTCATTCACCTTCCTTGTCTTCTCTCCGCCCTCCCTTTTAGGTAAGTTAAAGAGCTGCACCTGAGCCAGCCACTGATTGATTGATTGATTGATTGATTGATTGATTGATTGATTGATTGATTGATGCAGCACAACAGTCAAATAGTGGAGTGGAGTAGGGGAACAGCAAACAGCCAATAAAGCAGCCCGCCCGCTCGCCTGCCCGCCACAATGGACCTACCTGTGTACACTAGATGGATGTGATGGAATGTACTGTCGTCCCTACATTTCAAGAAGAAGTAAGAATTGCAGTTGCAACAAAGCCTTGCTTGCCTACAAAGAGAGCAGCAATTTGGATTTGTTACTATGTTACCTAGAAGAATAACAAACTGTGCAAGGATGGAGGTTGTAGGAGCAAGGAGAAGTTGTCTGTAAAGTTGGTGGATGCCTATTTTCCATTTTGCAGTCCCTTGTCTCCCTCTTGTGGCCTCCTGGAGGCAACTAGCTGTGCAAAAAAAAGACAGCCTGGCGGCCGGCTGTTGCAGTGTTGCCCTCTCAGGCAACACTGAGTGACTGACTGAGCCTCACCGTCTTATATAAAGTTCAGACGGAACTTTGCACGTGTCATAGTGAAGCCCTCAGGATTCCAGAGCCAGCTTTCTGACATCATAATGGGGCCTCAGAGATAAAAGCCTGGGCCCAGGCAGTGTTGGTCAGTGCTGCTCAGCAGGCAGCACTGGACTGGACTGGATTACAGCTGATACAAGGTGTGAAGGAACAAGGGGTGGCTGTGGGCATGCACTTGCTGCCGCTGCCAGTGTTTATCTGCATGGCAGCAGGGCATTTGGGCGTTGCCAGGAAGGCGTTTTTATGTAGATTCCTCCTCTTTCAGCACTGCATTGTGGTGCAAGCAAAAGAAGCAAATCCTGTCTGGCTTCCTCTCCGGCCTTTATTCACCTCCCGTGTAGCTGTGAGTGTGTGAGCCTGCAGGGCCCCATGGAATTGCCTAGAAGTAGGCTGAATCGCTGCAAGGGCTGAACAGCAGTATCGGGCAGGCTCGGGCAACGCGCGGCCCGTTCGGGTTATCGCTTCTCGGCCTTTTGGCTAAGATCAAGTGTAGTATCTGTTCTTATCAGTTTAATATCTGATACGTCCCCTATCTGGGGACCATATATTAAATGGATTTTTAGAACAGGGAGATGGAAATAGAGCTTGCTCTGTCCACTCCACGCATTGACCTGGTATTGCAGTATTTCCAGGACCGGTGCACCCTTTCCTTATGTGTTGACTAAAAGCAGATTCCAAAAGTGTTTTTTGTCTTTGCTATTGTTTCTGTCTTTCTGAAGGGATCTCCCCTTTTAATCCCATTATTTCAACACCTGTTGGACAATGCATGAGTGATAATGAGCTCATTGATTAAATGCAATTAATGAATAGATTGCCACCTCTTGTTGTGTGTCGTCTGTGTTTCTGTGTTTCCGGCATTTCACATTGGAACACCTCATTCACCTTCCTTGTCTTCTCTCCGCCCTCCCTTTTAGGTAAGTTAAAGAGCTGCACCTGAGCCAGCCACTGATTGATTGATTGATTGATTGATTGATTGATTGATTGATTGATTGATTGATTGATTGATGCAGCACAACAGTCAAATAGTGGAGTGGAGTAGGGGAACAGCAAACAGCCAATAAAGCAGCCCGCCCGCTCGCCTGCCCGCCACAATGGACCTACCTGTGTACACTAGATGGATGTGATGGAATGTACTGTCGTCCCTACATTTCAAGAAGAAGTAAGAATTGCAGTTGCAACAAAGCCTTGCTTGCCTACAAAGAGAGCAGCAATTTGGATTTGTTACTATGTTACCTAGAAGAATAACAAACTGTGCAAGGATGGAGGTTGTAGGAGCAAGGAGAAGTTGTCTGTAAAGTTGGTGGATGCCTATTTTCCATTTTGCAGTCCCTTGTCTCCCTCTTGTGGCCTCCTGGAGGCAACTAGCTGTGCAAAAAAAAGACAGCCTGGCGGTCGGCTGTTGCAGTGTTGCCCTCTCAGGCAACACTGAGTGACTGACTGAGCCTCACCGTCTTATATAAAGTTCAGACGGAACTTTGCACGTGTCATAGTGGAGCCCTCAGGATTCCAGAGCCAGCTTTCTGACATCATAATGGGGCCTCAGAGATAAAAGCCTGGGCCCAGGCAGTGTTGGTCAGTGCTGCTCAGCAGGCAGCACTGGACTGGACTGGATTACAGCTGATACAAGGTGTGAAGGAACAAGGGGTGGCTGTGGGCATGCACTTGCTGCCGCTGCCAGTGTTTATCTGCATGGCAGCAGGGCATTTGGGCGTTGCCAGGAAGGCGTTTTTATGTAGATTCCTCCTCTTTCAGCACTGCATTGTGGTGCAAGCAAAAGAAGCAAATCCTGTCTGGCTTCCTCTCCGGCCTTTATTCACCTCCCGTGTAGCTGTGAGTGTGTGAGCCTGCAGGGCCCCATGGAATTGCCTAGAAGTAGGCTGAATCGCTGCAAGGGCTGAACAGCAGTATCGGGCAGGCTCGGGCAACGCGCGGCCCGTTCGGGTTATCGCTTCTCGGCCTTTTGGCTAAGATCAAGTGTAGTATCTGTTCTTATCAGTTTAATATCTGATACGTCCCCTATCTGGGGACCATATATTAAATGGATTTTTAGAACAGGGAGATGGAAATAGAGCTTGCTCTGTCCACTCCACGCATTGACCTGGTATTGCAGTATTTCCAGGACCGGTGCACCCTTTGACTAAAAGCAGATTCCAAAAGTGTTTTTTGTCTTTGCTATTGTTTCTGTCTTTCTGAAGGGATCTCCCCTTTTAATCCCATTATTTCAACACCTGTTGGACAATGCATGAGTGATAATGAGCTCATTGATTAAATGCAATTAATGAATAGATTGCCACCTCTTGTTGTGTGTCGTCTGTGTTTCTGTGTTTCCGGCATTTCACATTGGAACACCTCATTCACCTTCCTTGTCTTCTCTCCGCCCTCCCTTTTAGGTAAGTTAAAGAGCTGCACCTGAGCCAGCCACTGATTGATTGATTGATTGATTGATTGATTGATTGATTGATTGATTGATTGATGCAGCACAACAGTCAAATAGTGGAGTGGAGTAGGGGAACAGCAAACAGCCAATAAAGCAGCCCGCCCGCTCGCCTGCCCGCCACAATGGACCTACCTGTGTACACTAGATGGATGTGATGGAATGTACTGTCGTCCCTACATTTCAAGAAGAAGTAAGAATTGCAGTTGCAACAAAGCCTTGCTTGCCTACAAAGAGAGCAGCAATTTGGATTTGTTACTATGTTACCTAGAAGAATAACAAACTGTGCAAGGATGGAGGTTGTAGGAGCAAGGAGAAGTTGTCTGTAAAGTTGGTGGATGCCTATTTTCCATTTTGCAGTCCCTTGTCTCCCTCTTGTGGCCTCCTGGAGGCAACTAGCTGTGCAAAAAAAAGACAGCCTGGCGGCCGGCTGTTGCAGTGTTGCCCTCTCAGGCAACACTGAGTGACTGACTGAGCCTCACCGTCTTATATAAAGTTCAGACGGAACTTTGCACGTGTCATAGTGGAGCCCTCAGGATTCCAGAGCCAGCTTTCTGACATCATAATGGGGCCTCAGAGATAAAAGCCTGGGCCCAGGCAGTGTTGGTCAGTGCTGCTCAGCAGGCAGCACTGGACTGGACTGGATTACAGCTGATACAAGGTGTGAAGGAACAAGGGGTGGCTGTGGGCATGCACTTGCTGCCGCTGCCAGTGTTTATCTGCATGGCAGCAGGGCATTTGGGCGTTGCCAGGAAGGCGTTTTTATGTAGATTCCTCCTCTTTCAGCACTGCATTGTGGTGCAAGCAAAAGAAGCAAATCCTGTCTGGCTTCCTCTCCGGCCTTTATTCACCTCCCGTGTAGCTGTGAGTGTGTGAGCCTGCAGGGCCCCATGGAATTGCCTAGAAGTAGGCTGAATCGCTGCAAGGGCTGAACAGCAGTATCGGGCAGGCTCGGGCAACGCGCGGCCCGTTCGGGTTATCGCTTCTCGGCCTTTTGGCTAAGATCAAGTGTAGTATCTGTTCTTATCAGTTTAATATCTGATACGTCCCCTATCTGGGGACCATATATTAAATGGATTTTTAGAACAGGGAGATGGAAATAGAGCTTGCTCTGTCCACTCCACGCATTGACCTGGTATTGCAGTATTTCCAGGACCGGTGCACCCTTTCCTTATGTGTTGACTAAAAGCAGATTCCAAAAGTGTTTTTTGTCTTTGCTATTGTTTCTGTCTTTCTGAAGGGATCTCCCCTTTTAATCCCATTATTTCAACACCTGTTGGACAATGCATGAGTGATAATGAGCTCATTGATTAAATGCAATTAATGAATAGATTGCCACCTCTTGTTGTGTGTCGTCTGTGTTTCTGTGTTTCCGGCATTTCACATTGGAACACCTCATTCACCTTCCTTGTCTTCTCTCCGCCCTCCCTTTTAGGTAAGTTAAAGAGCTGCACCTGAGCCAGCCACGATTGATTGATTGATTGATTGATTGATTGATTGATTGATTGATTGATTGATGCAGCACAACAGTCAAATAGTGGAGTGGAGTAGGGGAACAGCAAACAGCCAATAAAGCAGCCCGCCCGCTCGCCTGCCCGCCACAATGGACCTACCTGTGTACACTAGATGGATGTGATGGAATGTACTGTCGTCCCTACATTTCAAGAAGAAGTAAGAATTGCAGTTGCAACAAAGCCTTGCTTGCCTACAAAGAGAGCAGCAATTTGGATTTGTTACTATGTTACCTAGAAGAATAACAAACTGTGCAAGGATGGAGGTTGTAGGAGCAAGGAGAAGTTGTCTGTAAAGTTGGTGGATGCCTATTTTCCATTTTGCAGTCCCTTGTCTCCCTCTTGTGGCCTCCTGGAGGCAACTAGCTGTGCAAAAAAAAGACAGCCTGGCGGCCGGCTGTTGCAGTGTTGCCCTCTCAGGCAACACTGAGTGACTGACTGAGCCTCACCGTCTTATATAAAGTTCAGACGGAACTTTGCACGTGTCATAGTGGAGCCCTCAGGATTCCAGAGCCAGCTTTCTGACATCATAATGGGGCCTCAGAGATAAAAGCCTGGGCCCAGGCAGTGTTGGTCAGTGCTGCTCAGCAGGCAGCACTGGACTGGACTGGATTACAGCTGATACAAGGTGTGAAGGAACAAGGGGTGGCTGTGGGCATGCACTTGCTGCCGCTGCCAGTGTTTATCTGCATGGCAGCAGGGCATTTGGGCGTTGCCAGGAAGGCGTTTTTATGTAGATTCCTCCTCTTTCAGCACTGCATTGTGGTGCAAGCAAAAGAAGCAAATCCTGTCTGGCTTCCTCTCCGGCCTTTATTCACCTCCCGTGTAGCTGTGAGTGTGTGAGCCTGCAGGGCCCCATGGAATTGCCTAGAAGTAGGCTGAATCGCTGCAAGGGCTGAACAGCAGTATCGGGCAGGCTCGGGCAACGCGCGGCCCGTTCGGGTTATCGCTTCTCGGCCTTTTGGCTAAGATCAAGTGTAGTATCTGTTCTTATCAGTTTAATATCTGATACGTCCCCTATCTGGGGACCATATATTAAATGGATTTTTAGAACAGGGAGATGGAAATAGAGCTTGCTCTGTCCACTCCACGCATTGACCTGGTATTGCAGTATTTCCAGGACCGGTGCACCCTTTCCTTATGTGTTGACTAAAAGCAGATTCCAAAAGTGTTTTTTGTCTTTGCTATTGTTTCTGTCTTTCTGAAGGGATCTCCCCTTTTAATCCCATTATTTCAACACCTGTTGGACAATGCATGAGTGATAATGAGCTCATTGATTAAATGCAATTAATGAATAGATTGCCACCTCTTGTTGTGTGTCGTCTGTGTTTCTGTGTTTCCGGCATTTCACATTGGAACACCTCATTCACCTTCCTTGTCTTCTCTCCGCCCTCCCTTTTAGGTAAGTTAAAGAGCTGCACCTGAGCCAGCCACTGATTGATTGATTGATTGATTGATTGATTGATTGATTGATTGATTGATGCAGCACAACAGTCAAATAGTGGAGTGGAGTAGGGGAACAGCAAACAGCCAATAAAGCAGCCCGCCCGCTCGCCTGCCCGCCACAATGGACCTACCTGTGTACACTAGATGGATGTGATGGAATGTACTGTCGTCCCTACATTTCAAGAAGAAGTAAGAATTGCAGTTGCAACAAAGCCTTGCTTGCCTACAAAGAGAGCAGCAATTTGGATTTGTTACTATGTTACCTAGAAGAATAACAAACTGTGCAAGGATGGAGGTTGTAGGAGCAAGGAGAAGTTGTCTGTAAAGTTGGTGGATGCCTATTTTCCATTTTGCAGTCCCTTGTCTCCCTCTTGTGGCCTCCTGGAGGCAACTAGCTGTGCAAAAAAAAGACAGCCTGGCGGCCGGCTGTTGCAGTGTTGCCCTCTCAGGCAACACTGAGTGACTGACTGAGCCTCACCGTCTTATATAAAGTTCAGACGGAACTTTGCACGTGTCATAGTGGAGCCCTCAGGATTCCAGAGCCAGCTTTCTGACATCATAATGGGGCCTCAGAGATAAAAGCCTGGGCCCAGGCAGTGTTGGTCAGTGCTGCTCAGCAGGCAGCACTGGACTGGACTGGATTACAGCTGATACAAGGTGTGAAGGAACAAGGGGTGGCTGTGGGCATGCACTTGCTGCCGCTGCCAGTGTTTATCTGCATGGCAGCAGGGCATTTGGGCGTTGCCAGGAAGGCGTTTTTATGTAGATTCCTCCTCTTTCAGCACTGCATTGTGGTGCAAGCAAAAGAAGCAAATCCTGTCTGGCTTCCTCTCCGGCCTTTATTCACCTCCCGTGTAGCTGTGAGTGTGTGAGCCTGCAGGGCCCCATGGAATTGCCTAGAAGTAGGCTGAATCGCTGCAAGGGCTGAACAGCAGTATCGGGCAGGCTCGGGCAACGCGCGGCCCGTTCGGGTTATCGCTTCTCGGCCTTTTGGCTAAGATCAAGTGTAGTATCTGTTCTTATCAGTTTAATATCTGATACGTCCCCTATCTGGGGACCATATATTAAATGGATTTTTAGAACAGGGAGATGGAAATAGAGCTTGCTCTGTCCACTCCACGCATTGACCTGGTATTGCAGTATTTCCAGGACCGGTGCACCCTTTCCTTATGTGTTGACTAAAAGCAGATTCCAAAAGTGTTTTTTGTCTTTGCTATTGTTTCTGTCTTTCTGAAGGGATCTCCCCTTTTAATCCCATTATTTCAACACCTGTTGGACAATGCATGAGTGATAATGAGCTCATTGATTAAATGCAATTAATGAATAGATTGCCACCTCTTGTTGTGTGTCGTCTGTGTTTCTGTGTTTCCGGCATTTCACATTGGAACACCTCATTCACCTTCCTTGTCTTCTCTCCGCCCTCCCTTTTAGGTAAGTTAAAGAGCTGCACCTGAGCCAGCCACTGATTGATTGATTGATTGATTGATTGATTGATTGATTGATTGATTGATTGATTGATTGATTGATTGATGCAGCACAACAGTCAAATAGTGGAGTGGAGTAGGGGAACAGCAAACAGCCAATAAAGCAGCCCGCCCGCTCGCCTGCCCGCCACAATGGACCTACCTGTGTACACTAGATGGATGTGATGGAATGTACTGTCGTCCCTACATTTCAAGAAGAAGTAAGAATTGCAGTTGCAACAAAGCCTTGCTTGCCTACAAAGAGAGCAGCAATTTGGATTTGTTACTATGTTACCTAGAAGAATAACAAACTGTGCAAGGATGGAGGTTGTAGGAGCAAGGAGAAGTTGTCTGTAAAGTTGGTGGATGCCTATTTTCCATTTTGCAGTCCCTTGTCTCCCTCTTGTGGCCTCCTGGAGGCAACTAGCTGTGCAAAAAAAAGACAGCCTGGCGGCCGGCTGTTGCAGTGTTGCCCTCTCAGGCAACACTGAGTGACTGACTGAGCCTCACCGTCTTATATAAAGTTCAGACGGAACTTTGCACGTGTCATAGTGGAGCCCTCACGATTCCAGAGCCAGCTTTCTGACATCATAATGGGGCCTCAGAGATAAAAGCCTGGGCCCAGGCAGTGTTGGTCAGTGCTGCTCAGCAGGCAGCACTGGACTGGACTGGATTACAGCTGATACAAGGTGTGAAGGAACAAGGGGTGGCTGTGGGCATGCACTTGCTGCCGCTGCCAGTGTTTATCTGCATGGCAGCAGGGCATTTGGGCGTTGCCAGGAAGGCGTTTTTATGTAGATTCCTCCTCTTTCAGCACTGCATTGTGGTGCAAGCAAAAGAAGCAAATCCTGTCTGGCTTCCTCTCCGGCCTTTATTCACCTCCCGTGTAGCTGTGAGTGTGTGAGCCTGCAGGGCCCCATGGAATTGCCTAGAAGTAGGCTGAATCGCTGCAAGGGCTGAACAGCAGTATCGGGCAGGCTCGGGCAACGCGCGGCCCGTTCGGGTTATCGCTTCTCGGCCTTTTGGCTAAGATCAAGTGTAGTATCTGTTCTTATCAGTTTAATATCTGATACGTCCCCTATCTGGGGACCATATATTAAATGGATTTTTAGAACAGGGAGATGGAAATAGAGCTTGCTCTGTCCACTCCACGCATTGACCTGGTATTGCAGTATTTCCAGGACCGGTGCACCCTTTCCTTATGTGTTGACTAAAAGCAGATTCCAAAAGTGTTTTTTGTCTTTGCTATTGTTTCTGTCTTTCTGAAGGGATCTCCCCTTTTAATCCCATTATTTCAACACCTGTTGGACAATGCATGAGTGATAATGAGCTCATTGATTAAATGCAATTAATGAATAGATTGCCACCTCTTGTTGTGTGTCGTCTGTGTTTCTGTGTTTCCGGCATTTCACATTGGAACACCTCATTCACCTTCCTTGTCTTCTCTCCGCCCTCCCTTTTAGGTAAGTTAAAGAGCTGCACCTGAGCCAGCCACTGATTGATTGATTGATTGATTGATTGATTGATTGATTGATTGATTGATTGATTGATTGATGCAGCACAACAGTCAAATAGTGGAGTGGAGTAGGGGAACAGCAAACAGCCAATAAAGCAGCCCGCCCGCTCGCCTGCCCGCCACAATGGACCTACCTGTGTACACTAGATGGATGTGATGGAATGTACTGTCGTCCCTACATTTCAAGAAGAAGTAAGAATTGCAGTTGCAACAAAGCCTTGCTTGCCTACAAAGAGAGCAGCAATTTGGATTTGTTACTATGTTACCTAGAAGAATAACAAACTGTGCAAGGATGGAGGTTGTAGGAGCAAGGAGAAGTTGTCTGTAAAGTTGGTGGATGCCTATTTTCCATTTTGCAGTCCCTTGTCTCCCTCTTGTGGCCTCCTGGAGGCAACTAGCTGTGCAAAAAAAAGACAGCCTGGCGGCCGGCTGTTGCAGTGTTGCCCTCTCAGGCAACACTGAGTGACTGACTGAGCCTCACCGTCTTATATAAAGTTCAGACGGAACTTTGCACGTGTCATAGTGGAGCCCTCACGATTCCAGAGCCAGCTTTCTGACATCATAATGGGGCCTCAGAGATAAAAGCCTGGGCCCAGGCAGTGTTGGTCAGTGCTGCTCAGCAGGCAGCACTGGACTGGACTGGATTACAGCTGATACAAGGTGTGAAGGAACAAGGGGTGGCTGTGGGCATGCACTTGCTGCCGCTGCCAGTGTTTATCTGCATGGCAGCAGGGCATTTGGGCGTTGCCAGGAAGGCGTTTTTATGTAGATTCCTCCTCTTTCAGCACTGCATTGTGGTGCAAGCAAAAGAAGCAAATCCTGTCTGGCTTCCTCTCCGGCCTTTATTCACCTCCCGTGTAGCTGTGAGTGTGTGAGCCTGCAGGGCCCCATGGAATTGCCTAGAAGTAGGCTGAATCGCTGCAAGGGCTGAACAGCAGTATCGGGCAGGCTCGGGCAACGCGCGGCCCGTTCGGGTTATCGCTTCTCGGCCTTTTGGCTAAGATCAAGTGTAGTATCTGTTCTTATCAGTTTAATATCTGATACGTCCCCTATCTGGGGACCATATATTAAATGGATTTTTAGAACAGGGAGATGGAAATAGAGCTTGCTCTGTCCACTCCACGCATTGACCTGGTATTGCAGTATTTCCAGGACCGGTGCACCCTTTCCTTATGTGTTGACTAAAAGCAGATTCCAAAAGTGTTTTTTGTCTTTGCTATTGTTTCTGTCTTTCTGAAGGGATCTCCCCTTTTAATCCCATTATTTCAACACCTGTTGGACAATGCATGAGTGATAATGAGCTCATTGATTAAATGCAATTAATGAATAGATTGCCACCTCTTGTTGTGTGTCGTCTGTGTTTCTGTGTTTCCGGCATTTCACATTGGAACACCTCATTCACCTTCCTTGTCTTCTCTCCGCCCTCCCTTTTAGGTAAGTTAAAGAGCTGCACCTGAGCCAGCCACTGATTGATTGATTGATTGATTGATTGATTGATTGATTGATTGATTGATTGATTGATTGATTGATTGATGCAGCACAACAGTCAAATAGTGGAGTGGAGTAGGGGAACAGCAAACAGCCAATAAAGCAGCCCGCCCGCTCGCCTGCCCGCCACAATGGACCTACCTGTGTACACTAGATGGATGTGATGGAATGTACTGTCATCCCTACATTTCAAGAAGAAGTAAGAATTGCAGTTGCAACAAAGCCTTGCTTGCCTACAAAGAGAGCAGCAATTTGGATTTGTTACTATGTTACCTAGAAGAATAACAAACTGTGCAAGGATGGAGGTTGTAGGAGCAAGGAGAAGTTGTCTGTAAAGTTGGTGGATGCCTATTTTCCATTTTGCAGTCCCTTGTCTCCCTCTTGTGGCCTCCTGGAGGCAACTAGCTGTGCAAAAAAAAGACAGCCTGGCGGCCGGCTGTTGCAGTGTTGCCCTCTCAGGCAACACTGAGTGACTGACTGAGCCTCACCGTCTTATATAAAGTTCAGACGGAACTTTGCACGTGTCATAGTGGAGCCCTCAGGATTCCAGAGCCAGCTTTCTGACATCATAATGGGGCCTCAGAGATAAAAGCCTGGGCCCAGGCAGTGTTGGTCAGTGCTGCTCAGCAGGCAGCACTGGACTGGACTGGATTACAGCTGATACAAGGTGTGAAGGAACAAGGGGTGGCTGTGGGCATGCACTTGCTGCCGCTGCCAGTGTTTATCTGCATGGCAGCAGGGCATTTGGGCGTTGCCAGGAAGGCGTTTTTATGTAGATTCCTCCTCTTTCAGCACTGCATTGTGGTGCAAGCAAAAGAAGCAAATCCTGTCTGGCTTCCTCTCCGGCCTTTATTCACCTCCCGTGTAGCTGTGAGTGTGTGAGCCTGCAGGGCCCCATGGAATTGCCTAGAAGTAGGCTGAATCGCTGCAAGGGCTGAACAGCAGTATCGGGCAGGCTCGGGCAACGCGCGGCCCGTTCGGGTTATCGCTTCTCGGCCTTTTGGCTAAGATCAAGTGTAGTATCTGTTCTTATCAGTTTAATATCTGATACGTCCCCTATCTGGGGACCATATATTAAATGGATTTTTAGAACAGGGAGATGGAAATAGAGCTTGCTCTGTCCACTCCACGCATTGACCTGGTATTGCAGTATTTCCAGGACCGGTGCACCCTTTCCTTATGTGTTGACTAAAAGCAGATTCCAAAAGTGTTTTTTGTCTTTGCTATTGTTTCTGTCTTTCTGAAGGGATCTCCCCTTTTAATCCCATTATTTCAACACCTGTTGGACAATGCATGAGTGATAATGAGCTCATTGATTAAATGCAATTAATGAATAGATTGCCACCTCTTGTTGTGTGTCGTCTGTGTTTCTGTGTTTCCGGCATTTCACATTGGAACACCTCATTCACCTTCCTTGTCTTCTCTCCGCCCTCCCTTTTAGGTAAGTTAAAGAGCTGCACCTGAGCCAGCCACTGATTGATTGATTGATTGATTGATTGATTGATTGATTGATTGATTGATTGATTGATGCAGCACAACAGTCAAATAGTGGAGTGGAGTAGGGGAACAGCAAACAGCCAATAAAGCAGCCCGCCCGCTCGCCTGCCCGCCACAATGGACCTACCTGTGTACACTAGATGGATGTGATGGAATGTACTGTCGTCCCTACATTTCAAGAAGAAGTAAGAATTGCAGTTGCAACAAAGCCTTGCTTGCCTACAAAGAGAGCAGCAATTTGGATTTGTTACTATGTTACCTAGAAGAATAACAAACTGTGCAAGGATGGAGGTTGTAGGAGCAAGGAGAAGTTGTCTGTAAAGTTGGTGGATGCCTATTTTCCATTTTGCAGTCCCTTGTCTCCCTCTTGTGGCCTCCTGGAGGCAACTAGCTGTGCAAAAAAAAGACAGCCTGGCGGCCGGCTGTTGCAGTGTTGCCCTCTCAGGCAACACTGAGTGACTGACTGAGCCTCACCGTCTTATATAAAGTTCAGACGGAACTTTGCACGTGTCATAGTGGAGCCCTCAGGATTCCAGAGCCAGCTTTCTGACATCATAATGGGGCCTCAGAGATAAAAGCCTGGGCCCAGGCAGTGTTGGTCAGTGCTGCTCAGCAGGCAGCACTGGACTGGACTGGATTACAGCTGATACAAGGTGTGAAGGAACAAGGGGTGGCTGTGGGCATGCACTTGCTGCCGCTGCCAGTGTTTATCTGCATGGCAGCAGGGCATTTGGGCGTTGCCAGGAAGGCGTTTTTATGTAGATTCCTCCTCTTTCAGCACTGCATTGTGGTGCAAGCAAAAGAAGCAAATCCTGTCTGGCTTCCTTCCTCTCCGGCCTTTATTCACCTCCCGTGTAGCTGTGAGTGTGTGAGCCTGCAGGGCCCCATGGAATTGCCTAGAAGTAGGCTGAATCGCTGCAAGGGCTGAACAGCAGTATCGGGCAGGCTCGGGCAACGCGCGGCCCGTTCGGGTTATCGCTTCTCGGCCTTTTGGCTAAGATCAAGTGTAGTATCTGTTCTTATCAGTTTAATATCTGATACGTCCCCTATCTGGGGACCATATATTAAATGGATTTTTAGAACAGGGAGATGGAAATAGAGCTTGCTCTGTCCACTCCACGCATTGACCTGGTATTGCAGTATTTCCAGGACCGGTGCACCCTTTCCTTATGTGTTGACTAAAAGCAGATTCCAAAAGTGTTTTTTGTCTTTGCTATTGTTTCTGTCTTTCTGAAGGGATCTCCCCTTTTAATCCCATTATTTCAACACCTGTTGGACAATGCATGAGTGATAATGAGCTCATTGATTAAATGCAATTAATGAATAGATTGCCACCTCTTGTTGTGTGTCGTCTGTGTTTCTGTGTTTCCGGCATTTCACATTGGAACACCTCATTCACCTTCCTTGTCTTCTCTCCGCCCTCCCTTTTAGGTAAGTTAAAGAGCTGCACCTGAGCCAGCCACTGATTGATTGATTGATTGATTGATTGATTGATTGATTGATTGATTGATTGATGCAGCACAACAGTCAAATAGTGGAGTGGAGTAGGGGAACAGCAAACAGCCAATAAAGCAGCCCGCCCGCTCGCCTGCCCGCCACAATGGACCTACCTGTGTACACTAGATGGATGTGATGGAATGTACTGTCGTCCCTACATTTCAAGAAGAAGTAAGAATTGCAGTTGCAACAAAGCCTTGCTTGCCTACAAAGAGAGCAGCAATTTGGATTTGTTACTATGTTACCTAGAAGAATAACAAACTGTGCAAGGATGGAGGTTGTAGGAGCAAGGAGAAGTTGTCTGTAAAGTTGGTGGATGCCTATTTTCCATTTTGCAGTCCCTTGTCTCCCTCTTGTGGCCTCCTGGAGGCAACTAGCTGTGCAAAAAAAAGACAGCCTGGCGGCCGGCTGTTGCAGTGTTGCCCTCTCAGGCAACACTGAGTGACTGACTGAGCCTCACCGTCTTATATAAAGTTCAGACGGAACTTTGCACGTGTCATAGTGGAGCCCTCAGGATTCCAGAGCCAGCTTTCTGACATCATAATGGGGCCTCAGAGATAAAAGCCTGGGCCCAGGCAGTGTTGGTCAGTGCTGCTCAGCAGGCAGCACTGGACTGGACTGGATTACAGCTGATACAAGGTGTGAAGGAACAAGGGGTGGCTGTGGGCATGCACTTGCTGCCGCTGCCAGTGTTTATCTGCATGGCAGCAGGGCATTTGGGCGTTGCCAGGAAGGCGTTTTTATGTAGATTCCTCCTTTTTCAGCACTGCATTGTGGTGCAAGCAAAAGAAGCAAATCCTGTCTGGCTTCCTCTCCGGCCTTTATTCACCTCCCGTGTAGCTGTGAGTGTGTGAGCCTGCAGGGCCCCATGGAATTGCCTAGAAGTAGGCTGAATCGCTGCAAGGGCTGAACAGCAGTATCGGGCAGGCTCGGGCAACGCGCGGCCCGTTCGGGTTATCGCTTCTCGGCCTTTTGGCTAAGATCAAGTGTAGTATCTGTTCTTATCAGTTTAATATCTGATACGTCCCCTATCTGGGGACCATATATTAAATGGATTTTTAGAACAGGGAGATGGAAATAGAGCTTGCTCTGTCCACTCCACGCATTGACCTGGTATTGCAGTATTTCCAGGACCGGTGCACCCTTTCCTTATGTGTTGACTAAAAGCAGATTCCAAAAGTGTTTTTTGTCTTTGCTATTGTTTCTGTCTTTCTGAAGGGATCTCCCCTTTTAATCCCATTATTTCAACACCTGTTGGACAATGCATGAGTGATAATGAGCTCATTGATTAAATGCAATTAATGAATAGATTGCCACCTCTTGTTGTGTGTCGTCTGTGTTTCTGTGTTTCCGGCATTTCACATTGGAACACCTCATTCACCTTCCTTGTCTTCTCTCCGCCCTCCCTTTTAGGTAAGTTAAAGAGCTGCACCTGAGCCAGCCACTGATTGATTGATTGATTGATTGATTGATTGATTGATTGATGCAGCACAACAGTCAAATAGTGGAGTGGAGTAGGGGAACAGCAAACAGCCAATAAAGCAGCCTGCCCGCTCGCCTGCCCGCCACAATGGACCTACCTGTGTACACTAGATGGATGTGATGGAATGTACTGTCGTCCCTACATTTCAAGAAGAAGTAAGAATTGCAGTTGCAACAAAGCCTTGCTTGCCTACAAAGAGAGCAGCAATTTGGATTTGTTACTATGTTACCTAGAAGAATAACAAACTGTGCAAGGATGGAGGTTGTAGGAGCAAGGAGAAGTTGTCTGTAAAGTTGGTGGATGCCTATTTTCCATTTTGCAGTCCCTTGTCTCCCTCTTGTGGCCTCCTGGAGGCAACTAGCTGTGCAAAAAAAAGACAGCCTGGCGGCCGGCTGTTGCAGTGTTGCCCTCTCAGGCAACACTGAGTGACTGACTGAGCCTCACCGTCTTATATAAAGTTCAGACGGAACTTTGCACGTGTCATAGTGGAGCCCTCAGGATTCCAGAGCCAGCTTTCTGACATCATAATGGGGCCTCAGAGATAAAAGCCTGGGCCCAGGCAGTGTTGGTCAGTGCTGCTCAGCAGGCAGCACTGGACTGGACTGGATTACAGCTGATACAAGGTGTGAAGGAACAAGGGGTGGCTGTGGGCATGCACTTGCTGCCGCTGCCAGTGTTTATCTGCATGGCAGCAGGGCATTTGGGCGTTGCCAGGAAGGCGTTTTTATGTAGATTCCTCCTCTTTCAGCACTGCATTGTGGTGCAAGCAAAAGAAGCAAATCCTGTCTGGCTTCCTCTCCGGCCTTTATTCACCTCCCGTGTAGCTGTGAGTGTGTGAGCCTGCAGGGCCCCATGGAATTGCCTAGAAGTAGGCTGAATCGCTGCAAGGGCTGAACAGCAGTATCGGGCAGGCTCGGGCAACGCGCGGCCCGTTCGGGTTATCGCTTCTCGGCCTTTTGGCTAAGATCAAGTGTAGTATCTGTTCTTATCAGTTTAATATCTGATACGTCCCCTATCTGGGGACCATATATTAAATGGATTTTTAGAACAGGGAGATGGAAATAGAGCTTGCTCTGTCCACTCCACGCATTGACCTGGTATTGCAGTTTTTCCAGGACCGGTGCACCCTTTCCTTATGTGTTGACTAAAAGCAGATTCCAAAAGTGTTTTTTGTCTTTGCTATTGTTTCTGTCTTTCTGAAGGGATCTCCCCTTTTAATCCCATTATTTCAACACCTGTTGGACAATGCATGAGTGATAATGAGCTCATTGATTAAATGCAATTAATGAATAGATTGCCACCTCTTGTTGTGTGTCGTCTGTGTTTCTGTGTTTCCGGCATTTCACATTGGAACACCTCATTCACCTTCCTTGTCTTCTCTCCGCCCTCCCTTTTAGGTAAGTTAAAGAGCTGCACCTGAGCCAGCCACTGATTGATTGATTGATTGATTGATTGATTGATTGATTGATTGATTGATTGATTGATTGATTGATGCAGCACAACAGTCAAATAGTGGAGTGGAGTAGGGGAACAGCAAACAGCCAATAAAGCAGCCCGCCCGCTCGCCTGCCCGCCACAATGGACCTACCTGTGTACACTAGATGGATGTGATGGAATGTACTGTCGTCCCTACATTTCAAGAAGAAGTAAGAATTGCAGTTGCAACAAAGCCTTGCTTGCCTACAAAGAGAGCAGCAATTTGGATTTGTTACTATGTTACCTAGAAGAATAACAAACTGTGCAAGGATGGAGGTTGTAGGAGCAAGGAGAAGTTGTCTGTAAAGTTGGTGGATGCCTATTTTCCATTTTGCAGTCCCTTGTCTCCCTCTTGTGGCCTCCTGGAGGCAACTAGCTGTGCAAAAAAAAGACAGCCTGGCGGCCGGCTGTTGCAGTGTTGCCCTCTCAGGCAACACTGAGTGACTGACTGAGCCTCACCGTCTTATATAAAGTTCAGACGGAACTTTGCACGTGTCATAGTGGAGCCCTCAGGATTCCAGAGCCAGCTTTCTGACATCATAATGGGGCCTCAGAGATAAAAGCCTGGGCCCAGGCAGTGTTGGTCAGTGCTGCTCAGCAGGCAGCACTGGACTGGACTGGATTACAGCTGATACAAGGTGTGAAGGAACAAGGGGTGGCTGTGGGCATGCACTTGCTGCCGCTGCCAGTGTTTATCTGCATGGCAGCAGGGCATTTGGGCGTTGCCAGGAAGGCGTTTTTATGTAGATTCCTCCTCTTTCAGCACTGCATTGTGGTGCAAGCAAAAGAAGCAAATCCTGTCTGGCTTCCTCTCCGGCCTTTATTCACCTCCCGTGTAGCTGTGAGTGTGTGAGCCTGCAGGGCCCCATGGAATTGCCTAGAAGTAGGCTGAATCGCTGCAAGGGCTGAACAGCAGTATCGGGCAGGCTCGGGCAACGCGCGGCCCGTTCGGGTTATCGCTTCTCGGCCTTTTGGCTAAGATCAAGTGTAGTATCTGTTCTTATCAGTTTAATATCTGATACGTCCCCTATCTGGGGACCATATATTAAATGGATTTTTAGAACAGGGAGATGGAAATAGAGCTTGCTCTGTCCACTCCACGCATTGACCTGGTATTGCAGTATTTCCAGGACCGGTGCACCCTTTCCTTATGTGTTGACTAAAAGCAGATTCCAAAAGTGTTTTTTGTCTTTGCTATTGTTTCTGTCTTTCTGAAGGGATCTCCCCTTTTAATCCCATTATTTCAACACCTGTTGGACAATGCATGAGTGATAATGAGCTCATTGATTAAATGCAATTAATGAATAGATTGCCACCTCTTGTTGTGTGTCGTCTGTGTTTCTGTGTTTCCGGCATTTCACATTGGAACACCTCATTCACCTTCCTTGTCTTCTCTCCGCCCTCCCTTTTAGGTAAGTTAAAGAGCTGCACCTGAGCCAGCCACTGATTGATTGATTGATTGATTGATTGATTGATTGATTGATTGATTGATTGATTGATTGATTGATTGATGCAGCACAACAGTCAAATAGTGGAGTGGAGTAGGGGAACAGCAAACAGCCAATAAAGCAGCCCGCCCGCTCGCCTGCCCGCCACAATGGACCTACCTGTGTACACTAGATGGATGTGATGGAATGTACTGTCGTCCCTACATTTCAAGAAGAAGTAAGAATTGCAGTTGCAACAAAGCCTTGCTTGCCTACAAAGAGAGCAGCAATTTGGATTTGTTACTATGTTACCTAGAAGAATAACAAACTGTGCAAGGATGGAGGTTGTAGGAGCAAGGAGAAGTTGTCTGTAAAGTTGGTGGATGCCTATTTTCCATTTTGCAGTCCCTTGTCTCCCTCTTGTGGCCTCCTGGAGGCAACTAGCTGTGCAAAAAAAAGACAGCCTGGCGGCCGGCTGTTGCAGTGTTGCCCTCTCAGGCAACACTGAGTGACTGACTGAGCCTCACCGTCTTATATAAAGTTCAGACGGAACTTTGCACGTGTCATAGTGGAGCCCTCAGGATTCCAGAGCCAGCTTTCTGACATCATAATGGGGCCTCAGAGATAAAAGCCTGGGCCCAGGCAGTGTTGGTCAGTGCTGCTCAGCAGGCAGCACTGGACTGGACTGGATTACAGCTGATACAAGGTGTGAAGGAACAAGGGGTGGCTGTGGGCATGCACTTGCTGCCGCTGCCAGTGTTTATCTGCATGGCAGCAGGGCATTTGGGCGTTGCCAGGAAGGCGTTTTTATGTAGATTCCTCCTTTTTCAGCACTGCATTGTGGTGCAAGCAAAAGAAGCAAATCCTGTCTGGCTTCCTCTCCGGCCTTTATTCACCTCCCGTGTAGCTGTGAGTGTGTGAGCCTGCAGGGCCCCATGGAATTGCCTAGAAGTAGGCTGAATCGCTGCAAGGGCTGAACAGCAGTATCGGGCAGGCTCGGGCAACGCGCGGCCCGTTCGGGTTATCGCTTCTCGGCCTTTTGGCTAAGATCAAGTGTAGTATCTGTTCTTATCAGTTTAATATCTGATACGTCCCCTATCTGGGGACCATATATTAAATGGATTTTTAGAACAGGGAGATGGAAATAGAGCTTGCTCTGTCCACTCCACGCATTGACCTGGTATTGCAGTATTTCCAGGACCGGTGCACCCTTTCCTTATGTGTTGACTAAAAGCAGATTCCAAAAGTGTTTTTTGTCTTTGCTATTGTTTCTGTCTTTCTGAAGGGATCTCCCCTTTTAATCCCATTATTTCAACACCTGTTGGACAATGCATGAGTGATAATGAGCTCATTGATTAAATGCAATTAATGAATAGATTGCCACCTCTTGTTGTGTGTCGTCTGTGTTTCTGTGTTTCCGGCATTTCACATTGGAACACCTCATTCACCTTCCTTGTCTTCTCTCCGCCCTCCCTTTTAGGTAAGTTAAAGAGCTGCACCTGAGCCAGCCACTGATTGATTGATTGATTGATTGATTGATTGATTGATTGATTGATGCAGCACAACAGTCAAATAGTGGAGTGGAGTAGGGGAACAGCAAACAGCCAATAAAGCAGCCTGCCCGCTCGCCTGCCCGCCACAATGGACCTACCTGTGTACACTAGATGGATGTGATGGAATGTACTGTCGTCCCTACATTTCAAGAAGAAGTAAGAATTGCAGTTGCAACAAAGCCTTGCTTGCCTACAAAGAGAGCAGCAATTTGGATTTGTTACTATGTTACCTAGAAGAATAACAAACTGTGCAAGGATGGAGGTTGTAGGAGCAAGGAGAAGTTGTCTGTAAAGTTGGTGGATGCCTATTTTCCATTTTGCAGTCCCTTGTCTCCCTCTTGTGGCCTCCTGGAGGCAACTAGCTGTGCAAAAAAAAGACAGCCTGGCGGCCGGCTGTTGCAGTGTTGCCCTCTCAGGCAACACTGAGTGACTGACTGAGCCTCACCGTCTTATATAAAGTTCAGACGGAACTTTGCACGTGTCATAGTGGAGCCCTCAGGATTCCAGAGCCAGCTTTCTGACATCATAATGGGGCCTCAGAGATAAAAGCCTGGGCCCAGGCAGTGTTGGTCAGTGCTGCTCAGCAGGCAGCACTGGACTGGACTGGATTACAGCTGATACAAGGTGTGAAGGAACAAGGGGTGGCTGTGGGCATGCACTTGCTGCCGCTGCCAGTGTTTATCTGCATGGCAGCAGGGCATTTGGGCGTTGCCAGGAAGGCGTTTTTATGTAGATTCCTCCTCTTTCAGCACTGCATTGTGGTGCAAGCAAAAGAAGCAAATCCTGTCTGGCTTCCTCTCCGGCCTTTATTCACCTCCCGTGTAGCTGTGAGTGTGTGAGCCTGCAGGGCCCCATGGAATTGCCTAGAAGTAGGCTGAATCGCTGCAAGGGCTGAACAGCAGTATCGGGCAGGCTCGGGCAACGCGCGGCCCGTTCGGGTTATCGCTTCTCGGCCTTTTGGCTAAGATCAAGTGTAGTATCTGTTCTTATCAGTTTAATATCTGATACGTCCCCTATCTGGGGACCATATATTAAATGGATTTTTAGAACAGGGAGATGGAAATAGAGCTTGCTCTGTCCACTCCACGCATTGACCTGGTATTGCAGTTTTTCCAGGACCGGTGCACCCTTTCCTTATGTGTTGACTAAAAGCAGATTCCAAAAGTGTTTTTTGTCTTTGCTATTGTTTCTGTCTTTCTGAAGGGATCTCCCCTTTTAATCCCATTATTTCAACACCTGTTGGACAATGCATGAGTGATAATGAGCTCATTGATTAAATGCAATTAATGAATAGATTGCCACCTCTTGTTGTGTGTCGTCTGTGTTTCTGTGTTTCCGGCATTTCACATTGGAACACCTCATTCACCTTCCTTGTCTTCTCTCCGCCCTCCCTTTTAGGTAAGTTAAAGAGCTGCACCTGAGCCAGCCACTGATTGATTGATTGATTGATTGATTGATTGATTGATTGATTGATTGATTGATTGATGCAGCACAACAGTCAAATAGTGGAGTGGAGTAGGGGAACAGCAAACAGCCAATAAAGCAGCCCGCCCGCTCGCCTGCCCGCCACAATGGACCTACCTGTGTACACTAGATGGATGTGATGGAATGTACTGTCGTCCCTACATTTCAAGAAGAAGTAAGAATTGCAGTTGCAACAAAGCCTTGCTTGCCTACAAAGAGAGCAGCAATTTGGATTTGTTACTATGTTACCTAGAAGAATAACAAACTGTGCAAGGATGGAGGTTGTAGGAGCAAGGAGAAGTTGTCTGTAAAGTTGGTGGATGCCTATTTTCCATTTTGCAGTCCCTTGTCTCCCTCTTGTGGCCTCCTGGAGGCAACTAGCTGTGCAAAAAAAAGACAGCCTGGCGGCCGGCTGTTGCAGTGTTGCCCTCTCAGGCAACACTGAGTGACTGACTGAGCCTCACCGTCTTATATAAAGTTCAGACGGAACTTTGCACGTGTCATAGTGGAGCCCTCAGGATTCCAGAGCCAGCTTTCTGACATCATAATGGGGCCTCAGAGATAAAAGCCTGGGCCCAGGCAGTGTTGGTCAGTGCTGCTCAGCAGGCAGCACTGGACTGGACTGGATTACAGCTGATACAAGGTGTGAAGGAACAAGGGGTGGCTGTGGGCATGCACTTGCTGCCGCTGCCAGTGTTTATCTGCATGGCAGCAGGGCATTTGGGCGTTGCCAGGAAGGCGTTTTTATGTAGATTCCTCCTCTTTCAGCACTGCATTGTGGTGCAAGCAAAAGAAGCAAATCCTGTCTGGCTTCCTCTCCGGCCTTTATTCACCTCCCGTGTAGCTGTGAGTGTGTGAGCCTGCAGGGCCCCATGGAATTGCCTAGAAGTAGGCTGAATCGCTGCAAGGGCTGAACAGCAGTATCGGGCAGGCTCGGGCAACGCGCGGCCCGTTCGGGTTATCGCTTCTCGGCCTTTTGGCTAAGATCAAGTGTAGTATCTGTTCTTATCAGTTTAATATCTGATACGTCCCCTATCTGGGGACCATATATTAAATGGATTTTTAGAACAGGGAGATGGAAATAGAGCTTGCTCTGTCCACTCCACGCATTGACCTGGTATTGCAGTATTTCCAGGACCGGTGCACCCTTTCCTTATGTGTTGACTAAAAGCAGATTCCAAAAGTGTTTTTTGTCTTTGCTATTGTTTCTGTCTTTCTGAAGGGATCTCCCCTTTTAATCCCATTATTTCAACACCTGTTGGACAATGCATGAGTGATAATGAGCTCATTGATTAAATGCAATTAATGAATAGATTGCCACCTCTTGTTGTGTGTCGTCTGTGTTTCTGTGTTTCCGGCATTTCACATTGGAACACCTCATTCACCTTCCTTGTCTTCTCTCCGCCCTCCCTTTTAGGTAAGTTAAAGAGCTGCACCTGAGCCAGCCACTGATTGATTGATTGATTGATTGATTGATTGATTGATTGATTGATTGATGCAGCACAACAGTCAAATAGTGGAGTGGAGTAGGGGAACAGCAAACAGCCAATAAAGCAGCCTGCCCGCTCGCCTGCCCGCCACAATGGACCTACCTGTGTACACTAGATGGATGTGATGGAATGTACTGTCGTCCCTACATTTCAAGAAGAAGTAAGAATTGCAGTTGCAACAAAGCCTTGCTTGCCTACAAAGAGAGCAGCAATTTGGATTTGTTACTATGTTACCTAGAAGAATAACAAACTGTGCAAGGATGGAGGTTGTAGGAGCAAGGAGAAGTTGTCTGTAAAGTTGGTGGATGCCTATTTTCCATTTTGCAGTCCCTTGTCTCCCTCTTGTGGCCTCCTGGAGGCAACTAGCTGTGCAAAAAAAAGACAGCCTGGCGGCCGGCTGTTGCAGTGTTGCCCTCTCAGGCAACACTGAGTGACTGACTGAGCCTCACCGTCTTATATAAAGTTCAGACGGAACTTTGCACGTGTCATAGTGGAGCCCTCAGGATTCCAGAGCCAGCTTTCTGACATCATAATGGGGCCTCAGAGATAAAAGCCTGGGCCCAGGCAGTGTTGGTCAGTGCTGCTCAGCAGGCAGCACTGGACTGGACTGGATTACAGCTGATACAAGGTGTGAAGGAACAAGGGGTGGCTGTGGGCATGCACTTGCTGCCGCTGCCAGTGTTTATCTGCATGGCAGCAGGGCATTTGGGCGTTGCCAGGAAGGCGTTTTTATGTAGATTCCTCCTCTTTCAGCACTGCATTGTGGTGCAAGCAAAAGAAGCAAATCCTGTCTGGCTTCCTCTCCGGCCTTTATTCACCTCCCGTGTAGCTGTGAGTGTGTGAGCCTGCAGGGCCCCATGGAATTGCCTAGAAGTAGGCTGAATCGCTGCAAGGGCTGAACAGCAGTATCGGGCAGGCTCGGGCAACGCGCGGCCCGTTCGGGTTATCGCTTCTCGGCCTTTTGGCTAAGATCAAGTGTAGTATCTGTTCTTATCAGTTTAATATCTGATACGTCCCCTATCTGGGGACCATATATTAAATGGATTTTTAGAACAGGGAGATGGAAATAGAGCTTGCTCTGTCCACTCCACGCATTGACCTGGTATTGCAGTATTTCCAGGACCGGTGCACCCTTTCCTTATGTGTTGACTAAAAGCAGATTCCAAAAGTGTTTTTTGTCTTTGCTATTGTTTCTGTCTTTCTGAAGGGATCTCCCCTTTTAATCCCATTATTTCAACACCTGTTGGACAATGCATGAGTGATAATGAGCTCATTGATTAAATGCAATTAATGAATAGATTGCCACCTCTTGTTGTGTGTCGTCTGTGTTTCTGTGTTTCCGGCATTTCACATTGGAACACCTCATTCACCTTCCTTGTCTTCTCTCCGCCCTCCCTTTTAGGTAAGTTAAAGAGCTGCACCTGAGCCAGCCACTGATTGATTGATTGATTGATTGATTGATTGATTGATTGATTGATTGATGCAGCACAACAGTCAAATAGTGGAGTGGAGTAGGGGAACAGCAAACAGCCAATAAAGCAGCCCGCCCGCTCGCCTGCCCGCCACAATGGACCTACCTGTGTACACTAGATGGATGTGATGGAATGTACTGTCGTCCCTACATTTCAAGAAGAAGTAAGAATTGCAGTTGCAACAAAGCCTTGCTTGCCTACAAAGAGAGCAGCAATTTGGATTTGTTACTATGTTACCTAGAAGAATAACAAACTGTGCAAGGATGGAGGTTGTAGGAGCAAGGAGAAGTTGTCTGTAAAGTTGGTGGATGCCTATTTTCCATTTTGCAGTCCCTTGTCTCCCTCTTGTGGCCTCCTGGAGGCAACTAGCTGTGCAAAAAAAAGACAGCCTGGCGGCCGGCTGTTGCAGTGTTGCCCTCTCAGGCAACACTGAGTGACTGACTGAGCCTCACCGTCTTATATAAAGTTCAGACGGAACTTTGCACGTGTCATAGTGGAGCCCTCAGGATTCCAGAGCCAGCTTTCTGACATCATAATGGGGCCTCAGAGATAAAAGCCTGGGCCCAGGCAGTGTTGGTCAGTGCTGCTCAGCAGGCAGCACTGGACTGGACTGGATTACAGCTGATACAAGGTGTGAAGGAACAAGGGGTGGCTGTGGGCATGCACTTGCTGCCGCTGCCAGTGTTTATCTGCATGGCAGCAGGGCATTTGGGCGTTGCCAGGAAGGCGTTTTTATGTAGATTCCTCCTCTTTCAGCACTGCATTGTGGTGCAAGCAAAAGAAGCAAATCCTGTCTGGCTTCCTCTCCGGCCTTTATTCACCTCCCGTGTAGCTGTGAGTGTGTGAGCCTGCAGGGCCCCATGGAATTGCCTAGAAGTAGGCTGAATCGCTGCAAGGGCTGAACAGCAGTATCGGGCAGGCTCGGGCAACGCGCGGCCCGTTCGGGTTATCGCTTCTCGGCCTTTTGGCTAAGATCAAGTGTAGTATCTGTTCTTATCAGTTTAATATCTGATACGTCCCCTATCTGGGGACCATATATTAAATGGATTTTTAGAACAGGGAGATGGAAATAGAGCTTGCTCTGTCCACTCCACGCATTGACCTGGTATTGCAGTATTTCCAGGACCGGTGCACCCTTTCCTTATGTGTTGACTAAAAGCAGATTCCAAAAGTGTTTTTTGTCTTTGCTATTGTTTCTGTCTTTCTGAAGGGATCTCCCCTTTTAATCCCATTATTTCAACACCTGTTGGACAATGCATGAGTGATAATGAGCTCATTGATTAAATGCAATTAATGAATAGATTGCCACCTCTTGTTGTGTGTCGTCTGTGTTTCTGTGTTTCCGGCATTTCACATTGGAACACCTCATTCACCTTCCTTGTCTTCTCTCCGCCCTCCCTTTTAGGTAAGTTAAAGAGCTGCACCTGAGCCAGCCACTGATTGATTGATTGATTGATTGATTGATTGATTGATTGATGCAGCACAACAGTCAAATAGTGGAGTGGAGTAGGGGAACAGCAAACAGCCAATAAAGCAGCCCGCCCGCTCGCCTGCCCGCCACAATGGACCTACCTGTGTACACTAGATGGATGTGATGGAATGTACTGTCGTCCCTACATTTCAAGAAGAAGTAAGAATTGCAGTTGCAACAAAGCCTTGCTTGCCTACAAAGAGAGCAGCAATTTGGATTTGTTACTATGTTACCTAGAAGAATAACAAACTGTGCAAGGATGGAGGTTGTAGGAGCAAGGAGAAGTTGTCTGTAAAGTTGGTGGATGCCTATTTTCCATTTTGCAGTCCCTTGTCTCCCTCTTGTGGCCTCCTGGAGGCAACTAGCTGTGCAAAAAAAAGACAGCCTGGCGGCCGGCTGTTGCAGTGTTGCCCTCTCAGGCAACACTGAGTGACTGACTGAGCCTCACCGTCTTATATAAAGTTCAGACGGAACTTTGCACGTGTCATAGTGGAGCCCTCAGGATTCCAGAGCCAGCTTTCTGACATCATAATGGGGCCTCAGAGATAAAAGCCTGGGCCCAGGCAGTGTTGGTCAGTGCTGCTCAGCAGGCAGCACTGGACTGGACTGGATTACAGCTGATACAAGGTGTGAAGGAACAAGGGGTGGCTGTGGGCATGCACTTGCTGCCGCTGCCAGTGTTTATCTGCATGGCAGCAGGGCATTTGGGCGTTGCCAGGAAGGCGTTTTTATGTAGATTCCTCCTCTTTCAGCACTGCATTGTGGTGCAAGCAAAAGAAGCAAATCCTGTCTGGCTTCCTCTCCGGCCTTTATTCACCTCCCGTGTAGCTGTGAGTGTGTGAGCCTGCAGGGCCCCATGGAATTGCCTAGAAGTAGGCTGAATCGCTGCAAGGGCTGAACAGCAGTATCGGGCAGGCTCGGGCAACGCGCGGCCCGTTCGGGTTATCGCTTCTCGGCCTTTTGGCTAAGATCAAGTGTAGTATCTGTTCTTATCAGTTTAATATCTGATACGTCCCCTATCTGGGGACCATATATTAAATGGATTTTTAGAACAGGGAGATGGAAATAGAGCTTGCTCTGTCCACTCCACGCATTGACCTGGTATTGCAGTATTTCCAGGACCGGTGCACCCTTTCCTTATGTGTTGACTAAAAGCAGATTCCAAAAGTGTTTTTTGTCTTTGCTATTGTTTCTGTCTTTCTGAAGGGATCTCCCCTTTTAATCCCATTATTTCAACACCTGTTGGACAATGCATGAGTGATAATGAGCTCATTGATTAAATGCAATTAATGAATAGATTGCCACCTCTTGTTGTGTGTCGTCTGTGTTTCTGTGTTTCCGGCATTTCACATTGGAACACCTCATTCACCTTCCTTGTCTTCTCTCCGCCCTCCCTTTTAGGTAAGTTAAAGAGCTGCACCTGAGCCAGCCACTGATTGATTGATTGATTGATTGATTGATTGATTGATTGATTGATTGATTGATTGATGCAGCACAACAGTCAAATAGTGGAGTGGAGTAGGGGAACAGCAAACAGCCAATAAAGCAGCCCGCCCGCTCGCCTGCCCGCCACAATGGACCTACCTGTGTACACTAGATGGATGTGATGGAATGTACTGTCGTCCCTACATTTCAAGAAGAAGTAAGAATTGCAGTTGCAACAAAGCCTTGCTTGCCTACAAAGAGAGCAGCAATTTGGATTTGTTACTATGTTACCTAGAAGAATAACAAACTGTGCAAGGATGGAGGTTGTAGGAGCAAGGAGAAGTTGTCTGTAAAGTTGGTGGATGCCTATTTTCCATTTTGCAGTCCCTTGTCTCCCTCTTGTGGCCTCCTGGAGGCAACTAGCTGTGCAAAAAAAAGACAGCCTGGCGGCCGGCTGTTGCAGTGTTGCCCTCTCAGGCAACACTGAGTGACTGACTGAGCCTCACCGTCTTATATAAAGTTCAGACGGAACTTTGCACGTGTCATAGTGGAGCCCTCAGGATTCCAGAGCCAGCTTTCTGACATCATAATGGGGCCTCAGAGATAAAAGCCTGGGCCCAGGCAGTGTTGGTCAGTGCTGCTCAGCAGGCAGCACTGGACTAGACTGGATTACAGCTGATACAAGGTGTGAAGGAACAAGGGGTGGCTGTGGGCATGCACTTGCTGCCGCTGCCAGTGTTTATCTGCATGGCAGCAGGGCATTTGGGCGTTGCCAGGAAGGCGTTTTTATGTAGATTCCTCCTCTTTCAGCACTGCATTGTGGTGCAAGCAAAAGAAGCAAATCCTGTCTGGCTTCCTCTCCGGCCTTTATTCACCTCCCGTGTAGCTGTGAGTGTGTGAGCCTGCAGGGCCCCATGGAATTGCCTAGAAGTAGGCTGAATCGCTGCAAGGGCTGAACAGCAGTATCGGGCAGGCTCGGGCAACGCGCGGCCCGTTCGGGTTATCGCTTCTCGGCCTTTTGGCTAAGATCAAGTGTAGTATCTGTTCTTATCAGTTTAATATCTGATACGTCCCCTATCTGGGGACCATATATTAAATGGATTTTTAGAACAGGGAGATGGAAATAGAGCTTGCTCTGTCCACTCCACGCATTGACCTGGTATTGCAGTATTTCCAGGACCGGTGCACCCTTTCCTTATGTGTTGACTAAAAGCAGATTCCAAAAGTGTTTTTTGTCTTTGCTATTGTTTCTGTCTTTCTGAAGGGATCTCCCCTTTTAATCCCATTATTTCAACACCTGTTGGACAATGCATGAGTGATAATGAGCTCATTGATTAAATGCAATTAATGAATAGATTGCCACCTCTTGTTGTGTGTCGTCTGTGTTTCTGTGTTTCCGGCATTTCACATTGGAACACCTCATTCACCTTCCTTGTCTTCTCTCCGCCCTCCCTTTTAGGTAAGTTAAAGAGCTGCACCTGAGCCAGCCACTGATTGATTGATTGATTGATTGATTGATTGATGCAGCACAACAGTCAAATAGTGGAGTGGAGTAGGGGAACAGCAAACAGCCAATAAAGCAGCCCGCCCGCTCGCCTGCCCGCCACAATGGACCTACCTGTGTACACTAGATGGATGTGATGGAATGTACTGTCGTCCCTACATTTCAAGAAGAAGTAAGAATTGCAGTTGCAACAAAGCCTTGCTTGCCTACAAAGAGAGCAGCAATTTTGATTTATTACTATGTTACCTAGAAGAATAACAAACTGTGCAAGGATGGAGGTTGTAGGAGCAAGGAGAAGTTGTCTGTAAAGTTGGTGGATGCCTATTTTCCATTTTGCAGTCCCTTGTCTCCCTCTTGTGGCCTCCTGGAGGCAACTAGCTGTGCAAAAAAAAGACAGCCTGGCGGCCGGCTGTTGCAGTGTTGCCCTCTCAGGCAACACTGAGTGACTGACTGAGCCTCACCGTCTTATATAAAGTTCAGACGGAACTTTGCACGTGTCATAGTGGAGCCCTCAGGATTCCAGAGCCAGCTTTCTGACATCATAATGGGGCCTCAGAGATAAAAGCCTGGGCCCAGGCAGTGTTGGTCAGTGCTGCTCAGCAGGCAGCACTGGACTGGACTGGATTACAGCTGATACAAGGTGTGAAGGAACAAGGGGTGGCTGTGGGCATGCACTTGCTGCCGCTGCCAGTGTTTATCTGCATGGCAGCAGGGCATTTGGGCGTTGCCAGGAAGGCGTTTTTATGTAGATTCCTCCTCTTTCAGCACTGCATTGTGGTGCAAGCAAAAGAAGCAAATCCTGTCTGGCTTCCTCTCCGGCCTTTATTCACCTCCCGTGTAGCTGTGAGTGTGTGAGCCTGCAGGGCCCCATGGAATTGCCTAGAAGTAGGCTGAATCGCTGCAAGGGCTGAACAGCAGTATCGGGCAGGCTCGGGCAACGCGCGGCCCGTTCGGGTTATCGCTTCTCGGCCTTTTGGCTAAGATCAAGTGTAGTATCTGTTCTTATCAGTTTAATATCTGATACGTCCCCTATCTGGGGACCATATATTAAATGGATTTTTAGAACAGGGAGATGGAAATAGAGCTTGCTCTGTCCACTCCACGCATTGACCTGGTATTGCAGTATTTCCAGGACCGGTGCACCCTTTCCTTATGTGTTGACTAAAAGCAGATTCCAAAAGTGTTTTTTGTCTTTGCTATTGTTTCTGTCTTTCTGAAGGGATCTCCCCTTTTAATCCCATTATTTCAACACCTGTTGGACAATGCATGAGTGATAATGAGCTCATTGATTAAATGCAATTAATGAATAGATTGCCACCTCTTGTTGTGTGTCGTCTGTGTTTCTGTGTTTCCGGCATTTCACATTGGAACACCTCATTCACCTTCCTTGTCTTCTCTCCGCCCTCCCTTTTAGGTAAGTTAAAGAGCTGCACCTGAGCCAGCCACTGATTGATTGATTGATTGATTGATTGATTGATTGATTGATTGATTGATTGATTGATGCAGCACAACAGTCAAATAGTGGAGTGGAGTAGGGGAACAGCAAACAGCCAATAAAGCAGCCCGCCCGCTCGCCTGCCCGCCACAATGGACCTACCTGTGTACACTAGATGGATGTGATGGAATGTACTGTCGTCCCTACATTTCAAGAAGAAGTAAGAATTGCAGTTGCAACAAAGCCTTGCTTGCCTACAAAGAGAGCAGCAATTTGGATTTGTTACTATGTTACCTAGAAGAATAACAAACTGTGCAAGGATGGAGGTTGTAGGAGCAAGGAGAAGTTGTCTGTAAAGTTGGTGGATGCCTATTTTCCATTTTGCAGTCCCTTGTCTCCCTCTTGTGGCCTCCTGGAGGCAACTAGCTGTGCAAAAAAAAGACAGCCTGGCGGCCGGCTGTTGCAGTGTTGCCCTCTCAGGCAACACTGAGTGACTGACTGAGCCTCACCGTCTTATATAAAGTTCAGACGGAACTTTGCACGTGTCATAGTGGAGCCCTCAGGATTCCAGAGCCAGCTTTCTGACATCATAATGGGGCCTCAGAGATAAAAGCCTGGGCCCAGGCAGTGTTGGTCAGTGCTGCTCAGCAGGCAGCACTGGACTGGACTGGATTACAGCTGATACAAGGTGTGAAGGAACAAGGGGTGGCTGTGGGCATGCACTTGCTGCCGCTGCCAGTGTTTATCTGCATGGCAGCAGGGCATTTGGGCGTTGCCAGGAAGGCGTTTTTATGTAGATTCCTCCTCTTTCAGCACTGCATTGTGGTGCAAGCAAAAGAAGCAAATCCTGTCTGGCTTCCTCTCCGGCCTTTATTCACCTCCCGTGTAGCTGTGAGTGTGTGAGCCTGCAGGGCCCCATGGAATTGCCTAGAAGTAGGCTGAATCGCTGCAAGGGCTGAACAGCAGTATCGGGCAGGCTCGGGCAACGCGCGGCCCGTTCGGGTTATCGCTTCTCGGCCTTTTGGCTAAGATCAAGTGTAGTATCTGTTCTTATCAGTTTAATATCTGATACGTCCCCTATCTGGGGACCATATATTAAATGGATTTTTAGAACAGGGAGATGGAAATAGAGCTTGCTCTGTCCACTCCACGCATTGACCTGGTATTGCAGTATTTCCAGGACCGGTGCACCCTTTCCTTATGTGTTGACTAAAAGCAGATTCCAAAAGTGTTTTTTGTCTTTGCTATTGTTTCTGTCTTTCTGAAGGGATCTCCCCTTTTAATCCCATTATTTCAACACCTGTTGGACAATGCATGAGTGATAATGAGCTCATTGATTAAATGCAATTAATGAATAGATTGCCACCTCTTGTTGTGTGTCCTCTGTGTTTCTGTGTTTCCGGCATTTCACATTGGAACACCTCATTCACCTTCCTTGTCTTCTCTCCGCCCTCCCTTTTAGGTAAGTTAAAGAGCTGCACCTGAGCCAGCCACTGATTGATTGATTGATTGATTGATTGATTGATTGATTGATTGATTGATGCAGCACAACAGTCAAATAGTGGAGTGGAGTAGGGGAACAGCAAACAGCCAATAAAGCAGCCCGCCCGCTCGCCTGCCCGCCACAATGGACCTACCTGTGTACACTAGATGGATGTGATGGAATGTACTGTCGTCCCTACATTTCAAGAAGAAGTAAGAATTGCAGTTGCAACAAAGCCTTGCTTGCCTACAAAGAGAGCAGCAATTTGGATTTGTTACTATGTTACCTAGAAGAATAACAAACTGTGCAAGGATGGAGGTTGTAGGAGCAAGGAGAAGTTGTCTGTAAAGTTGGTGGATGCCTATTTTCCATTTTGCAGTCCCTTGTCTCCCTCTTGTGGCCTCCTGGAGGCAACTAGCTGTGCAAAAAAAAGACAGCCTGGCGGCCGGCTGTTGCAGTGTTGCCCTCTCAGGCAACACTGAGTGACTGACTGAGCCTCACCGTCTTATATAAAGTTCAGACGGAACTTTGCACGTGTCATAGTGGAGCCCTCAGGATTCCAGAGCCAGCTTTCTGACATCATAATGGGGCCTCAGAGATAAAAGCCTGGGCCCAGGCAGTGTTGGTCAGTGCTGCTCAGCAGGCAGCACTGGACTGGACTGGATTACAGCTGATACAAGGTGTGAAGGAACAAGGGGTGGCTGTGGGCATGCACTTGCTGCCGCTGCCAGTGTTTATCTGCATGGCAGCAGGGCATTTGGGCGTTGCCAGGAAGGCGTTTTTATGTAGATTCCTCCTCTTTCAGCACTGCATTGTGGTGCAAGCAAAAGAAGCAAATCCTGTCTGGCTTCCTCTCCGGCCTTTATTCACCTCCCGTGTAGCTGTGAGTGTGTGAGCCTGCAGGGCCCCATGGAATTGCCTAGAAGTAGGCTGAATCGCTGCAAGGGCTGAACAGCAGTATCGGGCAGGCTCGGGCAACGCGCGGCCCGTTCGGGTTATCGCTTCTCGGCCTTTTGGCTAAGATCAAGTGTAGTATCTGTTCTTATCAGTTTAATATCTGATACGTCCCCTATCTGGGGACCATATATTAAATGGATTTTTAGAACAGGGAGATGGAAATAGAGCTTGCTCTGTCCACTCCACGCATTGACCTGGTATTGCAGTATTTCCAGGACCGGTGCACCCTTTCCTTATGTGTTGACTAAAAGCAGATTCCAAAAGTGTTTTTTGTCTTTGCTATTGTTTCTGTCTTTCTGAAGGGATCTCCCCTTTTAATCCCATTATTTCAACACCTGTTGGACAATGCATGAGTGATAATGAGCTCATTGATTAAATGCAATTAATGAATAGATTGCCACCTCTTGTTGTGTGTCGTCTGTGTTTCTGTGTTTCCGGCATTTCACATTGGAACACCTCATTCACCTTCCTTGTCTTCTCTCCGCCCTCCCTTTTAGGTAAGTTAAAGAGCTGCACCTGAGTCAGCCACTGATTGATTGATTGATTGATTGATTGATTGATTGATTGATTGATTGATTGATTGATTGATTGATTGATTGATTGATTGATTGATGCAGCACAACAGTCAAATCAACAGTCAAATAGTGGAGTGGAGTAGGGGAACAGCAAACAGCCAATAAAGCAGCCCGCCCGCTCGCCTGCCCGCCACAATGGACCTACCTGTGTACACTAGATGGATGTGATGGAATGTACTGTCGTCCCTACATTTCAAGAAGAAGTAAGAATTGCAGTTGCAACAAAGCCTTGCTTGCCTACAAAGAGAGCAGCAATTTGGATTTGTTACTATGTTACCTAGAAGAATAACAAACTGTGCAAGGATGGAGGTTGTAGGAGCAAGGAGAAGTTGTCTGTAAAGTTGGTGGATGCCTATTTTCCATTTTGCAGTCCCTTGTCTCCCTCTTGTGGCCTCCTGGAGGCAACTAGCTGTGCAAAAAAAAGACAGCCTGGCGGCCGGCTGTTGCAGTGTTGCCCTCTCAGGCAACACTGAGTGACTGACTGAGCCTCACCGTCTTATATAAAGTTCAGACGGAACTTTGCACGTGTCATAGTGGAGCCCTCAGGATTCCAGAGCCAGCTTTCTGACATCATAATGGGGCCTCAGAGATAAAAGCCTGGGCCCAGGCAGTGTTGGTCAGTGCTGCTCAGCAGGCAGCACTGGACTGGACTGGATTACAGCTGATACAAGGTGTGAAGGAACAAGGGGTGGCTGTGGGCATGCACTTGCTGCCGCTGCCAGTGTTTATCTGCATGGCAGCAGGGCATTTGGGCGTTGCCAGGAAGGCGTTTTTATGTAGATTCCTCCTCTTTCAGCACTGCATTGTGGTGCAAGCAAAAGAAGCAAATCCTGTCTGGCTTCCTCTCCGGCCTTTATTCACCTCCCGTGTAGCTGTGAGTGTGTGATCCTGCAGGGCCCCATGGAATTGCCTAGAAGTAGGCTGAATCGCTGCAAGGGCTGAACAGCAGTATCGGGCAGGCTCGGGCAACGCGCGGCCCGTTCGGGTTATCGCTTCTCGGCCTTTTGGCTAAGATCAAGTGTAGTATCTGTTCTTATCAGTTTAATATCTGATACGTCCCCTATCTGGGGACCATATATTAAATGGATTTTTAGAACAGGGAGATGGAAATAGAGCTTGCTCTGTCCACTCCACGCATTGACCTGGTATTGCAGTATTTCCAGGACCGGTGCACCCTTTCCTTATGTGTTGACTAAAAGCAGATTCCAAAAGTGTTTTTTGTCTTTGCTATTGTTTCTGTCTTTCTGAAGGGATCTCCCCTTTTAATCCCATTATTTCAACACCTGTTGGACAATGCATGAGTGATAATGAGCTCATTGATTAAATGCAATTAATGAATAGATTGCCACCTCTTGTTGTGTGTCGTCTGTGTTTCTGTGTTTCCGGCATTTCACATTGGAACACCTCATTCACCTTCCTTGTCTTCTCTCCGCCCTCCCTTTTAGGTAAGTTAAAGAGCTGCACCTGAGCCAGCCACTGATTGATTGATTGATTGATTGATTGATTGATTGATTGATTGATGCAGCACAACAGTCAAATAGTGGAGTGGAGTAGGGGAACAGCAAACAGCCAATAAAGCAGCCCGCCCGCTCGCCTGCCCGCCACAATGGACCTACCTGTGTACACTAGATGGATGTGATGGAATGTACTGTCGTCCCTACATTTCAAGAAGAAGTAAGAATTGCAGTTGCAACAAAGCCTTGCTTGCCTACAAAGAGAGCAGCAATTTGGATTTGTTACTATGTTACCTAGAAGAATAACAAACTGTGCAAGGATGGAGGTTGTAGGAGCAAGGAGAAGTTGTCTGTAAAGTTGGTGGATGCCTATTTTCCATTTTGCAGTCCCTTGTCTCCCTCTTGTGGCCTCCTGGAGGCAACTAGCTGTGCAAAAAAAAGACAGCCTGGCGGCCGGCTGTTGCAGTGTTGCCCTCTCAGGCAACACTGAGTGACTGACTGAGCCTCACCGTCTTATATAAAGTTCAGACGGAACTTTGCACGTGTCATAGTGGAGCCCTCAGGATTCCAGAGCCAGCTTTCTGACATCATAATGGGGCCTCAGAGATAAAAGCCTGGGCCCAGGCAGTGTTGGTCAGTGCTGCTCAGCAGGCAGCACTGGACTGGACTGGATTACAGCTGATACAAGGTGTGAAGGAACAAGGGGTGGCTGTGGGCATGCACTTGCTGCCGCTGCCAGTGTTTATCTGCATGGCAGCAGGGCATTTGGGCGTTGCCAGGAAGGCGTTTTTATGTAGATTCCTCCTCTTTCAGCACTGCATTGTGGTGCAAGCAAAAGAAGCAAATCCTGTCTGGCTTCCTCTCCGGCCTTTATTCACCTCCCGTGTAGCTGTGAGTGTGTGAGCCTGCAGGGCCCCATGGAATTGCCTAGAAGTAGGCTGAATCGCTGCAAGGGCTGAACAGCAGTATCGGGCAGGCTCGGGCAACGCGCGGCCCGTTCGGGTTATCGCTTCTCGGCCTTTTGGCTAAGATCAAGTGTAGTATCTGTTCTTATCAGTTTAATATCTGATACGTCCCCTATCTGGGGACCATATATTAAATGGATTTTTAGAACAGGGAGATGGAAATAGAGCTTGCTCTGTCCACTCCACGCATTGACCTGGTATTGCAGTATTTCCAGGACCGGTGCACCCTTTCCTTATGTGTTGACTAAAAGCAGATTCCAAAAGTGTTTTTTGTCTTTGCTATTGTTTCTGTCTTTCTGAAGGGATCTCCCCTTTTAATCCCATTATTTCAACACCTGTTGGACAATGCATGAGTGATAATGAGCTCATTGATTAAATGCAATTAATGAATAGATTGCCACCTCTTGTTGTGTGTCGTCTGTGTTTCTGTGTTTCCGGCATTTCACATTGGAACACCTCATTCACCTTCCTTGTCTTCTCTCCGCCCTCCCTTTTAGGTAAGTTAAAGAGCTGCACCTGAGCCAGCCACTGATTGATTGATTGATTGATTGATTGATTGATTGATTGATTGATTGATTGATGCAGCACAACAGTCAAATAGTGGAGTGGAGTAGGGGAACAGCAAACAGCCAATAAAGCAGCCCGCCCGCTCGCCTGCCCGCCACAATGGACCTACCTGTGTACACTAGATGGATGTGATGGAATGTACTGTCGTCCCTACATTTCAAGAAGAAGTAAGAATTGCAGTTGCAACAAAGCCTTGCTTGCCTACAAAGAGAGCAGCAATTTGGATTTGTTACTATGTTACCTAGAAGAATAACAAACTGTGCAAGGATGGAGGTTGTAGGAGCAAGGAGAAGTTGTCTGTAAAGTTGGTGGATGCCTATTTTCCATTTTGCAGTCCCTTGTCTCCCTCTTGTGGCCTCCTGGAGGCAACTAGCTGTGCAAAAAAAAGACAGCCTGGCGGCCGGCTGTTGCAGTGTTGCCCTCTCAGGCAACACTGAGTGACTGACTGAGCCTCACCGTCTTATATAAAGTTCAGACGGAACTTTGCACGTGTCATAGTGGAGCCCTCAGGATTCCAGAGCCAGCTTTCTGACATCATAATGGGGCCTCAGAGATAAAAGCCTGGGCCCAGGCAGTGTTGGTCAGTGCTGCTCAGCAGGCAGCACTGGACTGGACTGGATTACAGCTGATACAAGGTGTGAAGGAACAAGGGGTGGCTGTGGGCATGCACTTGCTGCCGCTGCCAGTGTTTATCTGCATGGCAGCAGGGCATTTGGGCGTTGCCAGGAAGGCGTTTTTATGTAGATTCCTCCTCTTTCAGCACTGCATTGTGGTGCAAGCAAAAGAAGCAAATCCTGTCTGGCTTCCTCTCCGGCCTTTATTCACCTCCCGTGTAGCTGTGAGTGTGTGAGCCTGCAGGGCCCCATGGAATTGCCTAGAAGTAGGCTGAATCGCTGCAAGGGCTGAACAGCAGTATCGGGCAGGCTCGGGCAACGCGCGGCCCGTTCGGGTTATCGCTTCTCGGCCTTTTGGCTAAGATCAAGTGTAGTATCTGTTCTTATCAGTTTAATATCTGATACGTCCCCTATCTGGGGACCATATATTAAATGGATTTTTAGAACAGGGAGATGGAAATAGAGCTTGCTCTGTCCACTCCACGCATTGACCTGGTATTGCAGTATTTCCAGGACCGGTGCACCCTTTCCTTATGTGTTGACTAAAAGCAGATTCCAAAAGTGTTTTTTGTCTTTGCTATTGTTTCTGTCTTTCTGAAGGGATCTCCCCTTTTAATCCCATTATTTCAACACCTGTTGGACAATGCATGAGTGATAATGAGCTTATTGATTAAATGCAATTAATGAATAGATTGCCACCTCTTGTTGTGTGTCGTCTGTGTTTCTGTGTTTCCGGCATTTCACATTGGAACACCTCATTCACCTTCCTTGTCTTCTCTCCGCCCTCCCTTTTAGGTAAGTTAAAGAGCTGCACCTGAGCCAGCCACTGATTGATTGATTGATTGATTGATTGATTGATTGATTGATGCAGCACAACAGTCAAATAGTGGAGTGGAGTAGGGGAACAGCAAACAGCCAATAAAGCAGCCCGCCCGCTCGCCTGCCCGCCACAATGGACCTACCTGTGTACACTAGATGGATGTGATGGAATGTACTGTCGTCCCTACATTTCAAGAAGAAGTAAGAATTGCAGTTGCAACAAAGCCTTGCTTGCCTACAAAGAGAGCAGCAATTTGGATTTGTTACTATGTTACCTAGAAGAATAACAAACTGTGCAAGGATGGAGGTTGTAGGAGCAAGGAGAAGTTGTCTGTAAAGTTGGTGGATGCCTATTTTCCATTTTGCAGTCCCTTGTCTCCCTCTTGTGGCCTCCTGGAGGCAACTAGCTGTGCAAAAAAAAGACAGCCTGGCGGCCGGCTGTTGCAGTGTTGCCCTCTCAGGCAACACTGAGTGACTGACTGAGCCTCACCGTCTTATATAAAGTTCAGACGGAACTTTGCACGTGTCATAGTGGAGCCCTCAGGATTCCAGAGCCAGCTTTCTGACATCATAATGGGGCCTCAGAGATAAAAGCCTGGGCCCAGGCAGTGTTGGTCAGTGCTGCTCAGCAGGCAGCACTGGACTGGACTGGATTACAGCTGATACAAGGTGTGAAGGAACAAGGGGTGGCTGTGGGCATGCACTTGCTGCCGCTGCCAGTGTTTATCTGCATGGCAGCAGGGCATTTGGGCGTTGCCAGGAAGGCGTTTTTATGTAGATTCCTCCTCTTTCAGCACTGCATTGTGGTGCAAGCAAAAGAAGCAAATCCTGTCTGGCTTCCTCTCCGGCCTTTATTCACCTCCCGTGTAGCTGTGAGTGTGTGAGCCTGCAGGGCCCCATGGAATTGCCTAGAAGTAGGCTGAATCGCTGCAAGGGCTGAACAGCAGTATCGGGCAGGCTCGGGCAACGCGCGGCCCGTTCGGGTTATCGCTTCTCGGCCTTTTGGCTAAGATCAAGTGTAGTATCTGTTCTTATCAGTTTAATATCTGATACGTCCCCTATCTGGGGACCATATATTAAATGGATTTTTAGAACAGGGAGATGGAAATAGAGCTTGCTCTGTCCACTCCACGCATTGACCTGGTATTGCAGTATTTCCAGGACCGGTGCACCCTTTCCTTATGTGTTGACTAAAAGCAGATTCCAAAAGTGTTTTTTGTCTTTGCTATTGTTTCTGTCTTTCTGAAGGGATCTCCCCTTTTAATCCCATTATTTCAACACCTGTTGGACAATGCATGAGTGATAATGAGCTCATTGATTAAATGCAATTAATGAATAGATTGCCACCTCTTGTTGTGTGTCGTCTGTGTTTCTGTGTTTCCGGCATTTCACATTGGAACACCTCATTCACCTTCCTTGTCTTCTCTCCGCCCTCCCTTTTAGGTAAGTTAAAGAGCTGCACCTGAGCCAGCCACTGATTGATTGATTGATTGATTGATTGATTGATTGATTGATGCAGCACAACAGTCAAATAGTGGAGTGGAGTAGGGGAACAGCAAACAGCCAATAAAGCAGCCCGCCCGCTCGCCTGCCCGCCACAATGGACCTACCTGTGTACACTAGATGGATGTGATGGAATGTACTGTCGTCCCTACATTTCAAGAAGAAGTAAGAATTGCAGTTGCAACAAAGCCTTGCTTGCCTACAAAGAGAGCAGCAATTTGGATTTGTTACTATGTTACCTAGAAGAATAACAAACTGTGCAAGGATGGAGGTTGTAGGAGCAAGGAGAAGTTGTCTGTAAAGTTGGTGGATGCCTATTTTCCATTTTGCAGTCCCTTGTCTCCCTCTTGTGGCCTCCTGGAGGCAACTAGCTGTGCAAAAAAAAGACAGCCTGGCGGCCGGCTGTTGCAGTGTTGCCCTCTCAGGCAACACTGAGTGACTGACTGAGCCTCACCGTCTTATATAAAGTTCAGACGGAACTTTGCACGTGTCATAGTGGAGCCCTCAGGATTCCAGAGCCAGCTTTCTGACATCATAATGGGGCCTCAGAGATAAAAGCCTGGGCCCAGGCAGTGTTGGTCAGTGCTGCTCAGCAGGCAGCACTGGACTGGACTGGATTACAGCTGATACAAGGTGTGAAGGAACAAGGGGTGGCTGTGGGCATGCACTTGCTGCCGCTGCCAGTGTTTATCTGCATGGCAGCAGGGCATTTTGGCGTTGCCAGGAAGGCGTTTTTATGTAGATTCCTCCTCTTTCAGCACTGCATTGTGGTGCAAGCAAAAGAAGCAAATCCTGTCTGGCTTCCTCTCCGGCCTTTATTCACCTCCCGTGTAGCTGTGAGTGTGTGAGCCTGCAGGGCCCCATGGAATTGCCTAGAAGTAGGCTGAATCGCTGCAAGGGCTGAACAGCAGTATCGGGCAGGCTCGGGCAACGCGCGGCCCATTCGGGTTATCGCTTCTCGGCCTTTTGGCTAAGATCAAGTGTAGTATCTGTTCTTATCAGTTTAATATCTGATACGTCCCCTATCTGGGGACCATATATTAAATGGATTTTTAGAACAGGGAGATGGAAATAGAGCTTGCTCTGTCCACTCCACGCATTGACCTGGTATTGCAGTATTTCCAGGACCGGTGCACCCTTTCCTTATGTGTTGACTAAAAGCAGATTCCAAAAGTGTTTTTTGTCTTTGCTATTGTTTCTGTCTTTCTGAAGGGATCTCCCCTTTTAATCCCATTATTTCAACACCTGTTGGACAATGCATGAGTGATAATGAGCTCATTGATTAAATGCAATTAATGAATAGATTGCCACCTCTTGTTGTGTGTCGTCTGTGTTTCTGTGTTTCCGGCATTTCACATTGGAACACCTCATTCACCTTCCTTGTCTTCTCTCCGCCCTCCCTTTTAGGTAAGTTAAAGAGCTGCACCTGAGCCAGCCACTGATTGATTGATTGATTGATTGATTGATTGATTGATTGATTGATTGATTGATTGATTGATTGATGCAGCACAACAGTCAAATAGTGGAGTGGAGTAGGGGAACAGCAAACAGCCAATAAAGCAGCCCGCCCGCTCGCCTGCCCGCCACAATGGACCTACCTGTGTACACTAGATGGATGTGATGGAATGTACTGTCGTCCCTACATTTCAAGAAGAAGTAAGAATTGCAGTTGCAACAAAGCCTTGCTTGCCTACAAAGAGAGCAGCAATTTGGATTTGTTACTATGTTACCTAGAAGAATAACAAACTGTGCAAGGATGGAGGTTGTAGGAGCAAGGAGAAGTTGTCTGTAAAGTTGGTGGATGCCTATTTTCCATTTTGCAGTCCCTTGTCTCCCTCTTGTGGCCTCCTGGAGGCAACTAGCTGTGCAAAAAAAAGACAGCCTGGCGGCCGGCTGTTGCAGTGTTGCCCTCTCAGGCAACACTGAGTGACTGACTGAGCCTCACCGTCTTATATAAAGTTCAGACGGAACTTTGCACGTGTCATAGTGGAGCCCTCAGGATTCCAGAGCCAGCTTTCTGACATCATAATGGGGCCTCAGAGATAAAAGCCTGGGCCCAGGCAGTGTTGGTCAGTGCTGCTCAGCAGGCAGCACTGGACTGGACTGGATTACAGCTGATACAAGGTGTGAAGGAACAAGGGGTGGCTGTGGGCATGCACTTGCTGCCGCTGCCAGTGTTTATCTGCATGGCAGCAGGGCATTTGGGCGTTGCCAGGAAGGCGTTTTTATGTAGATTCCTCCTCTTTCAGCACTGCATTGTGGTGCAAGCAAAAGAAGCAAATCCTGTCTGGCTTCCTCTCCGGCCTTTATTCACCTCCCGTGTAGCTGTGAGTGTGTGAGCCTGCAGGGCCCCATGGAATTGCCTAGAAGTAGGCTGAATCGCTGCAAGGGCTGAACAGCAGTATCGGGCAGGCTCGGGCAACGCGCGGCCCGTTCGGGTTATCGCTTCTCGGCCTTTTGGCTAAGATCAAGTGTAGTATCTGTTCTTATCAGTTTAATATCTGATACGTCCCCTATCTGGGGACCATATATTAAATGGATTTTTAGAACAGGGAGATGGAAATAGAGCTTGCTCTGTCCACTCCACGCATTGACCTGGTATTGCAGTATTTCCAGGACCGGTGCACCCTTTCCTTATGTGTTGACTAAAAGCAGATTCCAAAAGTGTTTTTTGTCTTTGCTATTGTTTCTGTCTTTCTGAAGGGATCTCCCCTTTTAATCCCATTATTTCAACACCTGTTGGACAATGCATGAGTGATAATGAGCTCATTGATTAAATGCAATTAATGAATAGATTGCCACCTCTTGTTGTGTGTCGTCTGTGTTTCTGTGTTTCCGGCATTTCACATTGGAACACCTCATTCACCTTCCTTGTCTTCTCTCCGCCCTCCCTTTTAGGTAAGTTAAAGAGCTGCACCTGAGCCAGCCACTGATTGATTGATTGATTGATTGATTGATTGATTGATTGATTGATTGATTGATTGATTGATGCAGCACAACAGTCAAATAGTGGAGTGGAGTAGGGGAACAGCAAACAGCCAATAAAGCAGCCCGCCCGCTCGCCTGCCCGCCACAATGGACCTACCTGTGTACACTAGATGGATGTGATGGAATGTACTGTCGTCCCTACATTTCAAGAAGAAGTAAGAATTGCAGTTGCAACAAAGCCTTGCTTGCCTACAAAGAGAGCAGCAATTTGGATTTGTTACTATGTTACCTAGAAGAATAACAAACTGTGCAAGGATGGAGGTTGTAGGAGCAAGGAGAAGTTGTCTGTAAAGTTGGTGGATGCCTATTTTCCATTTTGCAGTCCCTTGTCTCCCTCTTGTGGCCTCCTGGAGGCAACTAGCTGTGCAAAAAAAAGACAGCCTGGCGGCCGGCTGTTGCAGTGTTGCCCTCTCAGGCAACACTGAGTGACTGACTGAGCCTCACCGTCTTATATAAAGTTCAGACGGAACTTTGCACGTGTCATAGTGGAGCCCTCAGGATTCCAGAGCCAGCTTTCTGACATCATAATGGGGCCTCAGAGATAAAAGCCTGGGCCCAGGCAGTGTTGGTCAGTGCTGCTCAGCAGGCAGCACTGGACTGGACTGGATTACAGCTGATACAAGGTGTGAAGGAACAAGGGGTGGCTGTGGGCATGCACTTGCTGCCGCTGCCAGTGTTTATCTGCATGGCAGCAGGGCATTTGGGCGTTGCCAGGAAGGCGTTTTTATGTAGATTCCTCCTCTTTCAGCACTGCATTGTGGTGCAAGCAAAAGAAGCAAATCCTGTCTGGCTTCCTCTCCGGCCTTTATTCACCTCCCGTGTAGCTGTGAGTGTGTGAGCCTGCAGGGCCCCATGGAATTGCCTAGAAGTAGGCTGAATCGCTGCAAGGGCTGAACAGCAGTATCGGGCAGGCTCGGGCAACGCGCGGCCCGTTCGGGTTATCGCTTCTCGGCCTTTTGGCTAAGATCAAGTGTAGTATCTGTTCTTATCAGTTTAATATCTGATACGTCCCCTATCTGGGGACCATATATTAAATGGATTTTTAGAACAGGGAGATGGAAATAGAGCTTGCTCTGTCCACTCCACGCATTGACCTGGTATTGCAGTATTTCCAGGACCGGTGCACCCTTTCCTTATGTGTTGACTAAAAGCAGATTCCAAAAGTGTTTTTTGTCTTTGCTATTGTTTCTGTCTTTCTGAAGGGATCTCCCCTTTTAATCCCATTATTTCAACACCTGTTGGACAATGCATGAGTGATAATGAGCTCATTGATTAAATGCAATTAATGAATAGATTGCCACCTCTTGTTGTGTGTCGTCTGTGTTTCTGTGTTTCCGGCATTTCACATTGGAACACCTCATTCACCTTCCTTGTCTTCTCTCCGCCCTCCCTTTTAGGTAAGTTAAAGAGCTGCACCTGAGCCAGCCACTGATTGATTGATTGATTGATTGATTGATTGATTGATTGATTGATTGATTGATGCAGCACAACAGTCAAATAGTGGAGTGGAGTAGGGGAACAGCAAACAGCCAATAAAGCAGCCCGCCCGCTCGCCTGCCCGCCACAATGGACCTACCTGTGTACACTAGATGGATGTGATGGAATGTACTGTCGTCCCTACATTTCAAGAAGAAGTAAGAATTGCAGTTGCAACAAAGCCTTGCTTGCCTACAAAGAGAGCAGCAATTTGGATTTGTTACTATGTTACCTAGAAGAATAACAAACTGTGCAAGGATGGAGGTTGTAGGAGCAAGGAGAAGTTGTCTGTAAAGTTGGTGGATGCCTATTTTCCATTTTGCAGTCCCTTGTCTCCCTCTTGTGGCCTCCTGGAGGCAACTAGCTGTGCAAAAAAAAGACAGCCTGGCGGCCGGCTGTTGCAGTGTTGCCCTCTCAGGCAACACTGAGTGACTGACTGAGCCTCACCGTCTTATATAAAGTTCAGACGGAACTTTGCACGTGTCATAGTGGAGCCCTCAGGATTCCAGAGCCAGCTTTCTGACATCATAATGGGGCCTCAGAGATAAAAGCCTGGGCCCAGGCAGTGTTGGTCAGTGCTGCTCAGCAGGCAGCACTGGACTGGACTGGATTACAGCTGATACAAGGTGTGAAGGAACAAGGGGTGGCTGTGGGCATGCACTTGCTGCCGCTGCCAGTGTTTATCTGCATGGCAGCAGGGCATTTGGGCGTTGCCAGGAAGGCGTTTTTATGTAGATTCCTCCTCTTTCAGCACTGCATTGTGGTGCAAGCAAAAGAAGCAAATCCTGTCTGGCTTCCTCTCCGGCCTTTATTCACCTCCCGTGTAGCTGTGAGTGTGTGAGCCTGCAGGGCCCCATGGAATTGCCTAGAAGTAGGCTGAATCGCTGCAAGGGCTGAACAGCAGTATCGGGCAGGCTCGGGCAACGCGCGGCCCGTTCGGGTTATCGCTTCTCGGCCTTTTGGCTAAGATCAAGTGTAGTATCTGTTCTTATCAGTTTAATATCTGATACGTCCCCTATCTGGGGACCATATATTAAATGGATTTTTAGAACAGGGAGATGGAAATAGAGCTTGCTCTGTCCACTCCACGCATTGACCTGGTATTGCAGTATTTCCAGGACCGGTGCACCCTTTCCTTATGTGTTGACTAAAAGCAGATTCCAAAAGTGTTTTTTGTCTTTGCTATTGTTTCTGTCTTTCTGAAGGGATCTCCCCTTTTAATCCCATTATTTCAACACCTGTTGGACAATGCATGAGTGATAATGAGCTCATTGATTAAATGCAATTAATGAATAGATTGCCACCTCTTGTTGTGTGTCGTCTGTGTTTCTGTGTTTCCGGCATTTCACATTGGAACACCTCATTCACCTTCCTTGTCTTCTCTCCGCCCTCCCTTTTAGGTAAGTTAAAGAGCTGCACCTGAGCCAGCCACTGATTGATTGATTGATTGATTGATTGATTGATTGATTGATTGATTGATTGATTGATTGATGCAGCACAACAGTCAAATAGTGGAGTGGAGTAGGGGAACAGCAAACAGCCAATAAAGCAGCCCGCCCGCTCGCCTGCCCGCCACAATGGACCTACCTGTGTACACTAGATGGATGTGATGGAATGTACTGTCGTCCCTACATTTCAAGAAGAAGTAAGAATTGCAGTTGCAACAAAGCCTTGCTTGCCTACAAAGAGAGCAGCAATTTGGATTTGTTACTATGTTACCTAGAAGAATAACAAACTGTGCAAGGATGGAGGTTGTAGGAGCAAGGAGAAGTTGTCTGTAAAGTTGGTGGATGCCTATTTTCCATTTTGCAGTCCCTTGTCTCCCTCTTGTGGCCTCCTGGAGGCAACTAGCTGTGCAAAAAAAAGACAGCCTGGCGGCCGGCTGTTGCAGTGTTGCCCTCTCAGGCAACACTGAGTGACTGACTGAGCCTCACCGTCTTATATAAAGTTCAGACGGAACTTTGCACGTGTCATAGTGGAGCCCTCAGGATTCCAGAGCCAGCTTTCTGACATCATAATGGGGCCTCAGAGATAAAAGCCTGGGCCCAGGCAGTGTTGGTCAGTGCTGCTCAGCAGGCAGCACTGGACTGGACTGGATTACAGCTGATACAAGGTGTGAAGGAACAAGGGGTGGCTGTGGGCATGCACTTGCTGCCGCTGCCAGTGTTTATCTGCATGGCAGCAGGGCATTTGGGCGTTGCCAGGAAGGCATTTTTATGTAGATTCCTCCTCTTTCAGCACTGCATTGTGGTGCAAGCAAAAGAAGCAAATCCTGTCTGGCTTCCTCTCCGGCCTTTATTCACCTCCCGTGTAGCTGTGAGTGTGTGAGCCTGCAGGGCCCCATGGAATTGCCTAGAAGTAGGCTGAATCGCTGCAAGGGCTGAACAGCAGTATCGGGCAGGCTCGGGCAACGCGCGGCCCGTTCGGGTTATCGCTTCTCGGCCTTTTGGCTAAGATCAAGTGTAGTATCTGTTCTTATCAGTTTAATATCTGATACGTCCCCTATCTGGGGACCATATATTAAATGGATTTTTAGAACAGGGAGATGGAAATAGAGCTTGCTCTGTCCACTCCACGCATTGACCTGGTATTGCAGTATTTCCAGGACCGGTGCACCCTTTCCTTATGTGTTGACTAAAAGCAGATTCCAAAAGTGTTTTTTGTCTTTGCTATTGTTTCTGTCTTTCTGAAGGGATCTCCCCTTTTAATCCCATTATTTCAACACCTGTTGGACAATGCATGAGTGATAATGAGCTCATTGATTAAATGCAATTAATGAATAGATTGCCACCTCTTGTTGTGTGTCGTCTGTGTTTCTGTGTTTCCGGCATTTCACATTGGAACACCTCATTCACCTTCCTTGTCTTCTCTCCGCCCTCCCTTTTAGGTAAGTTAAAGAGCTGCACCTGAGCCAGCCACTGATTGATTGATTGATTGATTGATTGATTGATTGATTGATTGATTGATTGATTGATTGATGCAGCACAACAGTCAAATAGTGGAGTGGAGTAGGGGAACAGCAAACAGCCAATAAAGCAGCCCGCCCGCTCGCCTGCCCGCCACAATGGACCTACCTGTGTACACTAGATGGATGTGATGGAATGTACTGTCGTCCCTACATTTCAAGAAGAAGTAAGAATTGCAGTTGCAACAAAGCCTTGCTTGCCTACAAAGAGAGCAGCAATTTGGATTTGTTACTATGTTACCTAGAAGAATAACAAACTGTGCAAGGATGGAGGTTGTAGGAGCAAGGAGAAGTTGTCTGTAAAGTTGGTGGATGCCTATTTTCCATTTTGCAGTCCCTTGTCTCCCTCTTGTGGCCTCCTGGAGGCAACTAGCTGTGCAAAAAAAAGACAGCCTGGCGGCCGGCTGTTGCAGTGTTGCCCTCTCAGGCAACACTGAGTGACTGACTGAGCCTCACCGTCTTATATAAAGTTCAGACGGAACTTTGCACGTGTCATAGTGGAGCCCTCAGGATTCCAGAGCCAGCTTTCTGACATCATAATGGGGCCTCAGAGATAAAAGCCTGGGCCCAGGCAGTGTTGGTCAGTGCTGCTCAGCAGGCAGCACTGGACTGGACTGGATTACAGCTGATACAAGGTGTGAAGGAACAAGGGGTGGCTGTGGGCATGCACTTGCTGCCGCTGCCAGTGTTTATCTGCATGGCAGCAGGGCATTTGGGCGTTGCCAGGAAGGCGTTTTTATGTAGATTCCTCCTCTTTCAGCACTGCATTGTGGTGCAAGCAAAAGAAGCAAATCCTGTCTGGCTTCCTCTCCGGCCTTTATTCACCTCCCGTGTAGCTGTGAGTGTGTGAGCCTGCAGGGCCCCATGGAATTGCCTCGAAGTAGGCTGAATCGCTGCAAGGGCTGAACAGCAGTATCGGGCAGGCTCGGGCAACGCGCGGCCCGTTCGGGTTATCGCTTCTCGGCCTTTTGGCTAAGATCAAGTGTAGTATCTGTTCTTATCAGTTTAATATCTGATACGTCCCCTATCTGGGGACCATATATTAAATGGATTTTTAGAACAGGGAGATGGAAATAGAGCTTGCTCTGTCCACTCCACGCATTGACCTGGTATTGCAGTATTTCCAGGACCGGTGCACCCTTTCCTTATGTGTTGACTAAAAGCAGATTCCAAAAGTGTTTTTTGTCTTTGCTATTGTTTCTGTCTTTCTGAAGGGATCTCCCCTTTTAATCCCATTATTTCAACACCTGTTGGACAATGCATGAGTGATAATGAGCTCATTGATTAAATGCAATTAATGAATAGATTGCCACCTCTTGTTGTGTGTCGTCTGTGTTTCTGTGTTTCCGGCATTTCACATTGGAACACCTCATTCACCTTCCTTGTCTTCTCTCCGCCCTCCCTTTTAGGTAAGTTAAAGAGCTGCACCTGAGCCAGCCACTGATTGATTGATTGATTGATTGATTGATTGATTGATTGATTGATTGATTGATTGATTGATTGATGCAGCACAACAGTCAAATAGTGGAGTGGAGTAGGGGAACAGCAAACAGCCAATAAAGCAGCCCGCCCGCTCGCCTGCCCGCCACAATGGACCTACCTGTGTACACTAGATGGATGTGATGGAATGTACTGTCGTCCCTACATTTCAAGAAGAAGTAAGAATTGCAGTTGCAACAAAGCCTTGCTTGCCTACAAAGAGAGCAGCAATTTGGATTTGTTACTATGTTACCTAGAAGAATAACAAACTGTGCAAGGATGGAGGTTGTAGGAGCAAGGAGAAGTTGTCTGTAAAGTTGGTGGATGCCTATTTTCCATTTTGCAGTCCCTTGTCTCCCTCTTGTGGCCTCCTGGAGGCAACTAGCTGTGCAAAAAAAAGACAGCCTGGCGGCCGGCTGTTGCAGTGTTGCCCTCTCAGGCAACACTGAGTGACTGACTGAGCCTCACCGTCTTATATAAAGTTCAGACGGAACTTTGCACGTGTCATAGTGGAGCCCTCAGGATTCCAGAGCCAGCTTTCTGACATCATAATGGGGCCTCAGAGATAAAAGCCTGGGCCCAGGCAGTGTTGGTCAGTGCTGCTCAGCAGGCAGCACTGGACTGGACTGGATTACAGCTGATACAAGGTGTGAAGGAACAAGGGGTGGCTGTGGGCATGCACTTGCTGCCGCTGCCAGTGTTTATCTGCATGGCAGCAGGGCATTTGGGCGTTGCCAGGAAGGCGTTTTTATGTAGATTCCTCCTCTTTCAGCACTGCATTGTGGTGCAAGCAAAATAAGCAAATCCTGTCTGGCTTCCTCTCCGGCCTTTATTCACCTCCCGTGTAGCTGTGAGTGTGTGAGCCTGCAGGGCCCCATGGAATTGCCTAGAAGTAGGCTGAATCGCTGCAAGGGCTGAACAGCAGTATCGGGCAGGCTCGGGCAACGCGCGGCCCGTTCGGGTTATCGCTTCTCGGCCTTTTGGCTAAGATCAAGTGTAGTATCTGTTCTTATCAGTTTAATATCTGATACGTCCCCTATCTGGGGACCATATATTAAATGGATTTTTAGAACAGGGAGATGGAAATAGAGCTTGCTCTGTCCACTCCACGCATTGACCTGGTATTGCAGTATTTCCAGGACCGGTGCACCCTTTCCTTATGTGTTGACTAAAAGCAGATTCCAAAAGTGTTTTTTGTCTTTGCTATTGTTTCTGTCTTTCTGAAGGGATCTCCCCTTTTAATCCCATTATTTCAACACCCACCTGTTGGACAATGCATGAGTGATAATGAGCTCATTGATTAAATGCAATTAATGAATAGATTGCCACCTCTTGTTGTGTGTCGTCTGTGTTTCTGTGTTTCCGGCATTTCACATTGGAACACCTCATTCACCTTCCTTGTCTTCTCTCCGCCCTCCCTTTTAGGTAAGTTAAAGAGCTGCACCTGAGCCAGCCACTGATTGATTGATTGATTGATTGATTGATTGATTGATTGATTGATTGATTGATTGATTGATGCAGCACAACAGTCAAATAGTGGAGTGGAGTAGGGGAACAGCAAACAGCCAATAAAGCAGCCCGCCCGCTCGCCTGCCCGCCACAATGGACCTACCTGTGTACACTAGATGGATGTGATGGAATGTACTGTCGTCCCTACATTTCAAGAAGAAGTAAGAATTGCAGTTGCAACAAAGCCTTGCTTGCCTACAAAGAGAGCAGCAATTTGGATTTGTTACTATGTTACCTAGAAGAATAACAAACTGTGCAAGGATGGAGGTTGTAGGAGCAAGGAGAAGTTGTCTGTAAAGTTGGTGGATGCCTATTTTCCATTTTGCAGTCCCTTGTCTCCCTCTTGTGGCCTCCTGGAGGCAACTAGCTGTGCAAAAAAAAGACAGCCTGGCGGCCGGCTGTTGCAGTGTTGCCCTCTCAGGCAACACTGAGTGACTGACTGAGCCTCACCGTCTTATATAAAGTTCAGACGGAACTTTGCACGTGTCATAGTGGAGCCCTCAGGATTCCAGAGCCAGCTTTCTGACATCATAATGGGGCCTCAGAGATAAAAGCCTGGGCCCAGGCAGTGTTGGTCAGTGCTGCTCAGCAGGCAGCACTGGACTGGACTGGATTACAGCTGATACAAGGTGTGAAGGAACAAGGGGTGGCTGTGGGCATGCACTTGCTGCCGCTGCCAGTGTTTATCTGCATGGCAGCAGGGCATTTGGGCGTTGCCAGGAAGGCGTTTTTATGTAGATTCCTCCTCTTTCAGCACTGCATTGTGGTGCAAGCAAAAGAAGCAAATCCTGTCTGGCTTCCTCTCCGGCCTTTATTCACCTCCCGTGTAGCTGTGAGTGTGTGAGCCTGCAGGGCCCCATGGAATTGCCTAGAAGTAGGCTGAATCGCTGCAAGGGCTGAACAGCAGTATCGGGCAGGCTCGGGCAACGCGCGGCCCGTTCGGGTTATCGCTTCTCGGCCTTTTGGCTAAGATCAAGTGTAGTATCTGTTCTTATCAGTTTAATATCTGATACGTCCCCTATCTGGGGACCATATATTAAATGGATTTTTAGAACAGGGAGATGGAAATAGAGCTTGCTCTGTCCACTCCACGCATTGACCTGGTATTGCAGTATTTCCAGGACCGGTGCACCCTTTCCTTATGTGTTGACTAAAAGCAGATTCCAAAAGTGTTTTTTGTCTTTGCTATTGTTTCTGTCTTCATGAAGGGATCTCCCCTTTTAATCCCATTATTTCAACACCTGTTGGACAATGCATGAGTGATAATGAGCTCATTGATTAAATGCAATTAATGAATAGATTGCCACCTCTTGTTGTGTGTCGTCTGTGTTTCTGTGTTTCCGGCATTTCACATTGGAACACCTCATTCACCTTCCTTGTCTTCTCTCCGCCCTCCCTTTTAGGTAAGTTAAAGAGCTGCACCTGAGCCAGCCACTGATTGATTGATTGATTGATTGATTGATTGATTGATTGATTGATTGATTGATGCAGCACAACAGTCAAATAGTGGAGTGGAGTAGGGGAACAGCAAACAGCCAATAAAGCAGCCCGCCCGCTCGCCTGCCCGCCACAATGGACCTACCTGTGTACACTAGATGGATGTGATGGAATGTACTGTCGTCCCTACATTTCAAGAAGAAGTAAGAATTGCAGTTGCAACAAAGCCTTGCTTGCCTACAAAGAGAGCAGCAATTTGGATTTGTTACTATGTTACCTAGAAGAATAACAAACTGTGCAAGGATGGAGGTTGTAGGAGCAAGGAGAAGTTGTCTGTAAAGTTGGTGGATGCCTATTTTCCATTTTGCAGTCCCTTGTCTCCCTCTTGTGGCCTCCTGGAGGCAACTAGCTGTGCAAAAAAAAGACAGCCTGGCGGCCGGCTGTTGCAGTGTTGCCCTCTCAGGCAACACTGAGTGACTGACTGAGCCTCACCGTCTTATATAAAGTTCAGACGGAACTTTGCACGTGTCTTTGCACGTGTCATAGTGGAGCCCTCAGGATTCCAGAGCCAGCTTTCTGACATCATAATGGGGCCTCAGAGATAAAAGCCTGGGCCCAGGCAGTGTTGGTCAGTGCTGCTCAGCAGGCAGCACTGGACTGGACTGGATTACAGCTGATACAAGGTGTGAAGGAACAAGGGGTGGCTGTGGGCATGCACTTGCTGCCGCTGCCAGTGTTTATCTGCATGGCAGCAGGGCATTTGGGCGTTGCCAGGAAGGCGTTTTTATGTAGATTCCTCCTCTTTCAGCACTGCATTGTGGTGCAAGCAAAAGAAGCAAATCCTGTCTGGCTTCCTCTCCGGCCTTTATTCACCTCCCGTGTAGCTGTGAGTGTGTGAGCCTGCAGGGCCCCATGGAATTGCCTAGAAGTAGGCTGAATCGCTGCAAGGGCTGAACAGCAGTATCGGGCAGGCTCGGGCAACGCGCGGCCCGTTCGGGTTATCGCTTCTCGGCCTTTTGGCTAAGATCAAGTGTAGTATCTGTTCTTATCAGTTTAATATCTGATACGTCCCCTATCTGGGGACCATATATTAAATGGATTTTTAGAACAGGGAGATGGAAATAGAGCTTGCTCTGTCCACTCCACGCATTGACCTGGTATTGCAGTATTTCCAGGACCGGTGCACCCTTTCCTTATGTGTTGACTAAAAGCAGATTCCAAAAGTGTTTTTTGTCTTTGCTATTGTTTCTGTCTTTCTGAAGGGATCTCCCCTTTTAATCCCATTATTTCAACACCTGTTGGACAATGCATGAGTGATAATGAGCTCATTGATTAAATGCAATTAATGAATAGATTGCCACCTCTTGTTGTGTGTCGTCTGTGTTTCTGTGTTTCCGGCATTTCACATTGGAACACCTCATTCACCTTCCTTGTCTTCTCTCCGCCCTCCCTTTTAGGTAAGTTAAAGAGCTGCACCTGAGCCAGCCACTGATTGATTGATTGATTGATTGATTGATTGATTGATTGATTGATTGATTGATTGATGCAGCACAACAGTCAAATAGTGGAGTGGAGTAGGGGAACAGCAAACAGCCAATAAAGCAGCCCGCCCGCTCGCCTGCCCGCCACAATGGACCTACCTGTGTACACTAGATGGATGTGATGGAATGTACTGTCGTCCCTACATTTCAAGAAGAAGTAAGAATTGCAGTTGCAACAAAGCCTTGCTTGCCTACAAAGAGAGCAGCAATTTGGATTTGTTACTATGTTACCTAGAAGAATAACAAACTGTGCAAGGATGGAGGTTGTAGGAGCAAGGAGAAGTTGTCTGTAAAGTTGGTGGATGCCTATTTTCCATTTTGCAGTCCCTTGTCTCCCTCTTGTGGCCTCCTGGAGGCAACTAGCTGTGCAAAAAAAAGACAGCCTGGCGGCCGGCTGTTGCAGTGTTGCCCTCTCAGGCAACACTGAGTGACTGACTGAGCCTCACCGTCTTATATAAAGTTCAGACGGAACTTTGCACGTGTCATAGTGGAGCCCTCAGGATTCCAGAGCCAGCTTTCTGACATCATAATGGGGCCTCAGAGATAAAAGCCTGGGCCCAGGCAGTGTTGGTCAGTGCTGCTCAGCAGGCAGCACTGGACTGGACTGGATTACAGCTGATACAAGGTGTGAAGGAACAAGGGGTGGCTGTGGGCATGCACTTGCTGCCGCTGCCAGTGTTTATCTGCATGGCAGCAGGGCATTTGGGCGTTGCCAGGAAGGCGTTTTTATGTAGATTCCTCCTCTTTCAGCACTGCATTGTGGTGCAAGCAAAAGAAGCAAATCCTGTCTGGCTTCCTCTCCGGCCTTTATTCACCTCCCGTGTAGCTGTGAGTGTGTGAGCCTGCAGGGCCCCATGGAATTGCCTAGAAGTAGGCTGAATCGCTGCAAGGGCTGAACAGCAGTATCGGGCAGGCTCGGGCAACGCGCGGCCCGTTCGGGTTATCGCTTCTCGGCCTTTTGGCTAAGATCAAGTGTAGTATCTGTTCTTATCAGTTTAATATCTGATACGTCCCCTATCTGGGGACCATATATTAAATGGATTTTTAGAACAGGGAGATGGAAATAGAGCTTGCTCTGTCCACTCCACGCATTGACCTGGTATTGCAGTATTTCCAGGACCGGTGCACCCTTTCCTTATGTGTTGACTAAAAGCAGATTCCAAAAGTGTTTTTTGTCTTTGCTATTGTTTCTGTCTTTCTGAAGGGATCTCCCCTTTTAATCCCATTATTTCAACACCTGTTGGACAATGCATGAGTGATAATGAGCTCATTGATTAAATGCAATTAATGAATAGATTGCCACCTCTTGTTGTGTGTCGTCTGTGTTTCTGTGTTTCCGGCATTTCACATTGGAACACCTCATTCACCTTCCTTGTCTTCTCTCCGCCCTCCCTTTTAGGTAAGTTAAAGAGCTGCACCTGAGCCAGCCACTGATTGATTGATTGATTGATTGATTGATTGATTGATTGATTGATTGATTGATTGATTGATGCAGCACAACAGTCAAATAGTGGAGTGGAGTAGGGGAACAGCAAACAGCCAATAAAGCAGCCCGCCCGCTCGCCTGCCCGCCACAATGGACCTACCTGTGTACACTAGATGGATGTGATGGAATGTACTGTCGTCCCTACATTTCAAGAAGAAGTAAGAATTGCAGTTGCAACAAAGCCTTGCTTGCCTACAAAGAGAGCAGCAATTTGGATTTGTTACTATGTTACCTAGAAGAATAACAAACTGTGCAAGGATGGAGGTTGTAGGAGCAAGGAGAAGTTGTCTGTAAAGTTGGTGGATGCCTATTTTCCATTTTGCAGTCCCTTGTCTCCCTCTTGTGGCCTCCTGGAGGCAACTAGCTGTGCAAAAAAAAGACAGCCTGGCGGCCGGCTGTTGCAGTGTTGCCCTCTCAGGCAACACTGAGTGACTGACTGAGCCTCACCGTCTTATATAAAGTTCAGACGGAACTTTGCACGTGTCATAGTGGAGCCCTCAGGATTCCAGAGCCAGCTTTCTGACATCATAATGGGGCCTCAGAGATAAAAGCCTGGGCCCAGGCAGTGTTGGTCAGTGCTGCTCAGCAGGCAGCACTGGACTGGACTGGATTACAGCTGATACAAGGTGTGAAGGAACAAGGGGTGGCTGTGGGCATGCACTTGCTGCCGCTGCCAGTGTTTATCTGCATGGCAGCAGGGCATTTGGGCGTTGCCAGGAAGGCGTTTTTATGTAGATTCCTCCTCTTTCAGCACTGCATTGTGGTGCAAGCAAAAGAAGCAAATCCTGTCTGGCTTCCTCTCCGGCCTTTATTCACCTCCCGTGTAGCTGTGAGTGTGTGAGCCTGCAGGGCCCCATGGAATTGCCTAGAAGTAGGCTGAATCGCTGCAAGGGCTGAACAGCAGTATCGGGCAGGCTCGGGCAACGCGCGGCCCGTTCGGGTTATCGCTTCTCGGCCTTTTGGCTAAGATCAAGTGTAGTATCTGTTCTTATCAGTTTAATATCTGATACGTCCCCTATCTGGGGACCATATATTAAATGGATTTTTAGAACAGGGAGATGGAAATAGAGCTTGCTCTGTCCACTCCACGCATTGACCTGGTATTGCAGTATTTCCAGGACCGGTGCACCCTTTCCTTATGTGTTGACTAAAAGCAGATTCCAAAAGTGTTTTTTGTCTTTGCTATTGTTTCTGTCTTTCTGAAGGGATCTCCCCTTTTAATCCCATTATTTCAACACCTGTTGGACAATGCATGAGTGATAATGAGCTCATTGATTAAATGCAATTAATGAATAGATTGCCACCTCTTGTTGTGTGTCGTCTGTGTTTCTGTGTTTCCGGCATTTCACATTGGAACACCTCATTCACCTTCCTTGTCTTCTCTCCGCCCTCCCTTTTAGGTAAGTTAAAGAGCTGCACCTGAGCCAGCCACTGATTGATTGATTGATTGATTGATTGATTGATTGATTGATTGATTGATTGATGCAGCACAACAGTCAAATAGTGGAGTGGAGTAGGGGAACAGCAAACAGCCAATAAAGCAGCCCACCCGCTCGCCTGCCCGCCACAATGGACCTACCTGTGTACACTAGATGGATGTGATGGAATGTACTGTCGTCCCTACATTTCAAGAAGAAGTAAGAATTGCAGTTGCAACAAAGCCTTGCTTGCCTACAAAGAGAGCAGCAATTTGGATTTGTTACTATGTTACCTAGAAGAATAACAAACTGTGCAAGGATGGAGGTTGTAGGAGCAAGGAGAAGTTGTCTGTAAAGTTGGTGGATGCCTATTTTCCATTTTGCAGTCCCTTGTCTCCCTCTTGTGGCCTCCTGGAGGCAACTAGCTGTGCAAAAAAAAGACAGCCTGGCGGCCGGCTGTTGCAGTGTTGCCCTCTCAGGCAACACTGAGTGACTGACTGAGCCTCACCGTCTTATATAAAGTTCAGACGGAACTTTGCACGTGTCATAGTGGAGCCCTCAGGATTCCAGAGCCAGCTTTCTGACATCATAATGGGGCCTCAGAGATAAAAGCCTGGGCCCAGGCAGTGTTGGTCAGTGCTGCTCAGCAGGCAGCACTGGACTGGACTGGATTACAGCTGATACAAGGTGTGAAGGAACAAGGGGTGGCTGTGGGCATGCACTTGCTGCCGCTGCCAGTGTTTATCTGCATGGCAGCAGGGCATTTGGGCGTTGCCAGGAAGGCGTTTTTATGTAGATTCCTCCTCTTTCAGCACTGCATTGTGGTGCAAGCAAAAGAAGCAAATCCTGTCTGGCTTCCTCTCCGGCCTTTATTCACCTCCCGTGTAGCTGTGAGTGTGTGAGCCTGCAGGGCCCCATGGAATTGCCTAGAAGTAGGCTGAATCGCTGCAAGGGCTGAACAGCAGTATCGGGCAGGCTCGGGCAACGCGCGGCCCGTTCGGGTTATCGCTTCTCGGCCTTTTGGCTAAGATCAAGTGTAGTATCTGTTCTTATCAGTTTAATATCTGATACGTCCCCTATCTGGGGACCATATATTAAATGGATTTTTAGAACAGGGAGATGGAAATAGAGCTTGCTCTGTCCACTCCACGCATTGACCTGGTATTGCAGTATTTCCAGGACCGGTGCACCCTTTCCTTATGTGTTGACTAAAAGCAGATTCCAAAAGTGTTTTTTGTCTTTGCTATTGTTTCTGTCTTTCTGAAGGGATCTCCCCTTTTAATCCCATTATTTCAACACCTGTTGGACAATGCATGAGTGATAATGAGCTCATTGATTAAATTCAATTAATGAATAGATTGCCACCTCTTGTTGTGTGTCGTCTGTGTTTCTGTGTTTCCGGCATTTCACATTGGAACACCTCATTCACCTTCCTTGTCTTCTCTCCGCCCTCCCTTTTAGGTAAGTTAAAGAGCTGCACCTGAGCCAGCCACTGATTGATTGATTGATTGATTGATTGATTGATTGATTGATTGATTGATTGATTGATTGATTGATGCAGCACAACAGTCAAATAGTGGAGTGGAGTAGGGGAACAGCAAACAGCCAATAAAGCAGCCCGCCCGCTCGCCTGCCCGCCACAATGGACCTACCTGTGTACACTAGATGGATGTGATGGAATGTACTGTCGTCCCTACATTTCAAGAAGAAGTAAGAATTGCAGTTGCAACAAAGCCTTGCTTGCCTACAAAGAGAGCAGCAATTTGGATTTGTTACTATGTTACCTAGAAGAATAACAAACTGTGCAAGGATGGAGGTTGTAGGAGCAAGGAGAAGTTGTCTGTAAAGTTGGTGGATGCCTATTTTCCATTTTGCAGTCCCTTGTCTCCCTCTTGTGGCCTCCTGGAGGCAACTAGCTGTGCAAAAAAAAGACAGCCTGGCGGCCGGCTGTTGCAATGTTGCCCTCTCAGGCAACACTGAGTGACTGACTGAGCCTCACCGTCTTATATAGAGTTCAGACGGAACTTTGCACGTGTCATAGTGGAGCCCTCAGGATTCCAGAGCCAGCTTTCTGACATCATAATGGGGCCTCAGAGATAAAAGCCTGGGCCCAGGCAGTGTTGGTCAGTGCTGCTCAGCAGGCAGCACTGGACTGGACTGGATTACAGCTGATACAAGGTGTGAAGGAACAAGGGGTGGCTGTGGGCATGCACTTGCTGCCGCTGCCAGTGTTTATCTGCATGGCAGCAGGGCATTTGGGCGTTGCCAGGAAGGCGTTTTTATGTAGATTCCTCCTCTTTCAGCACTGCATTGTGGTGCAAGCAAAAGAAGCAAATCCTGTCTGGCTTCCTCTCCGGCCTTTATTCACCTCCCGTGTAGCTGTGAGTGTGTGAGCCTGCAGGGCCCCATGGAATTGCCTAGAAGTAGGCTGAATCGCTGCAAGGGCTGAACAGCAGTATCGGGCAGGCTCGGGCAACGCGCGGCCCGTTCGGGTTATCGCTTCTCGGCCTTTTGGCTAAGATCAAGTGTAGTATCTGTTCTTATCAGTTTAATATCTGATACGTCCCCTATCTGGGGACCATATATTAAATGGATTTTTAGAACAGGGAGATGGAAATAGAGCTTGCTCTGTCCACTCCACGCATTGACCTGGTATTGCAGTATTTCCAGGACCGGTGCACCCTTTCCTTATGTGTTGACTAAAAGCAGATTCCAAAAGTGTTTTTTGTCTTTGCTATTGTTTCTGTCTTTCTGAAGGGATCTCCCCTTTTAATCCCATTATTTCAACACCTGTTGGACAATGCATGAGTGATAATGAGCTCATTGATTAAATGCAATTAATGAATAGATTGCCACCTCTTGTTGTGTGTCGTCTGTGTTTCTGTGTTTCCGGCATTTCACATTGGAACACCTCATTCACCTTCCTTGTCTTCTCTCCGCCCTCCCTTTTAGGTAAGTTAAAGAGCTGCACCTGAGCCAGCCACTGATTGATTGATTGATTGATTGATTGATTGATGCAGCACAACAGTCAAATAGTGGAGTGGAGTAGGGGAACAGCAAACAGCCAATAAAGCAGCCCGCCCGCTCGCCTGCCCGCCACAATGGACCTACCTGTGTACACTAGATGGATGTGATGGAATGTACTGTCGTCCCTACATTTCAAGAAGAAGTAAGAATTGCAGTTGCAACAAAGCCTTGCTTGCCTACAAAGAGAGCAGCAATTTGGATTTGTTACTATGTTACCTAGAAGAATAACAAACTGTGCAAGGATGGAGGTTGTAGGAGCAAGGAGAAGTTGTCTGTAAAGTTGGTGGATGCCTATTTTCCATTTTGCAGTCCCTTGTCTCCCTCTTGTGGCCTCCTGGAGGCAACTAGCTGTGCAAAAAAAAGACAGCCTGGCGGCCGGCTGTTGCAGTGTTGCCCTCTCAGGCAACACTGAGTGACTGACTGAGCCTCACCGTCTTATATAAAGTTCAGACGGAACTTTGCACGTGTCATAGTGGAGCCCTCAGGATTCCAGAGCCAGCTTTCTGACATCATAATGGGGCCTCAGAGATAAAAGCCTGGGCCCAGGCAGTGTTGGTCAGTGCTGCTCAGCAGGCAGCACTGGACTGGACTGGATTACAGCTGATACAAGGTGTGAAGGAACAAGGGGTGGCTGTGGGCATGCACTTGCTGCCGCTGCCAGTGTTTATCTGCATGGCAGCAGGGCATTTGGGCGTTGCCAGGAAGGCGTTTTTATGTAGATTCCTCCTCTTTCAGCACTGCATTGTGGTGCAAGCAAAAGAAGCAAATCCTGTCTGGCTTCCTCTCCGGCCTTTATTCACCTCCCGTGTAGCTGTGAGTGTGTGAGCCTGCAGGGCCCCATGGAATTGCCTAGAAGTAGGCTGAATCGCTGCAAGGGCTGAACAGCAGTATCGGGCAGGCTCGGGCAACGCGCGGCCCGTTCGGGTTATCGCTTCTCGGCCTTTTGGCTAAGATCAAGTGTAGTATCTGTTCTTATCAGTTTAATATCTGATACGTCCCCTATCTGGGGACCATATATTAAATGGATTTTTAGAACAGGGAGATGGAAATAGAGCTTGCTCTGTCCACTCCACGCATTGACCTGGTATTGCAGTATTTCCAGGACCGGTGCACCCTTTCCTTATGTGTTGACTAAAAGCAGATTCCAAAAGTGTTTTTTGTCTTTGCTATTGTTTCTGTCTTTCTGAAGGGATCTCCCCTTTTAATCCCATTATTTCAACACCTGTTGGACAATGCATGAGTGATAATGAGCTCATTGATTAAATGCAATTAATGAATAGATTGCCACCTCTTGTTGTGTGTCGTCTGTGTTTCTGTGTTTCCGGCATTTCACATTGGAACACCTCATTCACCTTCCTTGTCTTCTCTCCGCCCTCCCTTTTAGGTAAGTTAAAGAGCTGCACCTGAGCCAGCCACTGATTGATTGATTGATTGATTGATTGATTGATTGATTGATTGATTGATGCAGCACAACAGTCAAATAGTGGAGTGGAGTAGGGGAACAGCAAACAGCCAATAAAGCAGCCCGCCCGCTCGCCTGCCCGCCACAATGGACCTACCTGTGTACACTAGATGGATGTGATGGAATGTACTGTCGTCCCTACATTTCAAGAAGAAGTAAGAATTGCAGTTGCAACAAAGCCTTGCTTGCCTACAAAGAGAGCAGCAATTTGGATTTGTTACTATGTTACCTAGAAGAATAACAAACTGTGCAAGGATGGAGGTTGTAGGAGCAAGGAGAAGTTGTCTGTAAAGTTGGTGGATGCCTATTTTCCATTTTGCAGTCCCTTGTCTCCCTCTTGTGGCCTCCTGGAGGCAACTAGCTGTGCAAAAAAAAGACAGCCTGGCGGCCGGCTGTTGCAGTGTTGCCCTCTCAGGCAACACTGAGTGACTGACTGAGCCTCACCGTCTTATATAAAGTTCAGACGGAACTTTGCACGTGTCATAGTGGAGCCCTCAGGATTCCAGAGCCAGCTTTCTGACATCATAATGGGGCCTCAGAGATAAAAGCCTGGGCCCAGGCAGTGTTGGTCAGTGCTGCTCAGCAGGCAGCACTGGACTGGACTGGATTACAGCTGATACAAGGTGTGAAGGAACAAGGGGTGGCTGTGGGCATGCACTTGCTGCCGCTGCCAGTGTTTATCTGCATGGCAGCAGGGCATTTGGGCGTTGCCAGGAAGGCGTTTTTATGTAGATTCCTCCTCTTTCAGCACTGCATTGTGGTGCAAGCAAAAGAAGCAAATCCTGTCTGGCTTCCTCTCCGGCCTTTATTCACCTCCCGTGTAGCTGTGAGTGTGTGAGCCTGCAGGGCCCCATGGAATTGCCTAGAAGTAGGCTGAATCGCTGCAAGGGCTGAACAGCAGTATCGGGCAGGCTCGGGCAACGCGCGGCCCGTTCGGGTTATCGCTTCTCGGCCTTTTGGCTAAGATCAAGTGTAGTATCTGTTCTTATCAGTTTAATATCTGATACGTCCCCTATCTGGGGACCATATATTAAATGGATTTTTAGAACAGGGAGATGGAAATAGAGCTTGCTCTGTCCACTCCACGCATTGACCTGGTATTGCAGTATTTCCAGGACCGGTGCACCCTTTCCTTATGTGTTGACTAAAAGCAGATTCCAAAAGTGTTTTTTGTCTTTGCTATTGTTTCTGTCTTTCTGAAGGGATCTCCCCTTTTAATCCCATTATTTCAACACCTGTTGGACAATGCATGAGTGATAATGAGCTCATTGATTAAATGCAATTAATGAATAGATTGCCACCTCTTGTTGTGTGTCGTCTGTGTTTCTGTGTTTCCGGCATTTCACATTGGAACACCTCATTCACCTTCCTTGTCTTCTCTCCGCCCTCCCTTTTAGGTAAGTTAAAGAGCTGCACCTGAGCCAGCCACTGATTGATTGATTGATTGATTGATTGATTGATTGATTGATTGATGCAGCACAACAGTCAAATAGTGGAGTGGAGTAGGGGAACAGCAAACAGCCAATAAAGCAGCCCGCCCGCTCGCCTGCCCGCCACAATGGACCTACCTGTGTACACTAGATGGATGTGATGGAATGTACTGTCGTCCCTACATTTCAAGAAGAAGTAAGAATTGCAGTTGCAACAAAGCCTTGCTTGCCTACAAAGAGAGCAGCAATTTGGATTTGTTACTATGTTACCTAGAAGAATAACAAACTGTGCAAGGATGGAGGTTGTAGGAGCAAGGAGAAGTTGTCTGTAAAGTTGGTGGATGCCTATTTTCCATTTTGCAGTCCCTTGTCTCCCTCTTGTGGCCTCCTGGAGGCAACTAGCTGTGCAAAAAAAAGACAGCCTGGCGGCCGGCTGTTGCAGTGTTGCCCTCTCAGGCAACACTGAGTGACTGACTGAGCCTCACCGTCTTATATAAAGTTCAGACGGAACTTTGCACGTGTCATAGTGGAGCCCTCAGGATTCCAGAGCCAGCTTTCTGACATCATAATGGGGCCTCAGAGATAAAAGCCTGGGCCCAGGCAGTGTTGGTCAGTGCTGCTCAGCAGGCAGCACTGGACTGGACTGGATTACAGCTGATACAAGGTGTGAAGGAACAAGGGGTGGCTGTGGGCATGCACTTGCTGCCGCTGCCAGTGTTTATCTGCATGGCAGCAGGGCATTTGGGCGTTGCCAGGAAGGCGTTTTTATGTAGATTCCTCCTCTTTCAGCACTGCATTGTGGTGCAAGCAAAAGAAGCAAATCCTGTCTGGCTTCCTCTCCGGCCTTTATTCACCTCCCGTGTAGCTGTGAGTGTGTGAGCCTGCAGGGCCCCATGGAATTGCCTAGAAGTAGGCTGAATCGCTGCAAGGGCTGAACAGCAGTATCGGGCAGGCTCGGGCAACGCGCGGCCCGTTCGGGTTATCGCTTCTCGGCCTTTTGGCTAAGATCAAGTGTAGTATCTGTTCTTATCAGTTTAATATCTGATACGTCCCCTATCTGGGGACCATATATTAAATGGATTTTTAGAACAGGGAGATGGAAATAGAGCTTGCTCTGTCCACTCCACGCATTGACCTGGTATTGCAGTATTTCCAGGACCGGTGCACCCTTTCCTTATGTGTTGACTAAAAGCAGATTCCAAAAGTGTTTTTTGTCTTTGCTATTGTTTCTGTCTTTCTGAAGGGATCTCCCCTTTTAATCCCATTATTTCAACACCTGTTGGACAATGCATGAGTGATAATGAGCTCATTGATTAAATGCAATTAATGAATAGATTGCCACCTCTTGTTGTGTGTCGTCTGTGTTTCTGTGTTTCCGGCATTTCACATTGGAACACCTCATTCACCTTCCTTGTCTTCTCTCCGCCCTCCCTTTTAGGTAAGTTAAAGAGCTGCACCTGAGCCAGCCACTGATTGATTGATTGATTGATTGATTGATTGATTGATTGATTGATTGATTGATGCAGCACAACAGTCAAATAGTGGAGTGGAGTAGGGGAACAGCAAACAGCCAATAAAGCAGCCCGCCCGCTCGCCTGCCCGCCACAATGGACCTACCTGTGTACACTAGATGGATGTGATGGAATGTACTGTCGTCCCTACATTTCAAGAAGAAGTAAGAATTGCAGTTGCAACAAAGCCTTGCTTGCCTACAAAGAGAGCAGCAATTTGGATTTGTTACTATGTTACCTAGAAGAATAACAAACTGTGCAAGGATGGAGGTTGTAGGAGCAAGGAGAAGTTGTCTGTAAAGTTGGTGGATGCCTATTTTCCATTTTGCAGTCCCTTGTCTCCCTCTTGTGGCCTCCTGGAGGCAACTAGCTGTGCAAAAAAAAGACAGCCTGGCGGCCGGCTGTTGCAGTGTTGCCCTCTCAGGCAACACTGAGTGACTGACTGAGCCTCACCGTCTTATATAAAGTTCAGACGGAACTTTGCACGTGTCATAGTGGAGCCCTCAGGATTCCAGAGCCAGCTTTCTGACATCATAATGGGGCCTCAGAGATAAAAGCCTGGGCCCAGGCAGTGTTGGTCAGTGCTGCTCAGCAGGCAGCACTGGACTGGACTGGATTACAGCTGATACAAGGTGTGAAGGAACAAGGGGTGGCTGTGGGCATGCACTTGCTGCCGCTGCCAGTGTTTATCTGCATGGCAGCAGGGCATTTGGGCGTTGCCAGGAAGGCGTTTTTATGTAGATTCCTCCTCTTTCAGCACTGCATTGTGGTGCAAGCAAAAGAAGCAAATCCTGTCTGGCTTCCTCTCCGGCCTTTATTCACCTCCCGTGTAGCTGTGAGTGTGTGAGCCTGCAGGGCCCCATGGAATTGCCTAGAAGTAGGCTGAATCGCTGCAAGGGCTGAACAGCAGTATCGGGCAGGCTCGGGCAACGCGCGGCCCGTTCGGGTTATCGCTTCTCGGCCTTTTGGCTAAGATCAAGTGTAGTATCTGTTCTTATCAGTTTAATATCTGATACGTCCCCTATCTGGGGACCATATATTAAATGGATTTTTAGAACAGGGAGATGGAAATAGAGCTTGCTCTGTCCACTCCACGCATTGACCTGGTATTGCAGTATTTCCAGGACCGGTGCACCCTTTCCTTATGTGTTGACTAAAAGCAGATTCCAAAAGTGTTTTTTGTCTTTGCTATTGTTTCTGTCTTTCTGAAGGGATCTCCCCTTTTAATCCCATTATTTCAACACCTGTTGGACAATGCATGAGTGATAATGAGCTCATTGATTAAATGCAATTAATGAATAGATTGCCACCTCTTGTTGTGTGTCGTCTGTGTTTCTGTGTTTCCGGCATTTCACATTGGAACACCTCATTCACCTTCCTTGTCTTCTCTCCGCCCTCCCTTTTAGGTAAGTTAAAGAGCTGCACCTGAGCCAGCCACTGATTGATTGATTGATTGATTGATTGATTGATTGATTGATTGATTGATTGATGCAGCACAACAGTCAAATAGTGGAGTGGAGTAGGGGAACAGCAAACAGCCAATAAAGCAGCCCGCCCGCTCGCCTGCCCGCCACAATGGACCTACCTGTGTACACTAGATGGATGTGATGGAATGTACTGTCGTCCCTACATTTCAAGAAGAAGTAAGAATTGCAGTTGCAACAAAGCCTTGCTTGCCTACAAAGAGAGCAGCAATTTGGATTTGTTACTATGTTACCTAGAAGAATAACAAACTGTGCAAGGATGGAGGTTGTAGGAGCAAGGAGAAGTTGTCTGTAAAGTTGGTGGATGCCTATTTTCCATTTTGCAGTCCCTTGTCTCCCTCTTGTGGCCTCCTGGAGGCAACTAGCTGTGCAAAAAAAAGACAGCCTGGCGGCCGGCTGTTGCAGTGTTGCCCTCTCAGGCAACACTGAGTGACTGACTGAGCCTCACCGTCTTATATAAAGTTCAGACGGAACTTTGCACGTGTCATAGTGGAGCCCTCAGGATTCCAGAGCCAGCTTTCTGACATCATAATGGGGCCTCAGAGATAAAAGCCTGGGCCCAGGCAGTGTTGGTCAGTGCTGCTCAGCAGGCAGCACTGGACTGGACTGGATTACAGCTGATACAAGGTGTGAAGGAACAAGGGGTGGCTGTGGGCATGCACTTGCTGCCGCTGCCAGTGTTTATCTGCATGGCAGCAGGGCATTTGGGCGTTGCCAGGAAGGCGTTTTTATGTAGATTCCTCCTCTTTCAGCACTGCATTGTGGTGCAAGCAAAAGAAGCAAATCCTGTCTGGCTTCCTCTCCGGCCTTTATTCACCTCCCGTGTAGCTGTGAGTGTGTGAGCCTGCAGGGCCCCATGGAATTGCCTAGAAGTAGGCTGAATCGCTGCAAGGGCTGAACAGCAGTATCGGGCAGGCTCGGGCAACGCGCGGCCCGTTCGGGTTATCGCTTCTCGGCCTTTTGGCTAAGATCAAGTGTAGTATCTGTTCTTATCAGTTTAATATCTGATACGTCCCCTATCTGGGGACCATATATTAAATGGATTTTTAGAACAGGGAGATGGAAATAGAGCTTGCTCTGTCCACTCCACGCATTGACCTGGTATTGCAGTATTTCCAGGACCGGTGCACCCTTTCCTTATGTGTTGACTAAAAGCAGATTCCAAAAGTGTTTTTTGTCTTTGCTATTGTTTCTGTCTTTCTGAAGGGATCTCCCCTTTTAATCCCATTATTTCAACACCTGTTGGACAATGCATGAGTGATAATGAGCTCATTGATTAAATGCAATTAATGAATAGATTGCCACCTCTTGTTGTGTGTCGTCTGTGTTTCTGTGTTTCCGGCATTTCACATTGGAACACCTCATTCACCTTCCTTGTCTTCTCTCCGCCCTCCATTTTAGGTAAGTTAAAGAGCTGCACCTGAGCCAGCCACTGATTGATTGATTGATTGATTGATTGATTGATTGATTGATTGATTGATTGCAGCACAACAGTCAAATAGTGGAGTGGAGTAGGGGAACAGCAAACAGCCAATAAAGCAGCCCGCCCGCTCGCCTGCCCGCCACAATGGACCTACCTGTGTACACTAGATGGATGTGATGGAATGTACTGTCGTCCCTACATTTCAAGAAGAAGTAAGAATTGCAGTTGCAACAAAGCCTTGCTTGCCTACAAAGAGAGCAGCAATTTGGATTTGTTACTATGTTACCTAGAAGAATAACAAACTGTGCAAGGATGGAGGTTGTAGGAGCAAGGAGAAGTTGTCTGTAAAGTTGGTGGATGCCTATTTTCCATTTTGCAGTCCCTTGTCTCCCTCTTGTGGCCTCCTGGAGGCAACTAGCTGTGCAAAAAAAAGACAGCCTGGCGGCCGGCTGTTGCAGTGTTGCCCTCTCAGGCAACACTGAGTGACTGACTGAGCCTCACCGTCTTATATAAAGTTCAGACGGAACTTTGCACGTGTCATAGTGGAGCCCTCAGGATTCCAGAGCCAGCTTTCTGACATCATAATGGGGCCTCAGAGATAAAAGCCTGGGCCCAGGCAGTGTTGGTCAGTGCTGCTCAGCAGGCAGCACTGGACTGGACTGGATTACAGCTGATACAAGGTGTGAAGGAACAAGGGGTGGCTGTGGGCATGCACTTGCTGCCGCTGCCAGTGTTTATCTGCATGGCAGCAGGGCATTTGGGCGTTGCCAGGAAGGCGTTTTTATGTAGATTCCTCCTCTTTCAGCACTGCATTGTGGTGCAAGCAAAAGAAGCAAATCCTGTCTGGCTTCCTCTCCGGCCTTTATTCACCTCCCGTGTAGCTGTGAGTGTGTGAGCCTGCAGGGCCCCATGGAATTGCCTAGAAGTAGGCTGAATCGCTGCAAGGGCTGAACAGCAGTATCGGGCAGGCTCGGGCAACGCGCGGCCCGTTCGGGTTATCGCTTCTCGGCCTTTTGGCTAAGATCAAGTGTAGTATCTGTTCTTATCAGTTTAATATCTGATACGTCCCCTATCTGGGGACCATATATTAAATGGATTTTTAGAACAGGGAGATGGAAATAGAGCTTGCTCTGTCCACTCCACGCATTGACCTGGTATTGCAGTATTTCCAGGACCGGTGCACCCTTTCCTTATGTGTTGACTAAAAGCAGATTCCAAAAGTGTTTTTTGTCTTTGCTATTGTTTCTGTCTTTCTGAAGGGATCTCCCCTTTTAATCCCATTATTTCAACACCTGTTGGACAATGCATGAGTGATAATGAGCTCATTGATTAAATGCAATTAATGAATAGATTGCCACCTCTTGTTGTGTGTCGTCTGTGTTTCTGTGTTTCCGGCATTTCACATTGGAACACCTCATTCACCTTCCTTGTCTTCTCTCCGCCCTCCCTTTTAGGTAAGTTAAAGAGCTGCACCTGAGCCAGCCACTGATTGATTGATTGATTGATTGATTGATTGATTGATTGATTGATTGATTGATGCAGCACAACAGTCAAATAGTGGAGTGGAGTAGGGGAACAGCAAACAGCCAATAAAGCAGCCCGCCCGCTCGCCTGCCCGCCACAATGGACCTACCTGTGTACACTAGATGGATGTGATGGAATGTACTGTCGTCCCTACATTTCAAGAAGAAGTAAGAATTGCAGTTGCAACAAAGCCTTGCTTGCCTACAAAGAGAGCAGCAATTTGGATTTGTTACTATGTTACCTAGAAGAATAACAAACTGTGCAAGGATGGAGGTTGTAGGAGCAAGGAGAAGTTGTCTGTAAAGTTGGTGGATGCCTATTTTCCATTTTGCAGTCCCTTGTCTCCCTCTTGTGGCCTCCTGGAGGCAACTAGCTGTGCAAAAAAAAGACAGCCTGGCGGCCGGCTGTTGCAGTGTTGCCCTCTCAGGCAACACTGAGTGACTGACTGAGCCTCACCGTCTTATATAAAGTTCAGACGGAACTTTGCACGTGTCATAGTGGAGCCCTCAGGATTCCAGAGCCAGCTTTCTGACATCATAATGGGGCCTCAGAGATAAAAGCCTGGGCCCAGGCAGTGTTGGTCAGTGCTGCTCAGCAGGCAGCACTGGACTGGACTGGATTACAGCTGATACAAGGTGTGAAGGAACAAGGGGTGGCTGTGGGCATGCACTTGCTGCCGCTGCCAGTGTTTATCTGCATGGCAGCAGGGCATTTGGGCGTTGCCAGGAAGGCGTTTTTATGTAGATTCCTCCTCTTTCAGCACTGCATTGTGGTGCAAGCAAAAGAAGCAAATCCTGTCTGGCTTCCTCTCCGGCCTTTATTCACCTCCCGTGTAGCTGTGAGTGTGTGAGCCTGCAGGGCCCCATGGAATTGCCTAGAAGTAGGCTGAATCGCTGCAAGGGCTGAACAGCAGTATCGGGCAGGCTCGGGCAACGCGCGGCCCGTTCGGGTTATCGCTTCTCTCGGCCTTTTGGCTAAGATCAAGTGTAGTATCTGTTCTTATCAGTTTAATATCTGATACGTCCCCTATCTGGGGACCATATATTAAATGGATTTTTAGAACAGGGAGATGGAATAGAGCTTGCTCTGTCCACTCCACGCATTGACCTGGTATTGCAGTATTTCCAGGACCGGTGCACCCTTTCCTTATGTGTTGACTAAAAGCAGATTCCAAAAGTGTTTTTTGTCTTTGCTATTGTTTCTGTCTTTCTGAAGGGATCTCCCCTTTTAATCCCATTATTTCAACACATGTTGGACAATGCATGAGTGATAATGAGCTCTTGATTAAAGCAATTAATGAATAGATTGCCACCTCTTTGTGTGTGTCGTCTGTGTTTCTTGTTTCCGGCATTTCACATTGGAACACCTCATTCACCTTCCTTGTCTTTCTCCGCCCTCCTTTTAGGTAAGTTAAAGAGCTGCACCTGAAGCCAGCCACTGATTGATTGATTTATTGATTGATTGATTTATTGATTGAATGCAGCACAACAGTCAAATAGTGGAGTGGAGTAGGGGAACAGCAAACAGCCAATAAAGCAGCCCGCCCGCCTCGCCTGCCGCCACAATGGACCTACCTGTGTACACTAGATGGATGTGATGGATGTACTGTCGTCCCTACATTTCAAGAAGTAAGAATTGCAGTTGCAACAAAGCCTTGCTTGCCTACAAAGAGAGCAGCAATTTGGATTTGTTACTATGTTACCTAGAAGAATAACAAACTGTGCAAGGATGGAGGGTTGTAGAGCAAGGAGAAGTTGTCTGTAAGTTGGTGGATGCCTATTTCCATTTTGCAGTCCCTTGTCTCCCTCTTGTGGCCTCCTGGAGGCAACTAGCTGTGCAAAAAAAAGACAGCCTGGCGGCCGGCTGTTGCAGTGTTGCCCTCTCAGGCAAACACTGAGTGACTGACTGAGCCTCACCGTCTTATATAAAGTTCAGACGGAACTTTGCACGTGTCATAGTGGAGCCTCAGGATTCCAGAGCCAGCTTTCTGACATCATAATGGGGCCTCAGAGATAAAAGCCTGGGCCCAGGCAGTGTTGTTCAGTGCTGCTCAGCAGGCAGCACTGGGACTGGACTGGATTACAGCTGATACAAGGTGTGAAGGAACAAGGGGTGGCTGTGGGCATGCACTTGCTGCCGCTGCCAGTGTTTATCTGCATGGCAGCAGGGCATTTGGGCGTTGCCAGGAAGGCGTTTTTATGTAGATTCCTCCTCTTTCAGCACTGCATTGTGGTGCAAGCAAAAGAAGCAAATCCTGTCTGGCTTCCTCTCCGGCCTTTATTCACCTCCCGTGTAGCTGTGAGTGTGTGAGCCTGCAGGGCCCCATGGAATTGCCTAGAAGTAGGCTGAATCGCTGCAAGGCTGAACAGCAGTATCGGGCAGGCTCGGGCAACGCGCGGCCCGTCGGGTTATCGCTTCTCGGCCTTTTGGCTAAGATCAAGTGTAGTATCTGTTCTTATCAGTTTAATATCTGATACGTCCCCTATCTGGGGACCATATATTAAATGATTTTAGAACAGGGAGATGGAAATAGAGCTTGCTCTGTCCACTCCACGCATTGACCTGGTATTGCAGTATTTCCAGGACCGGTGCACCCTTTCCTTATGTGTTGACTAAAAGCAGATTCCAAAAGTGTTTTTTGTCTTTGCTATTGTCTCTGTCTTTCTGAAGGGATCTCCCCTTTTAATCCCATTATTTCAACACCTGTTGGACAATGCATGAGTGATAATGAGCTCATTGATTAAATGCAATTAATGAATAGATTGCCACCTCTTGTTGTGTGTCGTCTGTGTTTCTGTGTTTCCGGCATTTCACATTGGAACACCTCATTCACCTTCCTTGTCTTCTCTCCGCCCTCCCTTTTAGGTAAGTTAAAGAGCTGCACCTGAGCCAGCCACTGATTGATTGATTGATTGATTGATTGATTGATTGATTGATTGATTGATTGATTGATGCAGCACAACAGTCAAATAGTGGAGTGGAGTAGGGGAACAGCAAACAGCCAATAAAGCAGCCCGCCCGCTCGCCTGCCCGCCACAATGGACCTACCTGTGTACACTAGATGGATGTGATGGAATGTACTGTCGTCCCTACATTTCAAGAAGAAGTAAGAATTGCAGTTGCAACAAAGCCTTGCTTGCCTACAAAGAGAGCAGCAATTTGGATTTGTTACTATGTTACCTAGAAGAATAACAAACTGTGCAAGGATGGAGGTTGTAGGAGCAAGGAGAAGTTGTCTGTAAAGTTGGTGGATGCCTATTTTCCATTTTGCAGTCCCTTGTCTCCCTCTTGTGGCCTCCTGGAGGCAACTAGCTGTGCAAAAAAAAGACAGCCTGGCGGCCGGCTGTTGCAGTGTTGCCCTCTCAGGCAACACTGAGTGACTGACTGAGCCTCACCGTCTTATATAAAGTTCAGACGGAACTTTGCACGTGTCATAGTGGAGCCCTCAGGATTCCAGAGCCAGCTTTCTGACATCATAATGGGGCCTCAGAGATAAAAGCCTGGGCCCAGGCAGTGTTGGTCAGTGCTGCTCAGCAGGCAGCACTGGACTGGACTGGATTACAGCTGATACAAGGTGTGAAGGAACAAGGGGTGGCTGTGGGCATGCACTTGCTGCCGCTGCCAGTGTTTATCTGCATGGCAGCAGGGCATTTGGGCGTTGCCAGGAAGGCGTTTTTATGTAGATTCCTCCTCTTTCAGCACTGCATTGTGGTGCAAGCAAAAGAAGCAAATCCTGTCTGGCTTCCTCTCCGGCCTTTATTCACCTCCCGTGTAGCTGTGAGTGTGTGAGCCTGCAGGGCCCCATGGAATTGCCTAGAAGTAGGCTGAATCGCTGCAAGGGCTGAACAGCAGTATCGGGCAGGCTCGGGCAACGCGCGGCCCGTTCGGGTTATCGCTTCTCGGCCTTTTGGCTAAGATCAAGTGTAGTATCTGTTCTTATCAGTTTAATATCTGATACGTCCCCTATCTGGGGACCATATATTAAATGGATTTTTAGAACAGGGAGATGGAAATAGAGCTTGCTCTGTCCACTCCACGCATTGACCTGGTATTGCAGTATTTCCAGGACCGGTGCACCCTTTCCTTATGTGTTGACTAAAAGCAGATTCCAAAAGTGTTTTTTGTCTTTGCTATTGTTTCTGTCTTTCTGAAGGGATCTCCCCTTTTAATCCCATTATTTCAACACCTGTTGGACAATGCATGAGTGATAATGAGCTCATTGATTAAATGCAATTAATGAATAGATTGCCACCTCTTGTTGTGTGTCGTCTGTGTTTCTGTGTTTCCGGCATTTCACATTGGAACACCTCATTCACCTTCCTTGTCTTCTCTCCGCCCTCCCTTTTAGGTAAGTTAAAGAGCTGCACCTGAGCCAGCCACTGATTGATTGATTGATTGATTGATTGATTGATTGATTGATTGATTGATTGATTGATGCAGCACAACAGTCAAATAGTGGAGTGGAGTAGGGGAACAGCAAACAGCCAATAAAGCAGCCCACCCGCTCGCCTGCCCGCCACAATGGACCTACCTGTGTACACTAGATGGATGTGATGGAATGTACTGTCGTCCCTACATTTCAAGAAGAAGTAAGAATTGCAGTTGCAACAAAGCCTTGCTTGCCTACAAAGAGAGCAGCAATTTGGATTTGTTACTATGTTACCTAGAAGAATAACAAACTGTGCAAGGATGGAGGTTGTAGGAGCAAGGAGAAGTTGTCTGTAAAGTTGGTGGATGCCTATTTTCCATTTTGCAGTCCCTTGTCTCCCTCTTGTGGCCTCCTGGAGGCAACTAGCTGTGCAAAAAAAAGACAGCCTGGCGGCCGGCTGTTGCAGTGTTGCCCTCTCAGGCAACACTGAGTGACTGACTGAGCCTCACCGTCTTATATAAAGTTCAGACGGAACTTTGCACGTGTCATAGTGGAGCCCTCAGGATTCCAGAGCCAGCTTTCTGACATCATAATGGGGCCTCAGAGATAAAAGCCTGGGCCCAGGCAGTGTTGGTCAGTGCTGCTCAGCAGGCAGCACTGGACTGGACTGGATTACAGCTGATACAAGGTGTGAAGGAACAAGGGGTGGCTGTGGGCATGCACTTGCTGCCGCTGCCAGTGTTTATCTGCATGGCAGCAGGGCATTTGGGCGTTGCCAGGAAGGCGTTTTTATGTAGATTCCTCCTCTTTCAGCACTGCATTGTGGTGCAAGCAAAAGAAGCAAATCCTGTCTGGCTTCCTCTCCGGCCTTTATTCACCTCCCGTGTAGCTGTGAGTGTGTGAGCCTGCAGGGCCCCATGGAATTGCCTAGAAGTAGGCTGAATCGCTGCAAGGGCTGAACAGCAGTATCGGGCAGGCTCGGGCAACGCGCGGCCCGTTCGGGTTATCGCTTCTCGGCCTTTTGGCTAAGATCAAGTGTAGTATCTGTTCTTATCAGTTTAATATCTGATACGTCCCCTATCTGGGGACCATATATTAAATGGATTTTTAGAACAGGGAGATGGAAATAGAGCTTGCTCTGTCCACTCCACGCATTGACCTGGTATTGCAGTATTTCCAGGACCGGTGCACCCTTTCCTTATGTGTTGACTAAAAGCAGATTCCAAAAGTGTTTTTTGTCTTTGCTATTGTTTCTGTCTTTCTGAAGGGATCTCCCCTTTTAATCCCATTATTTCAACACCTGTTGGACAATGCATGAGTGATAATGAGCTCATTGATTAAATGCAATTAATGAATAGATTGCCACCTCTTGTTGTGTGTCGTCTGTGTTTCTGTGTTTCCGGCATTTCACATTGGAACACCTCATTCACCTTCCTTGTCTTCTCTCCGCCCTCCCTTTTAGGTAAGTTAAAGAGCTGCACCTGAGCCAGCCACTGATTGATTGATTGATTGATTGATTGATTGATTGATTGATGCAGCACAACAGTCAAATAGTGGAGTGGAGTAGGGGAACAGCAAACAGCCAATAAAGCAGCCCGCCCGCTCGCCTGCCCGCCACAATGGACCTACCTGTGTACACTAGATGGATGTGATGGAATGTACTGTCGTCCCTACATTTCAAGAAGAAGTAAGAATTGCAGTTGCAACAAAGCCTTGCTTGCCTACAAAGAGAGCAGCAATTTGGATTTGTTACTATGTTACCTAGAAGAATAACAAACTGTGCAAGGATGGAGGTTGTAGGAGCAAGGAGAAGTTGTCTGTAAAGTTGGTGGATGCCTATTTTCCATTTTGCAGTCCCTTGTCTCCCTCTTGTGGCCTCCTGGAGGCAACTAGCTGTGCAAAAAAAAGACAGCCTGGCGGCCGGCTGTTGCAGTGTTGCCCTCTCAGGCAACACTGAGTGACTGACTGAGCCTCACCGTCTTATATAAAGTTCAGACGGAACTTTGCACGTGTCATAGTGGAGCCCTCAGGATTCCAGAGCCAGCTTTCTGACATCATAATGGGGCCTCAGAGATAAAAGCCTGGGCCCAGGCAGTGTTGGTCAGTGCTGCTCAGCAGGCAGCACTGGACTGGACTGGATTACAGCTGATACAAGGTGTGAAGGAACAAGGGGTGGCTGTGGGCATGCACTTGCTGCCGCTGCCAGTGTTTATCTGCATGGCAGCAGGGCATTTGGGCGTTGCCAGGAAGGCGTTTTTATGTAGATTCCTCCTCTTTCAGCACTGCATTGTGGTGCAAGCAAAAGAAGCAAATCCTGTCTGGCTTCCTCTCCGGCCTTTATTCACCTCCCGTGTAGCTGTGAGTGTGTGAGCCTGCAGGGCCCCATGGAATTGCCTAGAAGTAGGCTGAATCGCTGCAAGGGCTGAACAGCAGTATCGGGCAGGCTCGGGCAACGCGCGGCCCGTTCGGGTTATCGCTTCTCGGCCTTTTGGCTAAGATCAAGTGTAGTATCTGTTCTTATCAGTTTAATATCTGATACGTCCCCTATCTGGGGACCATATATTAAATGGATTTTTAGAACAGGGAGATGGAAATAGAGCTTGCTCTGTCCACTCCACGCATTGACCTGGTATTGCAGTATTTCCAGGACCGGTGCACCCTTTCCTTATGTGTTGACTAAAAGCAGATTCCAAAAGTGTTTTTTGTCTTTGCTATTGTTTCTGTCTTTCTGAAGGGATCTCCCCTTTTAATCCCATTATTTCAACACCTGTTGGACAATGCATGAGTGATAATGAGCTCATTGATTAAATGCAATTAATGAATAGATTGCCACCTCTTGTTGTGTGTCGTCTGTGTTTCTGTGTTTCCGGCATTTCACATTGGAACACCTCATTCACCTTCCTTGTCTTCTCTCCGCCCTCCCTTTTAGGTAAGTTAAAGAGCTGCACCTGAGCCAGCCACTGATTTGATTGATTGATTGATTGATTGATTGATTGATTGATTGATTGATTGATTGATGCAGCACAACAGTCAAATAGTGGAGTGGAGTAGGGGAACAGCAAACAGCCAATAAAGCAGCCCGCCCGCTCGCCTGCCCGCCACAATGGACCTACCTGTGTACACTAGATGGATGTGATGGAATGTACTGTCGTCCCTACATTTCAAGAAGAAGTAAGAATTGCAGTTGCAACAAAGCCTTGCTTGCCTACAAAGAGAGCAGCAATTTGGATTTGTTACTATGTTACCTAGAAGAATAACAAACTGTGCAAGGATGGAGGTTGTAGGAGCAAGGAGAAGTTGTCTGTAAAGTTGGTGGATGCCTATTTTCCATTTTGCAGTCCCTTGTCTCCCTCTTGTGGCCTCCTGGAGGCAACTAGCTGTGCAAAAAAAAGACAGCCTGGCGGCCGGCTGTTGCAGTGTTGCCCTCTCAGGCAACACTGAGTGACTGACTGAGCCTCACCGTCTTATATAAAGTTCAGACGGAACTTTGCACGTGTCATAGTGGAGCCCTCAGGATTCCAGAGCCAGCTTTCTGACATCATAATGGGGCCTCAGAGATAAAAGCCTGGGCCCAGGCAGTGTTGGTCAGTGCTGCTCAGCAGGCAGCACTGGACTGGACTGGATTACAGCTGATACAAGGTGTGAAGGAACAAGGGGTGGCTGTGGGCATGCACTTGCTGCCGCTGCCAGTGTTTATCTGCATGGCAGCAGGGCATTTGGGCGTTGCCAGGAAGGCGTTTTTATGTAGATTCCTCCTCTTTCAGCACTGCATTGTGGTGCAAGCAAAAGAAGCAAATCCTGTCTGGCTTCCTCTCCGGCCTTTATTCACCTCCCGTGTAGCTGTGAGTGTGTGAGCCTGCAGGGCCCCATGGAATTGCCTAGAAGTAGGCTGAATCGCTGCAAGGGCTGAACAGCAGTATCGGGCAGGCTCGGGCAACGCGCGGCCCGTTCGGGTTATCGCTTCTCGGCCTTTTGGCTAAGATCAAGTGTAGTATCTGTTCTTATCAGTTTAATATCTGATACGTCCCCTATCTGGGGACCATATATTAAATGGATTTTTAGAACAGGGAGATGGAAATAGAGCTTGCTCTGTCCACTCCACGCATTGACCTGGTATTGCAGTATTTCCAGGACCGGTGCACCCTTTCCTTATGTGTTGACTAAAAGCAGATTCCAAAAGTGTTTTTTGTCTTTGCTATTGTTTCTGTCTTTCTGAAGGGATCTCCCCTTTTAATCCCATTATTTCAACACCTGTTGGACAATGCATGAGTGATAATGAGCTCATTGATTAAATGCAATTAATGAATAGATTGCCACCTCTTGTTGTGTGTCGTCTGTGTTTCTGTGTTTCCGGCATTTCACATTGGAACACCTCATTCACCTTCCTTGTCTTCTCTCCGCCCTCCCTTTTAGGTAAGTTAAAGAGCTGCACCTGAGCCAGCCACTGATTGATTGATTGATTGATTGATTGATTGATTGATTGATTGATGCAGCACAACAGTCAAATAGTGGAGTGGAGTAGGGGAACAGCAAACAGCCAATAAAGCAGCCCACCCGCTCGCCTGCCCGCCACAATGGACCTACCTGTGTACACTAGATGGATGTGATGGAATGTACTGTCGTCCCTACATTTCAAGAAGAAGTAAGAATTGCAGTTGCAACAAAGCCTTGCTTGCCTACAAAGAGAGCAGCAATTTGGATTTGTTACTATGTTACCTAGAAGAATAACAAACTGTGCAAGGATGGAGGTTGTAGGAGCAAGGAGAAGTTGTCTGTAAAGTTGGTGGATGCCTATTTTCCATTTTGCAGTCCCTTGTCTCCCTCTTGTGGCCTCCTGGAGGCAACTAGCTGTGCAAAAAAAAGACAGCCTGGCGGCCGGCTGTTGCAGTGTTGCCCTCTCAGGCAACACTGAGTGACTGACTGAGCCTCACCGTCTTATATAAAGTTCAGACGGAACTTTGCACGTGTCATAGTGGAGCCCTCAGGATTCCAGAGCCAGCTTTCTGACATCATAATGGGGCCTCAGAGATAAAAGCCTGGGCCCAGGCAGTGTTGGTCAGTGCTGCTCAGCAGGCAGCACTGGACTGGACTGGATTACAGCTGATACAAGGTGTGAAGGAACAAGGGGTGGTTGTGGGCATGCACTTGCTGCCGCTGCCAGTGTTTATCTGCATGGCAGCAGGGCATTTGGGCGTTGCCAGGAAGGCGTTTTTATGTAGATTCCTCCTCTTTCAGCACTGCATTGTGGTGCAAGCAAAAGAAGCAAATCCTGTCTGGCTTCCTCTCCGGCCTTTATTCACCTCCCGTGTAGCTGTGAGTGTGTGAGCCTGCAGGGCCCCATGGAATTGCCTAGAAGTAGGCTGAATCGCTGCAAGGGCTGAACAGCAGTATCGGGCAGGCTCGGGCAACGCGCGGCCCGTTCGGGTTATCGCTTCTCGGCCTTTTGGCTAAGATCAAGTGTAGTATCTGTTCTTATCAGTTTAATATCTGATACGTCCCCTATCTGGGGACCATATATTAAATGGATTTTTAGAACAGGGAGATGGAAATAGAGCTTGCTCTGTCCACTCCACGCATTGACCTGGTATTGCAGTATTTCCAGGACCGGTGCACCCTTTCCTTATGTGTTGACTAAAAGCAGATTCCAAAAGTGTTTTTTGTCTTTGCTATTGTTTCTGTCTTTCTGAAGGGATCTCCCCTTTTAATCCCATTATTTCAACACCTGTTGGACAATGCATGAGTGATAATGAGCTCATTGATTAAATGCAATTAATGAATAGATTGCCACCTCTTGTTGTGTGTCGTCTGTGTTTCTGTGTTTCCGGCATTTCACATTGGAACACCTCATTCACCTTCCTTGTCTTCTCTCCGCCCTCCCTTTTAGGTAAGTTAAAGAGCTGCACCTGAGCCAGCCACTGATTGATTGATTGATTGATTGATTGATTGATTGATTGATTGATTGATGCAGCACAACAGTCAAATAGTGGAGTGGAGTAGGGGAACAGCAAACAGCCAATAAAGCAGCCCGCCCGCTCGCCTGCCCGCCACAATGGACCTACCTGTGTACACTAGATGGATGTGATGGAATGTACTGTCGTCCCTACATTTCAAGAAGAAGTAAGAATTGCAGTTGCAACAAAGCCTTGCTTGCCTACAAAGAGAGCAGCAATTTGGATTTGTTACTATGTTACCTAGAAGAATAACAAACTGTGCAAGGATGGAGGTTGTAGGAGCAAGGAGAAGTTGTCTGTAAAGTTGGTGGATGCCTATTTTCCATTTTGCAGTCCCTTGTCTCCCTCTTGTGGCCTCCTGGAGGCAACTAGCTGTGCAAAAAAAAGACAGCCTGGCGGCCGGCTGTTGCAGTGTTGCCCTCTCAGGCAACACTGAGTGACTGACTGAGCCTCACCGTCTTATATAAAGTTCAGACAGAACTTTGCACGTGTCATAGTGGAGCCCTCAGGATTCCAGAGCCAGCTTTCTGACATCATAATGGGGCCTCAGAGATAAAAGCCTGGGCCCAGGCAGTGTTGGTCAGTGCTGCTCAGCAGGCAGCACTGGACTGGACTGGATTACAGCTGATACAAGGTGTGAAGGAACAAGGGGTGGCTGTGGGCATGCACTTGCTGCCGCTGCCAGTGTTTATCTGCATGGCAGCAGGGCATTTGGGCGTTGCCAGGAAGGCGTTTTTATGTAGATTCCTCCTCTTTCAGCACTGCATTGTGGTGCAAGCAAAAGAAGCAAATCCTGTCTGGCTTCCTCTCCGGCCTTTATTCACCTCCCGTGTAGCTGTGAGTGTGTGAGCCTGCAGGGCCCCATGGAATTGCCTAGAAGTAGGCTGAATCGCTGCAAGGGCTGAACAGCAGTATCGGGCAGGCTCGGGCAACGCGCGGCCCGTTCGGGTTATCGCTTCTCGGCCTTTTGGCTAAGATCAAGTGTAGTATCTGTTCTTATCAGTTTAATATCTGATACGTCCCCTATCTGGGGACCATATATTAAATGGATTTTTAGAACAGGGAGATGGAAATAGAGCTTGCTCTGTCCACTCCACGCATTGACCTGGTATTGCAGTATTTCCAGGACCGGTGCACCCTTTCCTTATGTGTTGACTAAAAGCAGATTCCAAAAGTGTTTTTTGTATTTGCTATTGTTTCTGTCTTTCTGAAGGGATCTCCCCTTTTAATCCCATTATTTCAACACCTGTTGGACAATGCATGAGTGATAATGAGCTCATTGATTAAATGCAATTAATGAATAGATTGCCACCTCTTGTTGTGTGTCGTCTGTGTTTCTGTGTTTCCGGCATTTCACATTGGAACACCTCATTCACCTTCCTTGTCTTCTCTCCGCCCTCCCTTTTAGGTAAGTTAAAGAGCTGCACCTGAGCCAGCCACTGATTGATTGATTGATTGATTGATTGATTGATTGATTGATTGATTGATGCAGCACAACAGTCAAATAGTGGAGTGGAGTAGGGGAACAGCAAACAGCCAATAAAGCAGCCCGCCCGCTCGCCTGCCCGCCACAATGGACCTACCTGTGTACACTAGATGGATGTGATGGAATGTACTGTCGTCCCTACATTTCAAGAAGAAGTAAGAATTGCAGTTGCAACAAAGCCTTGCTTGCCTACAAAGAGAGCAGCAATTTGGATTTGTTACTATGTTACCTAGAAGAATAACAAACTGTGCAAGGATGGAGGTTGTAGGAGCAAGGAGAAGTTGTCTGTAAAGTTGGTGGATGCCTATTTTCCATTTTGCAGTCCCTTGTCTCCCTCTTGTGGCCTCCTGGAGGCAACTAGCTGTGCAAAAAAAAGACAGCCTGGCGGCCGGCTGTTGCAGTGTTGCCCTCTCAGGCAACACTGAGTGACTGACTGAGCCTCACCGTCTTATATAAAGTTCAGACGGAACTTTGCACGTGTCATAGTGGAGCCCTCAGGATTCCAGAGCCAGCTTTCTGACATCATAATGGGGCCTCAGAGATAAAAGCCTGGGCCCAGGCAGTGTTGGTCACGCAGGGCCGCCATCAGGGGGGTATTAGGGGTACTACTGTAGGGGGCCCGGCCAAACTTAATTGAAAGGTGGGCCCGGCAACTGCCGCGACTTGCCTTTGTTAGAAAAAAACAGGCCCCTGCAATGGGGCCTGTTCTTTTCACCAAAGCAATGTCGTGAGCTGCGGGCCCCCCTCTCATCAAACACCGCTGTGAGCTGCGGGCCCCCCTCTCATCTAACACTGCCGCGAAACACCGCGCGCGACCGCGCGCGCGAACGACCGCAAGCGCGCGCCGGCGCACTCGTTACCGCAAACGCGCGCTCACGCGCGAACGACCTGGGGAAGGCTGGAAAGCAACCCGCTCGTGCCCGCCGCCGAGAGGGATGCGGTGCGCACACACCAAAAGTACAGCGACCAATCAACTGGGAAGAACAGCGGCGCACAGTCTAATTACCTGCTGGCCCGCCTCCGACTCCTCGTCCTCCTCCTCCGCCTCCTCGTCCTCCTCCTCGGCCTCCTCGTCCAGCGCCTCCTCGTCCGACTCCGCCTCCGCCTCCTCCTTCTTCTCCTCCTCCAGAGCGTAGCTGCGTAAGGAGAGGGGGAGGAGTCCAGTTCTTGCGCGACGGCAGGAGTTCTTCGATCCTCGCAATTTTCTGGAGCCTGGAGGTGAAGGACGACATCTGGACCGAAGACATCGCCTGACGAGGACTGGAGAGGGAGCAGCTCTTCTGACACAGTGAGTAAAGTGTCTGAAAGTGCTGTTTATGTATGGCCCTGTTCACACAGAGTATTTTTGCAGGGCAAAAAAATCTGCCTCAAAATTCCTTAAAGAATTTTGAGGCAGATTTTGACCTGCCCACACTATCTTGCCGCGTTTTTTGCTGCGTTTTTTGCCCGCGGCGATTGAGGACAGCAGACAAAAAAGGCAGCGAAAAATGCATTTTCTGCCTCCCATTGATTTCGATGGGAGGTCAGAGGCAGAACCGCGGCAAGAAAGGACGTGCTGCTTTTTCTTTTTTCCGCGACTGGCTCCCATTGATTTCAGATTAAATCAATGGGAGGCGGTTTTGGAAGTTTTTTGGTGCTGATTCTGACGCAGTGTCCGAGTCAATATCAAGGTCCAAAAACTCTGTGAACTGGGCCTTATTGTTAGGGCTTATTCAGACGAACGTGTAATACGTCCGTGCAACGTGTGTGATTTTCACGCGCCTCGCACGGACCTATGTTAGTCTATGGGGCCGTGCAGACTGTCAGTGATTTTCACGCAGCGTGTGTCCGTGTGTCCGCTGCGTAAAACTCACGACATGTCCGATATTTGTGCATTGTTCGCGCATCACGCACCCATTGAAGTCAATGGGTGCGTGAAAGTCACGCCCAGCACATGGAAGCACTCCCGCAGCCGTATAAACTATGAATGAAAACAGAAAAGCACCACGTGCTACAAACATCCAAACAGAGTGTCATAATGATGGCGGCTGCGCGAAAATCACGCAGCCACGCATCATACGCTGCTGACACACGGAGCTGTTATGGACCTTTTGCATGCGCAAAACGCCACGTTTTTTGCGCACGCAAAAATCACACGCTCGTGTAAATCCGGCCTTAGGGTAGGAACACACTAGGCATGAACACTGCGGATTTTATGCAACACATTTTATTGTGGAAAATCCGCAGCGTATCACAGTCGCAGCAGAGTGGATGAGATATGAACAAATCTCATCCACACGCTGCAAAAAAAATTGACCTGCAGTGTGGCTTTTTAGGCCGCAGCATGTCAATTTATGCTGCAGAATCGCCACTCGTCTGGTGCGGAAATGCTGCGGTTCTGCCGCAAAAATCACAAAAGAGAAAAAAAAAAGGCACTTTTTTAAATTGATAAAAAAGTTTATACTTACCCCGGCCGTAGTCCTGGTGACGCGATCTTCTATTCTTAGCGCAGCTCCTGGAGCTGCTGCCGGTCTCTAAATAGGCAGTTGGTCCAGTAAAATTTGGAATTATTTTTTTTTGTGAACCAGCTTAAAAAAATACAAAACTTTTGTGTTAGGGCCTGTTCACATCACCGTTCGCTTCCGCTCCGGGGTTCCATCTGAGGTTTCTGTCGGGTGAACACCGCAACGGAAAGTGAAAGTGACAGCACAGCTTCCGTTTCAGTCACCATTGATCTCAATGGTGACGGAAACATCGCTAATGGTTTCCGTTCGTCACCATTCCGGCTGGTTTTCGGACGGAATCAATAGTGCAGTCGACTGCGCTAATTGTGACGGAAGCTGTGCTGTCACTTTCACTTTCCGTTGCGGGGTTCACCCGACGGAAACCTCAGATGGAACCCCGGAGCGGAAGCGAACGGTGATGTGAACAGGCCCTAACACAAAAGTTTTGTATTTTTTTAAGCTGGTTCACAAAAAAAAATAATTCCAAATTCTACTGGACCAACTGCCTATTTAGAGACCGGCAGCAGCTCCAGGAGCGACATCATAAGGGACACACTAGGCGGATATGCTGAGTAAAACTACACAGCTTATCCGCCCCGGTAGCCGCAGGGAATTCCGCCAGCAAAACCGCACCAAGTAGTGGTGCAGGTTTCGTGAGGCGTGTCCGCTGCGGGAATCCTGCAGGGAAAAAAAAGTTTAGACTTCCCCCGGCCGTAGTCCTGGTGACGCATCTCTCTCTTCTGAACGTAGCCCCGCCTCCTGGGATGACGCTGTAGACCATGTGACCGCTGCAGCGGTCACATGGGATGAAAAGTCATGACAGGAGGCCGAGCTGCGCTAAGACTAGAGGATCGCGTCACCAGGACTACGGCCGGGGCAAGTCTAAACTTTTTTATAAATTTAAAAAAGTGCCTTTTTATTTTTTCTCATGTGTGATTTTTGCGGCAGAACCGCAGCATTTCCACAACAGAGGAGCAGCGATCCCACAGAATACATTGACATGCTGCGGCTTAAAAAGCCAAAAGCCACACGGCAGGTCCATTATTTTTGCAGCGTGTGGATGAGATTTGTTCATATCTCATCCACTCTGCTGCGACTGTAATACGCTGCGGATTTTCCACAATAAAATGTGTTGCATAAAATCCGCAGTGTTCATGCCTAGTGTGTTCCTACCCTAAGGCCGGATTCACACGAGCGCGTGCTATTTGCGCGCGCAAAAACATGGCGTTTTGCGCATGCAAAAGGTCCATAACAGCTCCGTGTGGCAGCAGCGTATGATGCGCGGCTGCGTGATTTTCACGCCATCATTATGACACTCTGTTTGTATGTTTGTAGCACGTGGTGCTTTTCTGTTTTCATTCATAGTTTATACGGTTGCGGAAGTGCTGGGCGTGACTTTCACGCACCCATTGACTTCAATGGGTGCGTGATGCGCGAACAATGCACAAATATAGGACATGTCGTGAGTTTTACGCAGCGGACATACGCTGCGTGAAAATCACGGACAGTCTGCACGGCCCCATAGAGTAACATAGGTCCGTGTGAAAATCACGCGCGTTGCACGGACGTATTACACGTTCGTCTGAATAAGCCCTAACAATAAGGCCCAGTTCACAGACTTTTTGGGCCTTGATATTGACTCGGACACTGCGTCAGAATCAGCACCAAAAAACTTCCAAAACCGCCTCCCATTGATTTAATCTGAAATCAATGGGAGCCAGTCGCGGAAAAAAGAAAAAGCAGCACGTCCTTTCTTGCCGCGGTTCTGCCTCTGACCTCCCATCGAAATCAATGGGAGGCAGAAAATGCATTTTTCCCTGCGTTTTTTGTCTGCTGTCCTCAATCGCAGCGGGCAAAAAACGCGGCAAGATAGTGTGGGCAGGTCAATATCTGCCTCAAAATTCGGTGCGCGGTTCCAGGCGGTCGCGGGTGCCCATGCGCAGGAGTTTGCGGGTGCGCGCGATCGGTCGCACGGGCAGCGGTGTTTGACGGCCCCATGACGACCCCCATGCTACCCAGGGCCGCCATCAGGGGGGGTATTATGGGTACTGATGTGAGAGGCCCGGCCAAACCTAATTGAAAGGGGGGCCCGCAGCTCACGACATTCTTTTGGTGAAAAAAACGGGCCCCATTGCAGGGGCCTGTTTTTTTTCTACCAAAGGCAAGTCGCGGCAGTTTGCCGGGCCCCCCTTTCAATTAGGTTTGGCCGGGCCTCTCACATCAGTACCCCTAATACCCCCCCTGATGGCCGCCCTGGGTACCATGATATAGTGCTGGACGGAGTACCGTTAACAGGCGGTGCCACGGTAGGGGGGCCCAAAAAATTTAGCTGTAGGGGGCCCTGAAATTCCTGATGGCGGCCCTGTTGGTCAGTGCTGCTCAGCAGGCAGCACTGGACTGGACTGGATTACAGCTGATACAAGGTGTGAAGGAACAAGGGGTGGCTGTGGGCATGCACTTGCTGCCGCTGCCAGTGTTTATCTGCATGGCAGCAGGGCATTTGGGCGTTGCCAGGAAGGCGTTTTTATGTAGATTCCTCCTCTTTCAGCACTGCATTGTGGTGCAAGCAAAAGAAGCAAATCCTGTCTGGCTTCCTCTCCGGCCTTTATTCACCTCCCGTGTAGCTGTGAGTGTGTGAGCCTGCAGGGCCCCATGGAATTGCCTAGAAGTAGGCTGAATCGCTGCAAGGGCTGAACAGCAGTATCGGGCAGGCTCGGGCAACGCGCGGCCCGTTCGGGTTATCGCTTCTCGGCCTTTTGGCTAAGATCAAGTGTAGTATCTGTTCTTATCAGTTTAATATCTGATACGTCCCCTATCTGGGGACCATATATTAAATGGATTTTTAGAACAGGGAGATGGAAAGAAATAGAGCTTGCTCTGTCCACTCCACGCATTGACCTGGTATTGCAGTATTTCCAGGACCGGTGCACCCTTTCCTTATGTGTTGACTAAAAGCAGATTCCAAAAGTGTTTTTTGTCTTTGCTATTGTTTCTGTCTTTCTGAAGGGATCTCCCCTTTTAATCCCATTATTTCAACACCTGTTGGACAATGCATGAGTGATAATGAGCTCATTGATTAAATGCAATTAATGAATAGATTGCCACCTCTTGTTGTGTGTCGTCTGTGTTTCTGTGTTTCCGGCATTTCACATTGGAACACCTCATTCACCTTCCTTGTCTTCTCTCCGCCCTCCCTTTTAGGTAAGTTAAAGAGCTGCACCTGAGCCAGCCACTGATTGATTGATTGATTGATTGATTGATTGATTGATGCAGCACAACAGTCAAATAGTGGAGTGGAGTAGGGGAACAGCAAACAGCCAATAAAGCAGCCCGCCCGCTCGCCTGCCCGCCACAATGGACCTACCTGTGTACACTAGATGGATGTGATGGAATGTACTGTCGTCCCTACATTTCAAGAAGAAGTAAGAATTGCAGTTGCAACAAAGCCTTGCTTGCCTACAAAGAGAGCAGCAATTTGGATTTGTTACTATGTTACCTAGAAGAATAACAAACTGTGCAAGGATGGAGGTTGTAGGAGCAAGGAGAAGTTGTCTGTAAAGTTGGTGGATGCCTATTTTCCATTTTGCAGTCCCTTGTCTCCCTCTTGTGGCCTCCTGGAGGCAACTAGCTGTGCAAAAAAAAAGACAGCCTGGCGGCCGGCTGTTGCAGTGTTGCCCTCTCAGGCAACACTGAGTGACTGACTGAGCCTCACCGTCTTATATAAAGTTCAGACGGAACTTTGCACGTGTCATAGTGGAGCCCTCAGGATTCCAGAGCCAGCTTTCTGACATCATAATGGGGCCTCAGAGATAAAAGCCTGGGCCCAGGCAGTGTTGGTCAGTGCTGCTCAGCAGGCAGCACTGGACTGGACTGGATTACAGCTGATACAAGGTGTGAAGGAACAAGGGGTGGCTGTGGGCATGCACTTGCTGCCGCTGCCAGTGTTTATCTGCATGGCAGCAGGGCATTTGGGCGTTGCCAGGAAGGCGTTTTTATGTAGATTCCTCCTCTTTCAGCACTGCATTGTGGTGCAAGCAAAAGAAGCAAATCCTGTCTGGCTTCCTCTCCGGCCTTTATTCACCTCCCGTGTAGCTGTGAGTGTGTGAGCCTGCAGGGCCCCATGGAATTGCCTAGAAGTAGGCTGAATCGCTGCAAGGGCTGAACAGCAGTATCGGGCAGGCTCGGGCAACGCGCGGCCCGTTCGGGTTATCGCTTCTCGGCCTTTTGGCTAAGATCAAGTGTAGTATCTGTTCTTATCAGTTTAATATCTGATACGTCCCCTATCTGGGGACCATATATTAAATGGATTTTTAGAACAGGGAGATGGAAATAGAGCTTGCTCTGTCCACTCCACGCATTGACCTGGTATTGCAGTATTTCCAGGACCGGTGCACCCTTTCCTTATGTGTTGACTAAAAGCAGATTCCAAAAGTGTTTTTTGTCTTTGCTATTGTTTCTGTCTTTCTGAAGGGATCTCCCCTTTTAATCCCATTATTTCAACACCTGTTGGACAATGCATGAGTGATAATGAGCTCATTGATTAAATGCAATTAATGAATAGATTGCCACCTCTTGTTGTGTGTCGTCTGTGTTTCTGTGTTTCCGGCATTTCACATTGGAACACCTCATTCACCTTCCTTGTCTTCTCTCCGCCCTCCCTTTTAGGTAAGTTAAAGAGCTGCACCTGAGCCAGCCACTGATTGATTGATTGATTGATTGATTGATTGATTGATTGATTGATTGATTGATTGATGCAGCACAACAGTCAAATAGTGGAGTGGAGTAGGGGAACAGCAAACAGCCAATAAAGCAGCCCGCCCGCTCGCCTGCCCGCCACAATGGACCTACCTGTGTACACTAGATGGATGTGATGGAATGTACTGTCGTCCCTACATTTCAAGAAGAAGTAAGAATTGCAGTTGCAACAAAGCCTTGCTTGCCTACAAAGAGAGCAGCAATTTGGATTTGTTACTATGTTACCTAGAAGAATAACAAACTGTGCAAGGATGGAGGTTGTAGGAGCAAGGAGAAGTTGTCTGTAAAGTTGGTGGATGCCTATTTTCCATTTTGCAGTCCCTTGTCTCCCTCTTGTGGCCTCCTGGAGGCAACTAGCTGTGCAAAAAAAAGACAGCCTGGCGGCCGGCTGTTGCAGTGTTGCCCTCTCAGGCAACACTGAGTGACTGACTGAGCCTCACCGTCTTATATAAAGTTCAGACGGAACTTTGCACGTGTCATAGTGGAGCCCTCAGGATTCCAGAGCCAGCTTTCTGACATCATAATGGGGCCTCAGAGATAAAAGCCTGGGCCCAGGCAGTGTTGGTCAGTGCTGCTCAGCAGGCAGCACTGGACTGGACTGGATTACAGCTGATACAAGGTGTGAAGGAACAAGGGGTGGCTGTGGGCATGCACTTGCTGCCGCTGCCAGTGTTTATCTGCATGGCAGCAGGGCATTTGGGCGTTGCCAGGAAGGCGTTTTTATGTAGATTCCTCCTCTTTCAGCACTGCATTGTGGTGCAAGCAAAAGAAGCAAATCCTGTCTGGCTTCCTCTCCGGCCTTTATTCACCTCCCGTGTAGCTGTGAGTGTGTGAGCCTGCAGGGCCCCATGGAATTGCCTAGAAGTAGGCTGAATCGCTGCAAGGGCTGAACAGCAGTATCGGGCAGGCTCGGGCAACGCGCGGCCCGTTCGGGTTATCGCTTCTCGGCCTTTTGGCTAAGATCAAGTGTAGTATCTGTTCTTATCAGTTTAATATCTGATACGTCCCCTATCTGGGGACCATATATTAAATGGATTTTTAGAACAGGGAGATGGAAATAGAGCTTGCTCTGTCCACTCCACGCATTGACCTGGTATTGCAGTATTTCCAGGACCGGTGCACCCTTTCCTTATGTGTTGACTAAAAGCAGATTCCAAAAGTGTTTTTTGTCTTTGCTATTGTTTCTGTCTTTCTGAAGGGATCTCCCCTTTTAATCCCATTATTTCAACACCTGTTGGACAATGCATGAGTGATAATGAGCTCATTGATTAAATGCAATTAATGAATAGATTGCCACCTCTTGTTGTGTGTCGTCTGTGTTTCTGTGTTTCCGGCATTTCACATTGGAACACCTCATTCACCTTCCTTGTCTTCTCTCCGCCCTCCCTTTTAGGTAAGTTAAAGAGCTGCACCTGAGCCAGCCACTGATTGATTGATTGATTGATTGATTGATTGATTGATTGATTGATGCAGCACAACAGTCAAATAGTGGAGTGGAGTAGGGGAACAGCAAACAGCCAATAAAGCAGCCCGCCCGCTCGCCTGCCCGCCACAATGGACCTACCTGTGTACACTAGATGGATGTGATGGAATGTACTGTCGTCCCTACATTTCAAGAAGAAGTAAGAATTGCAGTTGCAACAAAGCCTTGCTTGCCTACAAAGAGAGCAGCAATTTGGATTTGTTACTATGTTACCTAGAAGAATAACAAACTGTGCAAGGATGGAGGTTGTAGGAGCAAGGAGAAGTTGTCTGTAAAGTTGGTGGATGCCTATTTTCCATTTTGCAGTCCCTTGTCTCCCTCTTGTGGCCTCCTGGAGGCAACTAGCTGTGCAAAAAAAAAGACAGCCTGGCGGCCGGCTGTTGCAGTGTTGCCCTCTCAGGCAACACTGAGTGACTGACTGAGCCTCACCGTCTTATATAAAGTTCAGACGGAACTTTGCACGTGTCATAGTGGAGCCCTCAGGATTCCAGAGCCAGCTTTCTGACATCATAATGGGGCCTCAGAGATAAAAGCCTGGGCCCAGGCAGTGTTGGTCAGTGCTGCTCAGCAGGCAGCACTGGACTGGACTGGATTACAGCTGATACAAGGTGTGAAGGAACAAGGGGTGGCTGTGGGCATGCACTTGCTGCCGCTGCCAGTGTTTATCTGCATGGCAGCAGGGCATTTGGGCGTTGCCAGGAAGGCGTTTTTATGTAGATTCCTCCTCTTTCAGCACTGCATTGTGGTGCAAGCAAAAGAAGCAAATCCTGTCTGGCTTCCTCTCCGGCCTTTATTCACCTCCCGTGTAGCTGTGAGTGTGTGAGCCTGCAGGGCCCCATGGAATTGCCTAGAAGTAGGCTGAATCGCTGCAAGGGCTGAACAGCAGTATCGGGCAGGCTCGGGCAACGCGCGGCCCGTTCGGGTTATCGCTTCTCGGCCTTTTGGCTAAGATCAAGTGTAGTATCTGTTCTTATCAGTTTAATATCTGATACGTCCCCTATCTGGGGACCATATATTAAATGGATTTTTAGAACAGGGAGATGGAAATAGAGCTTGCTCTGTCCACTCCACGCATTGACCTGGTATTGCAGTATTTCCAGGACCGGTGCACCCTTTCCTTATGTGTTGACTAAAAGCAGATTCCAAAAGTGTTTTTTGTCTTTGCTATTGTTTCTGTCTTTCTGAAGGGATCTCCCCTTTTAATCCCATTATTTCAACACCTGTTGGACAATGCATGAGTGATAATGAGCTCATTGATTAAATGCAATTAATGAATAGATTGCCACCTCTTGTTGTGTGTCGTCTGTGTTTCTGTGTTTCCGGCATTTCACATTGGAACACCTCATTCACCTTCCTTGTCTTCTCTCCGCCCTCCCTTTTAGGTAAGTTAAAGAGCTGCACCTGAGCCAGCCACTGATTGATTGATTGATTGATTGATTGATTGATTGATTGATGCAGCACAACAGTCAAATAGTGGAGTGGAGTAGGGGAACAGCAAACAGCCAATAAAGCAGCCCGCCCGCTCGCCTGCCCGCCACAATGGACCTACCTGTGTACACTAGATGGATGTGATGGAATGTACTGTCGTCCCTACATTTCAAGAAGAAGTAAGAATTGCAGTTGCAACAAAGCCTTGCTTGCCTACAAAGAGAGCAGCAATTTGGATTTGTTACTATGTTACCTAGAAGAATAACAAACTGTGCAAGGATGGAGGTTGTAGGAGCAAGGAGAAGTTGTCTGTAAAGTTGGTGGATGCCTATTTTCCATTTTGCAGTCCCTTGTCTCCCTCTTGTGGCCTCCTGGAGGCAACTAGCTGTGCAAAAAAAAGACAGCCTGGCGGCCGGCTGTTGCAGTGTTGCCCTCTCAGGCAACACTGAGTGACTGACTGAGCCTCACCGTCTTATATAAAGTTCAGACGGAACTTTGCACGTGTCATAGTGGAGCCCTCAGGATTCCAGAGCCAGCTTTCTGACATCATAATGGGGCCTCAGAGATAAAAGCCTGGGCCCAGGCAGTGTTGGTCAGTGCTGCTCAGCAGGCAGCACTGGACTGGACTGGATTACAGCTGATACAAGGTGTGAAGGAACAAGGGGTGGCTGTGGGCATGCACTTGCTGCCGCTGCCAGTGTTTATCTGCATGGCAGCAGGGCATTTGGGCGTTGCCAGGAAGGCGTTTTTATGTAGATTCCTCCTCTTTCAGCACTGCATTGTGGTGCAAGCAAAAGAAGCAAATCCTGTCTGGCTTCCTCTCCGGCCTTTATTCACCTCCCGTGTAGCTGTGAGTGTGTGAGCCTGCAGGGCCCCATGGAATTGCCTAGAAGTAGGCTGAATCGCTGCAAGGGCTGAACAGCAGTATCGGGCAGGCTCGGGCAACGCGCGGCCCGTTCGGGTTATCGCTTCTCGGCCTTTTGGCTAAGATCAAGTGTAGTATCTGTTCTTATCAGTTTAATATCTGATACGTCCCCTATCTGGGGACCATATATTAAATGGATTTTTAGAACAGGGAGATGGAAATAGAGCTTGCTCTGTCCACTCCACGCATTGACCTGGTATTGCAGTATTTCCAGGACCGGTGCACCCTTTCCTTATGTGTTGACTAAAAGCAGATTCCAAAAGTGTTTTTTGTCTTTGCTATTGTCTCTGTCTTTCTGAAGGGATCTCCCCTTTTAATCCCATTATTTCAACACCTGTTGGACAATGCATGAGTGATAATGAGCTCATTGATTAAATGCAATTAATGAATAGATTGCCACCTCTTGTTGTGTGTCGTCTGTGTTTCTGTGTTTCCGGCATTTCACATTGGAACACCTCATTCACCTTCCTTGTCTTCTCTCCGCCCTCCCTTTTAGGTAAGTTAAAGAGCTGCACCTGAGCCAGCCACTGATTGATTGATTGATTGATTGATTGATTGATTGATTGATTGATTGATTGATTGATGCAGCACAACAGTCAAATAGTGGAGTGGAGTAGGGGAACAGCAAACAGCCAATAAAGCAGCCCGCCCGCTCGCCTGCCCGCCACAATGGACCTACCTGTGTACACTAGATGGATGTGATGGAATGTACTGTCGTCCCTACATTTCAAGAAGAAGTAAGAATTGCAGTTGCAACAAAGCCTTGCTTGCCTACAAAGAGAGCAGCAATTTGGATTTGTTACTATGTTACCTAGAAGAATAACAAACTGTGCAAGGATGGAGGTTGTAGGAGCAAGGAGAAGTTGTCTGTAAAGTTGGTGGATGCCTATTTTCCATTTTGCAGTCCCTTGTCTCCCTCTTGTGGCCTCCTGGAGGCAACTAGCTGTGCAAAAAAAAGACAGCCTGGCGGCCGGCTGTTGCAGTGTTGCCCTCTCAGGCAACACTGAGTGACTGACTGAGCCTCACCGTCTTATATAAAGTTCAGACGGAACTTTGCACGTGTCATAGTGGAGCCCTCAGGATTCCAGAGCCAGCTTTCTGACATCATAATGGGGCCTCAGAGATAAAAGCCTGGGCCCAGGCAGTGTTGGTCAGTGCTGCTCAGCAGGCAGCACTGGACTGGACTGGATTACAGCTGATACAAGGTGTGAAGGAACAAGGGGTGGCTGTGGGCATGCACTTGCTGCCGCTGCCAGTGTTTATCTGCATGGCAGCAGGGCATTTGGGCGTTGCCAGGAAGGCGTTTTTATGTAGATTCCTCCTCTTTCAGCACTGCATTGTGGTGCAAGCAAAAGAAGCAAATCCTGTCTGGCTTCCTCTCCGGCCTTTATTCACCTCCCGTGTAGCTGTGAGTGTGTGAGCCTGCAGGGCCCCATGGAATTGCCTAGAAGTAGGCTGAATCGCTGCAAGGGCTGAACAGCAGTATCGGGCAGGCTCGGGCAACGCGCGGCCCGTTCGGGTTATCGCTTCTCGGCCTTTTGGCTAAGATCAAGTGTAGTATCTGTTCTTATCAGTTTAATATCTGATACGTCCCCTATCTGGGGACCATATATTAAATGGATTTTTAGAACAGGGAGATGGAAATAGAGCTTGCTCTGTCCACTCCACGCATTGACCTGGTATTGCAGTATTTCCAGGACCGGTGCACCCTTTCCTTATGTGTTGACTAAAAGCAGATTCCAAAAGTGTTTTTTGTCTTTGCTATTGTTTCTGTCTTTCTGAAGGGATCTCCCCTTTTAATCCCATTATTTCAACACCTGTTGGACAATGCATGAGTGATAATGAGCTCATTGATTAAATGCAATTAATGAATAGATTGCCACCTCTTGTTGTGTGTCGTCTGTGTTTCTGTGTTTCCGGCATTTCACATTGGAACACCTCATTCACCTTCCTTGTCTTCTCTCCGCCCTCCCTTTTAGGTAAGTTAAAGAGCTGCACCTGAGCCAGCCACTGATTGATTGATTGATTGATTGATTGATTGATTGATTGATTGATTGATTGATTGATGCAGCACAACAGTCAAATAGTGGAGTGGAGTAGGGGAACAGCAAACAGCCAATAAAGCAGCCCACCCGCTCGCCTGCCCGCCACAATGGACCTACCTGTGTACACTAGATGGATGTGATGGAATGTACTGTCGTCCCTACATTTCAAGAAGAAGTAAGAATTGCAGTTGCAACAAAGCCTTGCTTGCCTACAAAGAGAGCAGCAATTTGGATTTGTTACTATGTTACCTAGAAGAATAACAAACTGTGCAAGGATGGAGGTTGTAGGAGCAAGGAGAAGTTGTCTGTAAAGTTGGTGGATGCCTATTTTCCATTTTGCAGTCCCTTGTCTCCCTCTTGTGGCCTCCTGGAGGCAACTAGCTGTGCAAAAAAAAGACAGCCTGGCGGCCGGCTGTTGCAGTGTTGCCCTCTCAGGCAACACTGAGTGACTGACTGAGCCTCACCGTCTTATATAAAGTTCAGACGGAACTTTGCACGTGTCATAGTGGAGCCCTCAGGATTCCAGAGCCAGCTTTCTGACATCATAATGGGGCCTCAGAGATAAAAGCCTGGGCCCAGGCAGTGTTGGTCAGTGCTGCTCAGCAGGCAGCACTGGACTGGACTGGATTACAGCTGATACAAGGTGTGAAGGAACAAGGGGTGGCTGTGGGCATGCACTTGCTGCCGCTGCCAGTGTTTATCTGCATGGCAGCAGGGCATTTGGGCGTTGCCAGGAAGGCGTTTTTATGTAGATTCCTCCTCTTTCAGCACTGCATTGTGGTGCAAGCAAAAGAAGCAAATCCTGTCTGGCTTCCTCTCCGGCCTTTATTCACCTCCCGTGTAGCTGTGAGTGTGTGAGCCTGCAGGGCCCCATGGAATTGCCTAGAAGTAGGCTGAATCGCTGCAAGGGCTGAACAGCAGTATCGGGCAGGCTCGGGCAACGCGCGGCCCGTTCGGGTTATCGCTTCTCGGCCTTTTGGCTAAGATCAAGTGTAGTATCTGTTCTTATCAGTTTAATATCTGATACGTCCCCTATCTGGGGACCATATATTAAATGGATTTTTAGAACAGGGAGATGGAAATAGAGCTTGCTCTGTCCACTCCACGCATTGACCTGGTATTGCAGTATTTCCAGGACCGGTGCACCCTTTCCTTATGTGTTGACTAAAAGCAGATTCCAAAAGTGTTTTTTGTCTTTGCTATTGTTTCTGTCTTTCTGAAGGGATCTCCCCTTTTAATCCCATTATTTCAACACCTGTTGGACAATGCATGAGTGATAATGAGCTCATTGATTAAATGCAATTAATGAATAGATTGCCACCTCTTGTTGTGTGTCGTCTGTGTTTCTGTGTTTCCGGCATTTCACATTGGAACACCTCATTCACCTTCCTTGTCTTCTCTCCGCCCTCCCTTTTAGGTAAGTTAAAGAGCTGCACCTGAGCCAGCCACTGATTGATTGATTGATTGATTGATTGATTGATTGATTGATGCAGCACAACAGTCAAATAGTGGAGTGGAGTAGGGGAACAGCAAACAGCCAATAAAGCAGCCCGCCCGCTCGCCTGCCCGCCACAATGGACCTACCTGTGTACACTAGATGGATGTGATGGAATGTACTGTCGTCCCTACATTTCAAGAAGAAGTAAGAATTGCAGTTGCAACAAAGCCTTGCTTGCCTACAAAGAGAGCAGCAATTTGGATTTGTTACTATGTTACCTAGAAGAATAACAAACTGTGCAAGGATGGAGGTTGTAGGAGCAAGGAGAAGTTGTCTGTAAAGTTGGTGGATGCCTATTTTCCATTTTGCAGTCCCTTGTCTCCCTCTTGTGGCCTCCTGGAGGCAACTAGCTGTGCAAAAAAAAGACAGCCTGGCGGCCGGCTGTTGCAGTGTTGCCCTCTCAGGCAACACTGAGTGACTGACTGAGCCTCACCGTCTTATATAAAGTTCAGACGGAACTTTGCACGTGTCATAGTGGAGCCCTCAGGATTCCAGAGCCAGCTTTCTGACATCATAATGGGGCCTCAGAGATAAAAGCCTGGGCCCAGGCAGTGTTGGTCAGTGCTGCTCAGCAGGCAGCACTGGACTGGACTGGATTACAGCTGATACAAGGTGTGAAGGAACAAGGGGTGGCTGTGGGCATGCACTTGCTGCCGCTGCCAGTGTTTATCTGCATGGCAGCAGGGCATTTGGGCGTTGCCAGGAAGGCGTTTTTATGTAGATTCCTCCTCTTTCAGCACTGCATTGTGGTGCAAGCAAAAGAAGCAAATCCTGTCTGGCTTCCTCTCCGGCCTTTATTCACCTCCCGTGTAGCTGTGAGTGTGTGAGCCTGCAGGGCCCCATGGAATTGCCTAGAAGTAGGCTGAATCGCTGCAAGGGCTGAACAGCAGTATCGGGCAGGCTCGGGCAACGCGCGGCCCGTTCGGGTTATCGCTTCTCGGCCTTTTGGCTAAGATCAAGTGTAGTATCTGTTCTTATCAGTTTAATATCTGATACGTCCCCTATCTGGGGACCATATATTAAATGGATTTTTAGAACAGGGAGATGGAAATAGAGCTTGCTCTGTCCACTCCACGCATTGACCTGGTATTGCAGTATTTCCAGGACCGGTGCACCCTTTCCTTATGTGTTGACTAAAAGCAGATTCCAAAAGTGTTTTTTGTCTTTGCTATTGTTTCTGTCTTTCTGAAGGGATCTCCCCTTTTAATCCCATTATTTCAACACCTGTTGGACAATGCATGAGTGATAATGAGCTCATTGATTAAATGCAATTAATGAATAGATTGCCACCTCTTGTTGTGTGTCGTCTGTGTTTCTGTGTTTCCGGCATTTCACATTGGAACACCTCATTCACCTTCCTTGTCTTCTCTCCGCCCTCCCTTTTAGGTAAGTTAAAGAGCTGCACCTGAGCCAGCCACTGATTGATTGATTGATTGATTGATTGATTGATTGATTGATTGATTGATTGATTGATGCAGCACAACAGTCAAATAGTGGAGTGGAGTAGGGGAACAGCAAACAGCCAATAAAGCAGCCCGCCCGCTCGCCTGCCCGCCACAATGGACCTACCTGTGTACACTAGATGGATGTGATGGAATGTACTGTCGTCCCTACATTTCAAGAAGAAGTAAGAATTGCAGTTGCAACAAAGCCTTGCTTGCCTACAAAGAGAGCAGCAATTTGGATTTGTTACTATGTTACCTAGAAGAATAACAAACTGTGCAAGGATGGAGGTTGTAGGAGCAAGGAGAAGTTGTCTGTAAAGTTGGTGGATGCCTATTTTCCATTTTGCAGTCCCTTGTCTCCCTCTTGTGGCCTCCTGGAGGCAACTAGCTGTGCAAAAAAAAGACAGCCTGGCGGCCGGCTGTTGCAGTGTTGCCCTCTCAGGCAACACTGAGTGACTGACTGAGCCTCACCGTCTTATATAAAGTTCAGACGGAACTTTGCACGTGTCATAGTGGAGCCCTCAGGATTCCAGAGCCAGCTTTCTGACATCATAATGGGGCCTCAGAGATAAAAGCCTGGGCCCAGGCAGTGTTGGTCAGTGCTGCTCAGCAGGCAGCACTGGACTGGACTGGATTACAGCTGATACAAGGTGTGAAGGAACAAGGGGTGGCTGTGGGCATGCACTTGCTGCCGCTGCCAGTGTTTATCTGCATGGCAGCAGGGCATTTGGGCGTTGCCAGGAAGGCGTTTTTATGTAGATTCCTCCTCTTTCAGCACTGCATTGTGGTGCAAGCAAAAGAAGCAAATCCTGTCTGGCTTCCTCTCCGGCCTTTATTCACCTCCCGTGTAGCTGTGAGTGTGTGAGCCTGCAGGGCCCCATGGAATTGCCTAGAAGTAGGCTGAATCGCTGCAAGGGCTGAACAGCAGTATCGGGCAGGCTCGGGCAACGCGCGGCCCGTTCGGGTTATCGCTTCTCGGCCTTTTGGCTAAGATCAAGTGTAGTATCTGTTCTTATCAGTTTAATATCTGATACGTCCCCTATCTGGGGACCATATATTAAATGGATTTTTAGAACAGGGAGATGGAAATAGAGCTTGCTCTGTCCACTCCACGCATTGACCTGGTATTGCAGTATTTCCAGGACCGGTGCACCCTTTCCTTATGTGTTGACTAAAAGCAGATTCCAAAAGTGTTTTTTGTCTTTGCTATTGTTTCTGTCTTTCTGAAGGGATCTCCCCTTTTAATCCCATTATTTCAACACCTGTTGGACAATGCATGAGTGATAATGAGCTCATTGATTAAATGCAATTAATGAATAGATTGCCACCTCTTGTTGTGTGTCGTCTGTGTTTCTGTGTTTCCGGCATTTCACATTGGAACACCTCATTCACCTTCCTTGTCTTCTCTCCGCCCTCCCTTTTAGGTAAGTTAAAGAGCTGCACCTGAGCCAGCCACTGATTGATTGATTGATTGATTGATTGATTGATTGATTGATTGATGCAGCACAACAGTCAAATAGTGGAGTGGAGTAGGGGAACAGCAAACAGCCAATAAAGCAGCCCACCCGCTCGCCTGCCCGCCACAATGGACCTACCTGTGTACACTAGATGGATGTGATGGAATGTACTGTCGTCCCTACATTTCAAGAAGAAGTAAGAATTGCAGTTGCAACAAAGCCTTGCTTGCCTACAAAGAGAGCAGCAATTTGGATTTGTTACTATGTTACCTAGAAGAATAACAAACTGTGCAAGGATGGAGGTTGTAGGAGCAAGGAGAAGTTGTCTGTAAAGTTGGTGGATGCCTATTTTCCATTTTGCAGTCCCTTGTCTCCCTCTTGTGGCCTCCTGGAGGCAACTAGCTGTGCAAAAAAAAGACAGCCTGGCGGCCGGCTGTTGCAGTGTTGCCCTCTCAGGCAACACTGAGTGACTGACTGAGCCTCACCGTCTTATATAAAGTTCAGACGGAACTTTGCACGTGTCATAGTGGAGCCCTCAGGATTCCAGAGCCAGCTTTCTGACATCATAATGGGGCCTCAGAGATAAAAGCCTGGGCCCAGGCAGTGTTGGTCAGTGCTGCTCAGCAGGCAGCACTGGACTGGACTGGATTACAGCTGATACAAGGTGTGAAGGAACAAGGGGTGGTTGTGGGCATGCACTTGCTGCCGCTGCCAGTGTTTATCTGCATGGCAGCAGGGCATTTGGGCGTTGCCAGGAAGGCGTTTTTATGTAGATTCCTCCTCTTTCAGCACTGCATTGTGGTGCAAGCAAAAGAAGCAAATCCTGTCTGGCTTCCTCTCCGGCCTTTATTCACCTCCCGTGTAGCTGTGAGTGTGTGAGCCTGCAGGGCCCCATGGAATTGCCTAGAAGTAGGCTGAATCGCTGCAAGGGCTGAACAGCAGTATCGGGCAGGCTCGGGCAACGCGCGGCCCGTTCGGGTTATCGCTTCTCGGCCTTTTGGCTAAGATCAAGTGTAGTATCTGTTCTTATCAGTTTAATATCTGATACGTCCCCTATCTGGGGACCATATATTAAATGGATTTTTAGAACAGGGAGATGGAAATAGAGCTTGCTCTGTCCACTCCACGCATTGACCTGGTATTGCAGTATTTCCAGGACCGGTGCACCCTTTCCTTATGTGTTGACTAAAAGCAGATTCCAAAAGTGTTTTTTGTCTTTGCTATTGTTTCTGTCTTTCTGAAGGGATCTCCCCTTTTAATCCCATTATTTCAACACCTGTTGGACAATGCATGAGTGATAATGAGCTCATTGATTAAATGCAATTAATGAATAGATTGCCACCTCTTGTTGTGTGTCGTCTGTGTTTCTGTGTTTCCGGCATTTCACATTGGAACACCTCATTCACCTTCCTTGTCTTCTCTCCGCCCTCCCTTTTAGGTAAGTTAAAGAGCTGCACCTGAGCCAGCCACTGATTGATTGATTGATTGATTGATTGATTGATTGATTGATTGATGCAGCACAACAGTCAAATAGTGGAGTGGAGTAGGGGAACAGCAAACAGCCAATAAAGCAGCCCGCCCGCTCGCCTGCCCGCCACAATGGACCTACCTGTGTACACTAGATGGATGTGATGGAATGTACTGTCGTCCCTACATTTCAAGAAGAAGTAAGAATTGCAGTTGCAACAAAGCCTTGCTTGCCTACAAAGAGAGCAGCAATTTGGATTTGTTACTATGTTACCTAGAAGAATAACAAACTGTGCAAGGATGGAGGTTGTAGGAGCAAGGAGAAGTTGTCTGTAAAGTTGGTGGATGCCTATTTTCCATTTTGCAGTCCCTTGTCTCCCTCTTGTGGCCTCCTGGAGGCAACTAGCTGTGCAAAAAAAAGACAGCCTGGCGGCCGGCTGTTGCAGTGTTGCCCTCTCAGGCAACACTGAGTGACTGACTGAGCCTCACCGTCTTATATAAAGTTCAGACAGAACTTTGCACGTGTCATAGTGGAGCCCTCAGGATTCCAGAGCCAGCTTTCTGACATCATAATGGGGCCTCAGAGATAAAAGCCTGGGCCCAGGCAGTGTTGGTCAGTGCTGCTCAGCAGGCAGCACTGGACTGGACTGGATTACAGCTGATACAAGGTGTGAAGGAACAAGGGGTGGCTGTGGGCATGCACTTGCTGCCGCTGCCAGTGTTTATCTGCATGGCAGCAGGGCATTTGGGCGTTGCCAGGAAGGCGTTTTTATGTAGATTCCTCCTCTTTCAGCACTGCATTGTGGTGCAAGCAAAAGAAGCAAATCCTGTCTGGCTTCCTCTCCGGCCTTTATTCACCTCCCGTGTAGCTGTGAGTGTGTGAGCCTGCAGGGCCCCATGGAATTGCCTAGAAGTAGGCTGAATCGCTGCAAGGGCTGAACAGCAGTATCGGGCAGGCTCGGGCAACGCGCGGCCCGTTCGGGTTATCGCTTCTCGGCCTTTTGGCTAAGATCAAGTGTAGTATCTGTTCTTATCAGTTTAATATCTGATACGTCCCCTATCTGGGGACCATATATTAAATGGATTTTTAGAACAGGGAGATGGAAATAGAGCTTGCTCTGTCCACTCCACGCATTGACCTGGTATTGCAGTATTTCCAGGACCGGTGCACCCTTTCCTTATGTGTTGACTAAAAGCAGATTCCAAAAGTGTTTTTTGTATTTGCTATTGTTTCTGTCTTTCTGAAGGGATCTCCCCTTTTAATCCCATTATTTCAACACCTGTTGGACAATGCATGAGTGATAATGAGCTCATTGATTAAATGCAATTAATGAATAGATTGCCACCTCTTGTTGTGTGTCGTCTGTGTTTCTGTGTTTCCGGCATTTCACATTGGAACACCTCATTCACCTTCCTTGTCTTCTCTCCGCCCTCCCTTTTAGGTAAGTTAAAGAGCTGCACCTGAGCCAGCCACTGATTGATTGATTGATTGATTGATTGATTGATTGATTGATTGATTGATTGATTGATGCAGCACAACAGTCAAATAGTGGAGTGGAGTAGGGGAACAGCAAACAGCCAATAAAGCAGCCCGCCCGCTCGCCTGCCCGCCACAATGGACCTACCTGTGTACACTAGATGGATGTGATGGAATGTACTGTCGTCCCTACATTTCAAGAAGAAGTAAGAATTGCAGTTGCAACAAAGCCTTGCTTGCCTACAAAGAGAGCAGCAATTTGGATTTGTTACTATGTTACCTAGAAGAATAACAAACTGTGCAAGGATGGAGGTTGTAGGAGCAAGGAGAAGTTGTCTGTAAAGTTGGTGGATGCCTATTTTCCATTTTGCAGTCCCTTGTCTCCCTCTTGTGGCCTCCTGGAGGCAACTAGCTGTGCAAAAAAAAGACAGCCTGGCGGCCGGCTGTTGCAGTGTTGCCCTCTCAGGCAACACTGAGTGACTGACTGAGCCTCACCGTCTTATATAAAGTTCAGACGGAACTTTGCACGTGTCATAGTGGAGCCCTCAGGATTCCAGAGCCAGCTTTCTGACATCATAATGGGGCCTCAGAGATAAAAGCCTGGGCCCAGGCAGTGTTGGTCACGCAGGGCCGCCATCAGGGGGGTATTAGGGGTACTACTGTAGGGGGCCCGGCCAAACTTAATTGAAAGGTGGGCCCGGCAACTGCCGCGACTTGCCTTTGTTAGAAAAAAACAGGCCCCTGCAATGGGGCCTGTTCTTTTCACCAAAGCAATGTCGTGAGCTGCGGGCCCCCCTCTCATCAAACACCGCTGTGAGCTGCGGGCCCCCCTCTCATCTAACACTGCCGCGAAACACCGCGCGCGACCGCGCGCGCGAACGACCGCAAGCGCGCGCCGGCGCACTCGTTACCGCAAACGCGCGCTCACGCGCGAACGACCTGGGGAAGGCTGGAAAGCAACCCGCTCGTGCCCGCCGCCGAGAGGGATGCGGTGCGCACACACCAAAAGTACAGCGACCAATCAACTGGGAAGAACAGCGGCGCACAGTCTAATTACCTGCTGGCCCGCCTCCGACTCCTCGTCCTCCTCCTCCGCCTCCTCGTCCTCCTCCTCGGCCTCCTCGTCCAGCGCCTCCTCGTCCGACTCCGCCTCCGCCTCCTCCTTCTTCTCCTCCTCCAGAGCGTAGCTGCGTAAGGAGAGGGGGAGGAGTCCAGTTCTTGCGCGACGGCAGGAGTTCTTCGATCCTCGCAATTTTCTGGAGCCTGGAGGTGAAGGACGACATCTGGACCGAAGACATCGCCTGACGAGGACTGGAGAGGGAGCAGCTCTTCTGACACAGTGAGTAAAGTGTCTGAAAGTGCTGTTTATGTATGGCCCTGTTCACACAGAGTATTTTTGCAGGGCAAAAAAATCTGCCTCAAAATTCCTTAAAGAATTTTGAGGCAGATTTTGACCTGCCCACACTATCTTGCCGCGTTTTTTGCTGCGTTTTTTGCCCGCGGCGATTGAGGACAGCAGACAAAAAAGGCAGCGAAAAATGCATTTTCTGCCTCCCATTGATTTCGATGGGAGGTCAGAGGCAGAACCGCGGCAAGAAAGGACGTGCTGCTTTTTCTTTTTTCCGCGACTGGCTCCCATTGATTTCAGATTAAATCAATGGGAGGCGGTTTTGGAAGTTTTTTGGTGCTGATTCTGACGCAGTGTCCGAGTCAATATCAAGGTCCAAAAACTCTGTGAACTGGGCCTTATTGTTAGGGCTTATTCAGACGAACGTGTAATACGTCCGTGCAACGTGTGTGATTTTCACGCGCCTCGCACGGACCTATGTTAGTCTATGGGGCCGTGCAGACTGTCAGTGATTTTCACGCAGCGTGTGTCCGTGTGTCCGCTGCGTAAAACTCACGACATGTCCGATATTTGTGCATTGTTCGCGCATCACGCACCCATTGAAGTCAATGGGTGCGTGAAAGTCACGCCCAGCACATGGAAGCACTCCCGCAGCCGTATAAACTATGAATGAAAACAGAAAAGCACCACGTGCTACAAACATCCAAACAGAGTGTCATAATGATGGCGGCTGCGCGAAAATCACGCAGCCACGCATCATACGCTGCTGACACACGGAGCTGTTATGGACCTTTTGCATGCGCAAAACGCCACGTTTTTTGCGCACGCAAAAATCACACGCTCGTGTAAATCCGGCCTTAGGGTAGGAACACACTAGGCATGAACACTGCGGATTTTATGCAACACATTTTATTGTGGAAAATCCGCAGCGTATCACAGTCGCAGCAGAGTGGATGAGATATGAACAAATCTCATCCACACGCTGCAAAAAAAATTGACCTGCAGTGTGGCTTTTTAGGCCGCAGCATGTCAATTTATGCTGCAGAATCGCCACTCGTCTGGTGCGGAAATGCTGCGGTTCTGCCGCAAAAATCACAAAAGAGAAAAAAAAAAGGCACTTTTTTAAATTGATAAAAAAGTTTATACTTACCCCGGCCGTAGTCCTGGTGACGCGATCTTCTATTCTTAGCGCAGCTCCTGGAGCTGCTGCCGGTCTCTAAATAGGCAGTTGGTCCAGTAAAATTTGGAATTATTTTTTTTTGTGAACCAGCTTAAAAAAATACAAAACTTTTGTGTTAGGGCCTGTTCACATCACCGTTCGCTTCCGCTCCGGGGTTCCATCTGAGGTTTCTGTCGGGTGAACACCGCAACGGAAAGTGAAAGTGACAGCACAGCTTCCGTTTCAGTCACCATTGATCTCAATGGTGACGGAAACATCGCTAATGGTTTCCGTTCGTCACCATTCCGGCTGGTTTTCGGACGGAATCAATAGTGCAGTCGACTGCGCTAATTGTGACGGAAGCTGTGCTGTCACTTTCACTTTCCGTTGCGGGGTTCACCCGACGGAAACCTCAGATGGAACCCCGGAGCGGAAGCGAACGGTGATGTGAACAGGCCCTAACACAAAAGTTTTGTATTTTTTTAAGCTGGTTCACAAAAAAAAATAATTCCAAATTCTACTGGACCAACTGCCTATTTAGAGACCGGCAGCAGCTCCAGGAGCGACATCATAAGGGACACACTAGGCGGATATGCTGAGTAAAACTACACAGCTTATCCGCCCCGGTAGCCGCAGGGAATTCCGCCAGCAAAACCGCACCAAGTAGTGGTGCAGGTTTCGTGAGGCGTGTCCGCTGCGGGAATCCTGCAGGGAAAAAAAAGTTTAGACTTCCCCCGGCCGTAGTCCTGGTGACGCATCTCTCTCTTCTGAACGTAGCCCCGCCTCCTGGGATGACGCTGTAGACCATGTGACCGCTGCAGCGGTCACATGGGATGAAAAGTCATGACAGGAGGCCGAGCTGCGCTAAGACTAGAGGATCGCGTCACCAGGACTACGGCCGGGGCAAGTCTAAACTTTTTTATAAATTTAAAAAAGTGCCTTTTTATTTTTTCTCATGTGTGATTTTTGCGGCAGAACCGCAGCATTTCCACAACAGAGGAGCAGCGATCCCACAGAATACATTGACATGCTGCGGCTTAAAAAGCCAAAAGCCACACGGCAGGTCCATTATTTTTGCAGCGTGTGGATGAGATTTGTTCATATCTCATCCACTCTGCTGCGACTGTAATACGCTGCGGATTTTCCACAATAAAATGTGTTGCATAAAATCCGCAGTGTTCATGCCTAGTGTGTTCCTACCCTAAGGCCGGATTCACACGAGCGCGTGCTATTTGCGCGCGCAAAAACATGGCGTTTTGCGCATGCAAAAGGTCCATAACAGCTCCGTGTGGCAGCAGCGTATGATGCGCGGCTGCGTGATTTTCACGCCATCATTATGACACTCTGTTTGTATGTTTGTAGCACGTGGTGCTTTTCTGTTTTCATTCATAGTTTATACGGTTGCGGAAGTGCTGGGCGTGACTTTCACGCACCCATTGACTTCAATGGGTGCGTGATGCGCGAACAATGCACAAATATAGGACATGTCGTGAGTTTTACGCAGCGGACATACGCTGCGTGAAAATCACGGACAGTCTGCACGGCCCCATAGAGTAACATAGGTCCGTGTGAAAATCACGCGCGTTGCACGGACGTATTACACGTTCGTCTGAATAAGCCCTAACAATAAGGCCCAGTTCACAGACTTTTTGGGCCTTGATATTGACTCGGACACTGCGTCAGAATCAGCACCAAAAAACTTCCAAAACCGCCTCCCATTGATTTAATCTGAAATCAATGGGAGCCAGTCGCGGAAAAAAGAAAAAGCAGCACGTCCTTTCTTGCCGCGGTTCTGCCTCTGACCTCCCATCGAAATCAATGGGAGGCAGAAAATGCATTTTTCCCTGCGTTTTTTGTCTGCTGTCCTCAATCGCAGCGGGCAAAAAACGCGGCAAGATAGTGTGGGCAGGTCAATATCTGCCTCAAAATTCGGTGCGCGGTTCCAGGCGGTCGCGGGTGCCCATGCGCAGGAGTTTGCGGGTGCGCGCGATCGGTCGCACGGGCAGCGGTGTTTGACGGCCCCATGACGACCCCCATGCTACCCAGGGCCGCCATCAGGGGGGGTATTATGGGTACTGATGTGAGAGGCCCGGCCAAACCTAATTGAAAGGGGGGCCCGCAGCTCACGACATTCTTTTGGTGAAAAAAACGGGCCCCATTGCAGGGGCCTGTTTTTTTTCTACCAAAGGCAAGTCGCGGCAGTTTGCCGGGCCCCCCTTTCAATTAGGTTTGGCCGGGCCTCTCACATCAGTACCCCTAATACCCCCCCTGATGGCCGCCCTGGGTACCATGATATAGTGCTGGACGGAGTACCGTTAACAGGCGGTGCCACGGTAGGGGGGCCCAAAAAATTTAGCTGTAGGGGGCCCTGAAATTCCTGATGGCGGCCCTGTTGGTCAGTGCTGCTCAGCAGGCAGCACTGGACTGGACTGGATTACAGCTGATACAAGGTGTGAAGGAACAAGGGGTGGCTGTGGGCATGCACTTGCTGCCGCTGCCAGTGTTTATCTGCATGGCAGCAGGGCATTTGGGCGTTGCCAGGAAGGCGTTTTTATGTAGATTCCTCCTCTTTCAGCACTGCATTGTGGTGCAAGCAAAAGAAGCAAATCCTGTCTGGCTTCCTCTCCGGCCTTTATTCACCTCCCGTGTAGCTGTGAGTGTGTGAGCCTGCAGGGCCCCATGGAATTGCCTAGAAGTAGGCTGAATCGCTGCAAGGGCTGAACAGCAGTATCGGGCAGGCTCGGGCAACGCGCGGCCCGTTCGGGTTATCGCTTCTCGGCCTTTTGGCTAAGATCAAGTGTAGTATCTGTTCTTATCAGTTTAATATCTGATACGTCCCCTATCTGGGGACCATATATTAAATGGATTTTTAGAACAGGGAGATGGAAATAGAGCTTGCTCTGTCCACTCCACGCATTGACCTGGTATTGCAGTATTTCCAGGACCGGTGCACCCTTTCCTTATGTGTTGACTAAAAGCAGATTCCAAAAGTGTTTTTTGTCTTTGCTATTGTTTCTGTCTTTCTGAAGGGATCTCCCCTTTTAATCCCATTATTTCAACACCTGTTGGACAATGCATGAGTGATAATGAGCTCATTGATTAAATGCAATTAATGAATAGATTGCCACCTCTTGTTGTGTGTCGTCTGTGTTTCTGTGTTTCCGGCATTTCACATTGGAACACCTCATTCACCTTCCTTGTCTTCTCTCCGCCCTCCCTTTTAGGTAAGTTAAAGAGCTGCACCTGAGCCAGCCACTGATTGATTGATTGATTGATTGATTGATTGATTGATGCAGCACAACAGTCAAATAGTGGAGTGGAGTAGGGGAACAGCAAACAGCCAATAAAGCAGCCCGCCCGCTCGCCTGCCCGCCACAATGGACCTACCTGTGTACACTAGATGGATGTGATGGAATGTACTGTCGTCCCTACATTTCAAGAAGAAGTAAGAATTGCAGTTGCAACAAAGCCTTGCTTGCCTACAAAGAGAGCAGCAATTTGGATTTGTTACTATGTTACCTAGAAGAATAACAAACTGTGCAAGGATGGAGGTTGTAGGAGCAAGGAGAAGTTGTCTGTAAAGTTGGTGGATGCCTATTTTCCATTTTGCAGTCCCTTGTCTCCCTCTTGTGGCCTCCTGGAGGCAACTAGCTGTGCAAAAAAAAAGACAGCCTGGCGGCCGGCTGTTGCAGTGTTGCCCTCTCAGGCAACACTGAGTGACTGACTGAGCCTCACCGTCTTATATAAAGTTCAGACGGAACTTTGCACGTGTCATAGTGGAGCCCTCAGGATTCCAGAGCCAGCTTTCTGACATCATAATGGGGCCTCAGAGATAAAAGCCTGGGCCCAGGCAGTGTTGGTCAGTGCTGCTCAGCAGGCAGCACTGGACTGGACTGGATTACAGCTGATACAAGGTGTGAAGGAACAAGGGGTGGCTGTGGGCATGCACTTGCTGCCGCTGCCAGTGTTTATCTGCATGGCAGCAGGGCATTTGGGCGTTGCCAGGAAGGCGTTTTTATGTAGATTCCTCCTCTTTCAGCACTGCATTGTGGTGCAAGCAAAAGAAGCAAATCCTGTCTGGCTTCCTCTCCGGCCTTTATTCACCTCCCGTGTAGCTGTGAGTGTGTGAGCCTGCAGGGCCCCATGGAATTGCCTAGAAGTAGGCTGAATCGCTGCAAGGGCTGAACAGCAGTATCGGGCAGGCTCGGGCAACGCGCGGCCCGTTCGGGTTATCGCTTCTCGGCCTTTTGGCTAAGATCAAGTGTAGTATCTGTTCTTATCAGTTTAATATCTGATACGTCCCCTATCTGGGGACCATATATTAAATGGATTTTTAGAACAGGGAGATGGAAATAGAGCTTGCTCTGTCCACTCCACGCATTGACCTGGTATTGCAGTATTTCCAGGACCGGTGCACCCTTTCCTTATGTGTTGACTAAAAGCAGATTCCAAAAGTGTTTTTTGTCTTTGCTATTGTTTCTGTCTTTCTGAAGGGATCTCCCCTTTTAATCCCATTATTTCAACACCTGTTGGACAATGCATGAGTGATAATGAGCTCATTGATTAAATGCAATTAATGAATAGATTGCCACCTCTTGTTGTGTGTCGTCTGTGTTTCTGTGTTTCCGGCATTTCACATTGGAACACCTCATTCACCTTCCTTGTCTTCTCTCCGCCCTCCCTTTTAGGTAAGTTAAAGAGCTGCACCTGAGCCAGCCACTGATTGATTGATTGATTGATTGATTGATTGATTGATTGATTGATTGATTGATTGATGCAGCACAACAGTCAAATAGTGGAGTGGAGTAGGGGAACAGCAAACAGCCAATAAAGCAGCCCGCCCGCTCGCCTGCCCGCCACAATGGACCTACCTGTGTACACTAGATGGATGTGATGGAATGTACTGTCGTCCCTACATTTCAAGAAGAAGTAAGAATTGCAGTTGCAACAAAGCCTTGCTTGCCTACAAAGAGAGCAGCAATTTGGATTTGTTACTATGTTACCTAGAAGAATAACAAACTGTGCAAGGATGGAGGTTGTAGGAGCAAGGAGAAGTTGTCTGTAAAGTTGGTGGATGCCTATTTTCCATTTTGCAGTCCCTTGTCTCCCTCTTGTGGCCTCCTGGAGGCAACTAGCTGTGCAAAAAAAAGACAGCCTGGCGGCCGGCTGTTGCAGTGTTGCCCTCTCAGGCAACACTGAGTGACTGACTGAGCCTCACCGTCTTATATAAAGTTCAGACGGAACTTTGCACGTGTCATAGTGGAGCCCTCAGGATTCCAGAGCCAGCTTTCTGACATCATAATGGGGCCTCAGAGATAAAAGCCTGGGCCCAGGCAGTGTTGGTCAGTGCTGCTCAGCAGGCAGCACTGGACTGGACTGGATTACAGCTGATACAAGGTGTGAAGGAACAAGGGGTGGCTGTGGGCATGCACTTGCTGCCGCTGCCAGTGTTTATCTGCATGGCAGCAGGGCATTTGGGCGTTGCCAGGAAGGCGTTTTTATGTAGATTCCTCCTCTTTCAGCACTGCATTGTGGTGCAAGCAAAAGAAGCAAATCCTGTCTGGCTTCCTCTCCGGCCTTTATTCACCTCCCGTGTAGCTGTGAGTGTGTGAGCCTGCAGGGCCCCATGGAATTGCCTAGAAGTAGGCTGAATCGCTGCAAGGGCTGAACAGCAGTATCGGGCAGGCTCGGGCAACGCGCGGCCCGTTCGGGTTATCGCTTCTCGGCCTTTTGGCTAAGATCAAGTGTAGTATCTGTTCTTATCAGTTTAATATCTGATACGTCCCCTATCTGGGGACCATATATTAAATGGATTTTTAGAACAGGGAGATGGAAATAGAGCTTGCTCTGTCCACTCCACGCATTGACCTGGTATTGCAGTATTTCCAGGACCGGTGCACCCTTTCCTTATGTGTTGACTAAAAGCAGATTCCAAAAGTGTTTTTTGTCTTTGCTATTGTTTCTGTCTTTCTGAAGGGATCTCCCCTTTTAATCCCATTATTTCAACACCTGTTGGACAATGCATGAGTGATAATGAGCTCATTGATTAAATGCAATTAATGAATAGATTGCCACCTCTTGTTGTGTGTCGTCTGTGTTTCTGTGTTTCCGGCATTTCACATTGGAACACCTCATTCACCTTCCTTGTCTTCTCTCCGCCCTCCCTTTTAGGTAAGTTAAAGAGCTGCACCTGAGCCAGCCACTGATTGATTGATTGATTGATTGATTGATTGATTGATTGATTGATGCAGCACAACAGTCAAATAGTGGAGTGGAGTAGGGGAACAGCAAACAGCCAATAAAGCAGCCCGCCCGCTCGCCTGCCCGCCACAATGGACCTACCTGTGTACACTAGATGGATGTGATGGAATGTACTGTCGTCCCTACATTTCAAGAAGAAGTAAGAATTGCAGTTGCAACAAAGCCTTGCTTGCCTACAAAGAGAGCAGCAATTTGGATTTGTTACTATGTTACCTAGAAGAATAACAAACTGTGCAAGGATGGAGGTTGTAGGAGCAAGGAGAAGTTGTCTGTAAAGTTGGTGGATGCCTATTTTCCATTTTGCAGTCCCTTGTCTCCCTCTTGTGGCCTCCTGGAGGCAACTAGCTGTGCAAAAAAAAAGACAGCCTGGCGGCCGGCTGTTGCAGTGTTGCCCTCTCAGGCAACACTGAGTGACTGACTGAGCCTCACCGTCTTATATAAAGTTCAGACGGAACTTTGCACGTGTCATAGTGGAGCCCTCAGGATTCCAGAGCCAGCTTTCTGACATCATAATGGGGCCTCAGAGATAAAAGCCTGGGCCCAGGCAGTGTTGGTCAGTGCTGCTCAGCAGGCAGCACTGGACTGGACTGGATTACAGCTGATACAAGGTGTGAAGGAACAAGGGGTGGCTGTGGGCATGCACTTGCTGCCGCTGCCAGTGTTTATCTGCATGGCAGCAGGGCATTTGGGCGTTGCCAGGAAGGCGTTTTTATGTAGATTCCTCCTCTTTCAGCACTGCATTGTGGTGCAAGCAAAAGAAGCAAATCCTGTCTGGCTTCCTCTCCGGCCTTTATTCACCTCCCGTGTAGCTGTGAGTGTGTGAGCCTGCAGGGCCCCATGGAATTGCCTAGAAGTAGGCTGAATCGCTGCAAGGGCTGAACAGCAGTATCGGGCAGGCTCGGGCAACGCGCGGCCCGTTCGGGTTATCGCTTCTCGGCCTTTTGGCTAAGATCAAGTGTAGTATCTGTTCTTATCAGTTTAATATCTGATACGTCCCCTATCTGGGGACCATATATTAAATGGATTTTTAGAACAGGGAGATGGAAATAGAGCTTGCTCTGTCCACTCCACGCATTGACCTGGTATTGCAGTATTTCCAGGACCGGTGCACCCTTTCCTTATGTGTTGACTAAAAGCAGATTCCAAAAGTGTTTTTTGTCTTTGCTATTGTTTCTGTCTTTCTGAAGGGATCTCCCCTTTTAATCCCATTATTTCAACACCTGTTGGACAATGCATGAGTGATAATGAGCTCATTGATTAAATGCAATTAATGAATAGATTGCCACCTCTTGTTGTGTGTCGTCTGTGTTTCTGTGTTTCCGGCATTTCACATTGGAACACCTCATTCACCTTCCTTGTCTTCTCTCCGCCCTCCCTTTTAGGTAAGTTAAAGAGCTGCACCTGAGCCAGCCACTGATTGATTGATTGATTGATTGATTGATTGATTGATTGATTGATGCAGCACAACAGTCAAATAGTGGAGTGGAGTAGGGGAACAGCAAACAGCCAATAAAGCAGCCCGCCCGCTCGCCTGCCCGCCACAATGGACCTACCTGTGTACACTAGATGGATGTGATGGAATGTACTGTCGTCCCTACATTTCAAGAAGAAGTAAGAATTGCAGTTGCAACAAAGCCTTGCTTGCCTACAAAGAGAGCAGCAATTTGGATTTGTTACTATGTTACCTAGAAGAATAACAAACTGTGCAAGGATGGAGGTTGTAGGAGCAAGGAGAAGTTGTCTGTAAAGTTGGTGGATGCCTATTTTCCATTTTGCAGTCCCTTGTCTCCCTCTTGTGGCCTCCTGGAGGCAACTAGCTGTGCAAAAAAAAGACAGCCTGGCGGCCGGCTGTTGCAGTGTTGCCCTCTCAGGCAACACTGAGTGACTGACTGAGCCTCACCGTCTTATATAAAGTTCAGACGGAACTTTGCACGTGTCATAGTGGAGCCCTCAGGATTCCAGAGCCAGCTTTCTGACATCATAATGGGGCCTCAGAGATAAAAGCCTGGGCCCAGGCAGTGTTGGTCAGTGCTGCTCAGCAGGCAGCACTGGACTGGACTGGATTACAGCTGATACAAGGTGTGAAGGAACAAGGGGTGGCTGTGGGCATGCACTTGCTGCCGCTGCCAGTGTTTATCTGCATGGCAGCAGGGCATTTGGGCGTTGCCAGGAAGGCGTTTTTATGTAGATTCCTCCTCTTTCAGCACTGCATTGTGGTGCAAGCAAAAGAAGCAAATCCTGTCTGGCTTCCTCTCCGGCCTTTATTCACCTCCCGTGTAGCTGTGAGTGTGTGAGCCTGCAGGGCCCCATGGAATTGCCTAGAAGTAGGCTGAATCGCTGCAAGGGCTGAACAGCAGTATCGGGCAGGCTCGGGCAACGCGCGGCCCGTTCGGGTTATCGCTTCTCGGCCTTTTGGCTAAGATCAAGTGTAGTATCTGTTCTTATCAGTTTAATATCTGATACGTCCCCTATCTGGGGACCATATATTAAATGGATTTTTAGAACAGGGAGATGGAAATAGAGCTTGCTCTGTCCACTCCACGCATTGACCTGGTATTGCAGTATTTCCAGGACCGGTGCACCCTTTCCTTATGTGTTGACTAAAAGCAGATTCCAAAAGTGTTTTTTGTCTTTGCTATTGTCTCTGTCTTTCTGAAGGGATCTCCCCTTTTAATCCCATTATTTCAACACCTGTTGGACAATGCATGAGTGATAATGAGCTCATTGATTAAATGCAATTAATGAATAGATTGCCACCTCTTGTTGTGTGTCGTCTGTGTTTCTGTGTTTCCGGCATTTCACATTGGAACACCTCATTCACCTTCCTTGTCTTCTCTCCGCCCTCCCTTTTAGGTAAGTTAAAGAGCTGCACCTGAGCCAGCCACTGATTGATTGATTGATTGATTGATTGATTGATTGATTGATTGATTGATTGATTGATGCAGCACAACAGTCAAATAGTGGAGTGGAGTAGGGGAACAGCAAACAGCCAATAAAGCAGCCCGCCCGCTCGCCTGCCCGCCACAATGGACCTACCTGTGTACACTAGATGGATGTGATGGAATGTACTGTCGTCCCTACATTTCAAGAAGAAGTAAGAATTGCAGTTGCAACAAAGCCTTGCTTGCCTACAAAGAGAGCAGCAATTTGGATTTGTTACTATGTTACCTAGAAGAATAACAAACTGTGCAAGGATGGAGGTTGTAGGAGCAAGGAGAAGTTGTCTGTAAAGTTGGTGGATGCCTATTTTCCATTTTGCAGTCCCTTGTCTCCCTCTTGTGGCCTCCTGGAGGCAACTAGCTGTGCAAAAAAAAGACAGCCTGGCGGCCGGCTGTTGCAGTGTTGCCCTCTCAGGCAACACTGAGTGACTGACTGAGCCTCACCGTCTTATATAAAGTTCAGACGGAACTTTGCACGTGTCATAGTGGAGCCCTCAGGATTCCAGAGCCAGCTTTCTGACATCATAATGGGGCCTCAGAGATAAAAGCCTGGGCCCAGGCAGTGTTGGTCAGTGCTGCTCAGCAGGCAGCACTGGACTGGACTGGATTACAGCTGATACAAGGTGTGAAGGAACAAGGGGTGGCTGTGGGCATGCACTTGCTGCCGCTGCCAGTGTTTATCTGCATGGCAGCAGGGCATTTGGGCGTTGCCAGGAAGGCGTTTTTATGTAGATTCCTCCTCTTTCAGCACTGCATTGTGGTGCAAGCAAAAGAAGCAAATCCTGTCTGGCTTCCTCTCCGGCCTTTATTCACCTCCCGTGTAGCTGTGAGTGTGTGAGCCTGCAGGGCCCCATGGAATTGCCTAGAAGTAGGCTGAATCGCTGCAAGGGCTGAACAGCAGTATCGGGCAGGCTCGGGCAACGCGCGGCCCGTTCGGGTTATCGCTTCTCGGCCTTTTGGCTAAGATCAAGTGTAGTATCTGTTCTTATCAGTTTAATATCTGATACGTCCCCTATCTGGGGACCATATATTAAATGGATTTTTAGAACAGGGAGATGGAAATAGAGCTTGCTCTGTCCACTCCACGCATTGACCTGGTATTGCAGTATTTCCAGGACCGGTGCACCCTTTCCTTATGTGTTGACTAAAAGCAGATTCCAAAAGTGTTTTTTGTCTTTGCTATTGTTTCTGTCTTTCTGAAGGGATCTCCCCTTTTAATCCCATTATTTCAACACCTGTTGGACAATGCATGAGTGATAATGAGCTCATTGATTAAATGCAATTAATGAATAGATTGCCACCTCTTGTTGTGTGTCGTCTGTGTTTCTGTGTTTCCGGCATTTCACATTGGAACACCTCATTCACCTTCCTTGTCTTCTCTCCGCCCTCCCTTTTAGGTAAGTTAAAGAGCTGCACCTGAGCCAGCCACTGATTGATTGATTGATTGATTGATTGATTGATTGATTGATTGATTGATTGATGCAGCACAACAGTCAAATAGTGGAGTGGAGTAGGGGAACAGCAAACAGCCAATAAAGCAGCCCGCCCGCTCGCCTGCCCGCCACAATGGACCTACCTGTGTACACTAGATGGATGTGATGGAATGTACTGTCGTCCCTACATTTCAAGAAGAAGTAAGAATTGCAGTTGCAACAAAGCCTTGCTTGCCTACAAAGAGAGCAGCAATTTGGATTTGTTACTATGTTACCTAGAAGAATAACAAACTGTGCAAGGATGGAGGTTGTAGGAGCAAGGAGAAGTTGTCTGTAAAGTTGGTGGATGCCTATTTTCCATTTTGCAGTCCCTTGTCTCCCTCTTGTGGCCTCCTGGAGGCAACTAGCTGTGCAAAAAAAAGACAGCCTGGCGGCCGGCTGTTGCAGTGTTGCCCTCTCAGGCAACACTGAGTGACTGACTGAGCCTCACCGTCTTATATAAAGTTCAGACGGAACTTTGCACGTGTCATAGTGGAGCCCTCAGGATTCCAGAGCCAGCTTTCTGACATCATAATGGGGCCTCAGAGATAAAAGCCTGGGCCCAGGCAGTGTTGGTCAGTGCTGCTCAGCAGGCAGCACTGGACTGGACTGGATTACAGCTGATACAAGGTGTGAAGGAACAAGGGGTGGCTGTGGGCATGCACTTGCTGCCGCTGCCAGTGTTTATCTGCATGGCAGCAGGGCATTTGGGCGTTGCCAGGAAGGCGTTTTTATGTAGATTCCTCCTCTTTCAGCACTGCATTGTGGTGCAAGCAAAAGAAGCAAATCCTGTCTGGCTTCCTCTCCGGCCTTTATTCACCTCCCGTGTAGCTGTGAGCATGGCCGCCATCAGGGAGGTACTGCCGGTACTGCTGTCAGGGGCCCGGTCAAAATTTGAAAAAACGGGGGCCCGTGCTCCACTGCCGGAATGCATTTGCTCATGGGCCCTTATGATTTCACTTTGGTGAAAGGAACAGGTCCCATCACGGAGCCGGGGCCCGTTGTTTGCATCAGAGTAAAATCATAAGGGCCCGCTGTTCACATAGAGCCCGCCCCTCCTCCTCCTTCACAGTGGCGTGACAGGAGACGTCATGAAGGTGGCGGGAGGTTTGAATGCAGTGGAGGCGACAAGCAGCAGCAGCAGTAGCAGCAGAAGAAGAAGAAGAAGACTCCTGACACAGTGAGTACAATATGTAATGTCTGTGTCAGTATGTAATGTCTGTCTGTCAGGCTGCTGCTGCCCGGAGCCTCCTCACATCACATCCCCACAATAAAAATCAGTGTTACCCATGTCACACTATACACTCTCCGCTCTGCTTCATATCCTTGTATCGCTAGCAGCATTTCTTACCACTTCTCTCCAGGGCTGTGTATCAGAGGGAGAAGACAGGTTTATTGTCCCGTTATGCTGCACAGGAGATAAGAGCCATCGCAGAGCTGCTACTATTGATACAATGCAGTGCTTCAGTGTCCGGAGGATCATACAGACCTGGGTAAGACACTTGCTTTCTAGGGGGGAGGGGGGGGGGGATGGTTAGATGACAATGGGGACAGGGAGATGATGGTGCAGTGGGTAGGAGATAATAATGGATGGTGGATGACACTGAAGGAGACATTATACTAGGGGGATGATAACTGGGGGAAAAGAGGATATCTGAAAGGAGGGGTAGAGGAAGGAGAGAGTATACGTGGGGGAGAGGAGAGATCTTTAAGGCTATGTACACCTTTTTTTTTTTTTATACAAAAAAGTTTATTAGTGTGTGTTATGAAACTTTGTAAATACTTTTTACTTTATGTGATACAGCTGCTTTGTATCCTGTATACAGAGCAGCTGTATCGTGCGCAGAGACCTGTATCTATCAGGTCCGGGGGACTGACGGGTTCAGTGTCGGCGGGCCAGGATCCACCTGTTATCGATCAAATCTAAATTATGAACAGGGACACGCAGGACCCGCTGACCTGACAGATAAAGGTTTCAGTGCATGATATAAAGTAAAAATATATTTTTTTAAAAAGTATTTACAAAGTAGCACCAAACAGACTGGTAAAACAACAAATACCACACTCACTTTACATAGCCTTCAAACATGTGGTGGGTAGAGACATGGCCGGCCTTCGGATAGATGGCGCCCCGTGCAAAATTATCTTTCGGCGCCCCACCCAATCATAAAAAAAATGGCCCATAAAAAAAAGTATAATGCCCCTTTAGTTCCTCCCATACAGTATAATAATAATATATTATAACCCCTTCAAGGACACAGTATTTTGTCCTCTAATTGTGCCCACACAGTATTATGTCCTCTAAGTGCCACACACAGTATATTGCCCCCTGTAGTGTCCCTACACAGTATAATGTCCGCTTAGTGGCCCCCACACAGTATAATGCCCCCCTCCCCTTCCTGCCACACACAGCCCCCCTGTAGATAGTGCCCCCTGTAGATTGTGCGATACAGCCTTCCTTTAGACAGTGCCATACATCCCCCACCTCACCCTTGTAGATCGTGCCATACAGCCCCACCTCACCCTTGTAGACAGTGCCATACATCCCCCACCTCCCCCTTGTAGATCGTGCAATACAGCCCCCCCACCTCCCTCATGTAGACAGTGCCATACAGCCCTCACCTCCTCCTTGTAGACAGTGCCATAAAGCCCCACACCTCCCCCTTGTAGACAGTACCGTACAGCCCCCACCTCCCTCATGTAGACAGTGCCATACAGCCTCCCCACCTACCTCATGTAGACAGTGCCATACAGCCCCCACCTCCTCCTTGTAGACAGTGCCATAAAGCCCCACACCTCCCCCTTGTAGACAGTACCATACAGCCCCCACCTCCCTCATGTAGACAGTGCCATACAGCCCCCCACCTCCCCTTGTAGATCGAGCCGTACAGCCCCCCCCCCCACCCCTTCCTTGTAGACAGCACCCCCAAACAAACAAAACAAGTTGTACTCCACTAGGCCCCGTTCCCACGATGAACTGAGCTGCTCCACGACGGGATCCTTGCGTTGGCCGGGGTGATCCTGTAGCCTAGTACAGAGTTTCCCAACATTTTCGGACTCGAGGCACCACTGGAAAAATAAAATTTCCTCAGGGCACCCCTACTTTAGAGAAAGACAGAAAATGGCTAAAAACAAGCACTACACTCGTAGGGTATGTTCACACAGCGTTTTTTGTAAGGCAAAAAAAATCTGCCTCAAAATTCCTTTAGGAACTGACAGCGTTGTTTGACCTTTTTTTTTTTTTTTTGAGTTTTTTTTTAAGCTGTTGAAGCGAATGCAACAAAAGATGCAAGAAAAAAAAGCTCCAAACGATATTTACTACCTCCTATTAATTTCAATTGGAGCTGAGAGGTGGAAACCACTTGAAGAACATCAGCTCCCCACTCCCAGTAAAATAATCATCGGCCCCCACTCACAGTGAAATGACCATCAGCCCCCCCACTCACAGTAAATTGACCATCAGCCCCCCCCCTCACAGTAAAATGACCATCAGTCCCCCCCTCACAGTAAAATAACCATCAGCCCGTCACTCACAGATTCCCCCTGTAGATAGTGCTACACAGCCACCTGTAGATAGTGCCACACAGCCACATGTAGATAGTGCCACACAGCCACATGTAGATAGTGCCACACAGCCCCCTGTAGATAGTGCCACACAGCCCCCTGTAGATAGTGCCACACAGCCCCGTTGTAGGTAGTGCCACACAGCCCCGTTGTAGGTAGTGCCACACAGCCCCGTTGTAGGTAGTGCCACACAGCCCCGTTGTAGGTAGTGCCACACAGCCCCCTTGTAGGTAGTGCCACACAGCCCCCTTGTAGGTAGTGCCACACAGCCCCCTTGTAGGTAGTGCCACACAGCCCCCTTGTAGGTTGTGCCACACAGCCCCCTGGTAGGTAGTGCTACAAAGCCAAGTGGTAGGTATTGCCACACAGCCCCATGGTAGGTAGTGCCATACAGCCCCCTTGCAGGTAGTGCCCCACAAAACCCCTCTTATAGATAGCACCCCTCCTTCCTGTAGATAGCTGCACTGTAGCTCCCTGAAAGAGCGGAATCCCCCTGTGGCCAGGAATTCCGCTCCTGGAGCGCTCCACTTGATGTCTCTGTCCGTATATGGACAGTGACATCAGGGCAACTCCTGAAGCAGAATCCCAGTCCACAGCGTTGCCGACGCTGTGATCGGGGATTCTACTCCAGGAGAAGCCCTTGTCGTCTGTGTCCATTTATGGACAGTGACGTCAAGGGCTTCTCCTGGAGTATAAAACCCCGGTCACAGAGTCGGCAACGCTGTAAACGGGGATGCCCCTTCAGGAGTTGCCCTGATGTCACTGTCCATATACGGACAGAGACATCAAGCGGAGCACTCCAGGAGCGGAATCCCCGGCCACACAGGGATTTCGCTCCTTCAGGGAGCTACAGTGGTGCTAGTAGATTACAGTGCAGGGAGATACCTCCCTGCTCTGCTACAGTACGCCGCCGGCCATGGGGGGGCCTTTTCCAACGGGCGGCATGGGCGCCCTCATGCCCGGTGTCACCACCCATGCCACTTTCTGTTCTCCCAGAAATCCCCTCCTCCTTCCCCCGCTGAGCCCTGGCACTTAGTCTCTCCACCTTGCCCCCTGATACCCACCAGCTAGCTCTGCCCTGCCCCTCCAAAGAGATCTCCTACTAGTTTGCTTTTCACCGCTGCCTTACCTCCGACCCCTTTACTTTGTGCCCGCCCCAATAGTGAGGGGGGCCCCAGTCTCCTTGGCTGTATGGGGCCCAGAAATTTCTGATGGCGGCCCTGGCTGTGAGTGTGTGAGCCTGCAGGGCCCCATGGAATTGCCTAGAAGTAGGCTGAATCGCTGCAAGGGCTGAACAGCAGTATCGGGCAGGCTCGGGCAACGCGCGGCCCGTTCGGGTTATCGCTTCTCGGCCTTTTGGCTAAGATCAAGTGTAGTATCTGTTCTTATCAGTTTAATATCTGATACGTCCCCTATCTGGGGACCATATATTAAATGGATTTTTAGAACAGGGAGATGGAAATAGAGCTTGCTCTGTCCACTCCACGCATTGACCTGGTATTGCAGTATTTCCAGGACCGGTGCACCCTTTCCTTATGTGTTGACTAAAAGCAGATTCCAAAAGTGTTTTTTGTCTTTGCTATTGTTTCTGTCTTTCTGAAGGGATCTCCCCTTTTAATCCCATTATTTCAACACCTGTTGGACAATGCATGAGTGATAATGAGCTCATTGATTAAATGCAATTAATGAATAGATTGCCACCTCTTGTTGTGTGTCGTCTGTGTTTCTGTGTTTCCGGCATTTCACATTGGAACACCTCATTCACCTTCCTTGTCTTCTCTCCGCCCTCCCTTTTAGGTAAGTTAAAGAGCTGCACCTGAGCCAGCCACTGATTGATTGATTGATTGATTGATTGATTGATTGATTGATTGATTGATTGATTGATTGATTGATTGATTGATTGATGCAGCACAACAGTCAAATAGTGGAGTGGAGTAGGGGAACAGCAAACAGCCAATAAAGCAGCCCGCCCGCTCGCCTGCCCGCCACAATGGACCTACCTGTGTACACTAGATGGATGTGATGGAATGTACTGTCGTCCCTACATTTCAAGAAGAAGTAAGAATTGCAGTTGCAACAAAGCCTTGCTTGCCTACAAAGAGAGCAGCAATTTGGATTTGTTACTATGTTACCTAGAAGAATAACAAACTGTGCAAGGATGGAGGTTGTAGGAGCAAGGAGAAGTTGTCTGTAAAGTTGGTGGATGCCTATTTTCCATTTTGCAGTCCCTTGTCTCCCTCTTGTGGCCTCCTGGAGGCAACTAGCTGTGCAAAAAAAAGACAGCCTGGCGGCCGGCTGTTGCAGTGTTGCCCTCTCAGGCAACACTGAGTGACTGACTGAGCCTCACCGTCTTATATAAAGTTCAGACGGAACTTTGCACGTGTCATAGTGGAGCCCTCAGGATTCCAGAGCCAGCTTTCTGACATCATAATGGGGCCTCAGAGATAAAAGCCTGGGCCCAGGCAGTGTTGGTCAGTGCTGCTCAGCAGGCAGCACTGGACTGGACTGGATTACAGCTGATACAAGGTGTGAAGGAACAAGGGGTGGCTGTGGGCATGCACTTGCTGCCGCTGCCAGTGTTTATCTGCATGGCAGCAGGGCATTTGGGCGTTGCCAGGAAGGCGTTTTTATGTAGATTCCTCCTCTTTCAGCACTGCATTGTGGTGCAAGCAAAAGAAGCAAATCCTGTCTGGCTTCCTCTCCGGCCTTTATTCACCTCCCGTGTAGCTGTGAGTGTGTGAGCCTGCAGGGCCCCATGGAATTGCCTAGAAGTAGGCTGAATCGCTGCAAGGGCTGAACAGCAGTATCGGGCAGGCTCGGGCAACGCGCGGCCCGTTCGGGTTATCGCTTCTCGGCCTTTTGGCTAAGATCAAGTGTAGTATCTGTTCTTATCAGTTTAATATCTGATACGTCCCCTATCTGGGGACCATATATTAAATGGATTTTTAGAACAGGGAGATGGAAATAGAGCTTGCTCTGTCCACTCCACGCATTGACCTGGTATTGCAGTATTTCCAGGACCGGTGCACCCTTTCCTTATGTGTTGACTAAAAGCAGATTCCAAAAGTGTTTTTTGTCTTTGCTATTGTTTCTGTCTTTCTGAAGGGATCTCCCCTTTTAATCCCATTATTTCAACACCTGTTGGACAATGCATGAGTGATAATGAGCTCATTGATTAAATGCAATTAATGAATAGATTGCCACCTCTTGTTGTGTGTCGTCTGTGTTTCTGTGTTTCCGGCATTTCACATTGGAACACCTCATTCACCTTCCTTGTCTTCTCTCCGCCCTCCCTTTTAGGTAAGTTAAAGAGCTGCACCTGAGCCAGCCACTGATTGATTGATTGATTGATTGATTGATTGATTGATTGATTGATTGATGCAGCACAACAGTCAAATAGTGGAGTGGAGTAGGGGAACAGCAAACAGCCAATAAAGCAGCCCGCCCGCTCGCCTGCCCGCCACAATGGACCTACCTGTGTACACTAGATGGATGTGATGGAATGTACTGTCGTCCCTACATTTCAAGAAGAAGTAAGAATTGCAGTTGCAACAAAGCCTTGCTTGCCTACAAAGAGAGCAGCAATTTGGATTTGTTACTATGTTACCTAGAAGAATAACAAACTGTGCAAGGATGGAGGTTGTAGGAGCAAGGAGAAGTTGTCTGTAAAGTTGGTGGATGCCTATTTTCCATTTTGCAGTCCCTTGTCTCCCTCTTGTGGCCTCCTGGAGGCAACTAGCTGTGCAAAAAAAAGACAGCCTGGCGGCCGGCTGTTGCAGTGTTGCCCTCTCAGGCAACACTGAGTGACTGACTGAGCCTCACCGTCTTATATAAAGTTCAGACGGAACTTTGCACGTGTCATAGTGGAGCCCTCAGGATTCCAGAGCCAGCTTTCTGACATCATAATGGGGCCTCAGAGATAAAAGCCTGGGCCCAGGCAGTGTTGGTCAGTGCTGCTCAGCAGGCAGCACTGGACTGGACTGGATTACAGCTGATACAAGGTGTGAAGGAACAAGGGGTGGCTGTGGGCATGCACTTGCTGCCGCTGCCAGTGTTTATCTGCATGGCAGCAGGGCATTTGGGCGTTGCCAGGAAGGCGTTTTTATGTAGATTCCTCCTCTTTCAGCACTGCATTGTGGTGCAAGCAAAAGAAGCAAATCCTGTCTGGCTTCCTCTCCGGCCTTTATTCACCTCCCGTGTAGCTGTGAGTGTGTGAGCCTGCAGGGCCCCATGGAATTGCCTAGAAGTAGGCTGAATCGCTGCAAGGGCTGAACAGCAGTATCGGGCAGGCTCGGGCAACGCGCGGCCCGTTCGGGTTATCGCTTCTCGGCCTTTTGGCTAAGATCAAGTGTAGTATCTGTTCTTATCAGTTTAATATCTGATACGTCCCCTATCTGGGGACCATATATTAAATGGATTTTTAGAACAGGGAGATGGAAATAGAGCTTGCTCTGTCCACTCCACGCATTGACCTGGTATTGCAGTATTTCCAGGACCGGTGCACCCTTTCCTTATGTGTTGACTAAAAGCAGATTCCAAAAGTGTTTTTTGTCTTTGCTATTGTTTCTGTCTTTCTGAAGGGATCTCCCCTTTTAATCCCATTATTTCAACACCTGTTGGACAATGCATGAGTGATAATGAGCTCATTGATTAAATGCAATTAATGAATAGATTGCCACCTCTTGTTGTGTGTCGTCTGTGTTTCTGTGTTTCCGGCATTTCACATTGGAACACCTCATTCACCTTCCTTGTCTTCTCTCCGCCCTCCCTTTTAGGTAAGTTAAAGAGCTGCACCTGAGCCAGCCACTGATTGATTGATTGATTGATTGATTGATTGATTGATTGATTGATTGATTGATTGATTGATTGATGCAGCACAACAGTCAAATAGTGGAGTGGAGTAGGGGAACAGCAAACAGCCAATAAAGCAGCCCGCCCGCTCGCCTGCCCGCCACAATGGACCTACCTGTGTACACTAGATGGATGTGATGGAATGTACTGTCGTCCCTACATTTCAAGAAGAAGTAAGAATTGCAGTTGCAACAAAGCCTTGCTTGCCTACAAAGAGAGCAGCAATTTGGATTTGTTACTATGTTACCTAGAAGAATAACAAACTGTGCAAGGATGGAGGTTGTAGGAGCAAGGAGAAGTTGTCTGTAAAGTTGGTGGATGCCTATTTTCCATTTTGCAGTCCCTTGTCTCCCTCTTGTGGCCTCCTGGAGGCAACTAGCTGTGCAAAAAAAAGACAGCCTGGCGGCCGGCTGTTGCAGTGTTGCCCTCTCAGGCAACACTGAGTGACTGACTGAGCCTCACCGTCTTATATAAAGTTCAGACGGAACTTTGCACGTGTCATAGTGGAGCCCTCAGGATTCCAGAGCCAGCTTTCTGACATCATAATGGGGCCTCAGAGATAAAAGCCTGGGCCCAGGCAGTGTTGGTCAGTGCTGCTCAGCAGGCAGCACTGGACTGGACTGGATTACAGCTGATACAAGGTGTGAAGGAACAAGGGGTGGCTGTGGGCATGCACTTGCTGCCGCTGCCAGTGTTTATCTGCATGGCAGCAGGGCATTTGGGCGTTGCCAGGAAGGCGTTTTTATGTAGATTCCTCCTCTTTCAGCACTGCATTGTAGTGCAAGCAAAAGAAGCAAATCCTGTCTGGCTTCCTCTCCGGCCTTTATTCACCTCCCGTGTAGCTGTGAGTGTGTGAGCCTGCAGGGCCCCATGGAATTGCCTAGAAGTAGGCTGAATCGCTGCAAGGGCTGAACAGCAGTATCGGGCAGGCTCGGGCAACGCGCGGCCCGTTCGGGTTATCGCTTCTCGGCCTTTTGGCTAAGATCAAGTGTAGTATCTGTTCTTATCAGTTTAATATCTGATACGTCCCCTATCTGGGGACCATATATTAAATGGATTTTTAGAACAGGGAGATGGAAATAGAGCTTGCTCTGTCCACTCCACGCATTGACCTGGTATTGCAGTATTTCCAGGACCGGTGCACCCTTTCCTTATGTGTTGACTAAAAGCAGATTCCAAAAGTGTTTTTTGTCTTTGCTATTGTTTCTGTCTTTCTGAAGGGATCTCCCCTTTTAATCCCATTATTTCAACACCTGTTGGACAATGCATGAGTGATAATGAGCTCATTGATTAAATGCAATTAATGAATAGATTGCCACCTCTTGTTGTGTGTCGTCTGTGTTTCTGTGTTTCCGGCATTTCACATTGGAACACCTCATTCACCTTCCTTGTCTTCTCTCCGCCCTCCCTTTTAGGTAAGTTAAAGAGCTGCACCTGAGCCAGCCACTGATTGATTGATTGATTGATTGATTGATTGATTGATTGATTGATTGATTGATTGATGCAGCACAACAGTCAAATAGTGGAGTGGAGTAGGGGAACAGCAAACAGCCAATAAAGCAGCCCGCCCGCTCGCCTGCCCGCCACAATGGACCTACCTGTGTACACTAGATGGATGTGATGGAATGTACTGTCGTCCCTACATTTCAAGAAGAAGTAAGAATTGCAGTTGCAACAAAGCCTTGCTTGCCTACAAAGAGAGCAGCAATTTGGATTTGTTACTATGTTACCTAGAAGAATAACAAACTGTGCAAGGATGGAGGTTGTAGGAGCAAGGAGAAGTTGTCTGTAAAGTTGGTGGATGCCTATTTTCCATTTTGCAGTCCCTTGTCTCCCTCTTGTGGCCTCCTGGAGGCAACTAGCTGTGCAAAAAAAAGACAGCCTGGCGGCCGGCTGTTGCAGTGTTGCCCTCTCAGGCAACACTGAGTGACTGACTGAGCCTCACCGTCTTATATAAAGTTCAGACAGAACTTTGCACGTGTCATAGTGGAGCCCTCAGGATTCCAGAGCCAGCTTTCTGACATCATAATGGGGCCTCAGAGATAAAAGCCTGGGCCCAGGCAGTGTTGGTCAGTGCTGCTCAGCAGGCAGCACTGGACTGGACTGGATTACAGCTGATACAAGGTGTGAAGGAACAAGGGGTGGCTGTGGGCATGCACTTGCTGCCGCTGCCAGTGTTTATCTGCATGGCAGCAGGGCATTTGGGCGTTGCCAGGAAGGCGTTTTTATGTAGATTCCTCCTCTTTCAGCACTGCATTGTGGTGCAAGCAAAAGAAGCAAATCCTGTCTGGCTTCCTCTCCGGCCTTTATTCACCTCCCGTGTAGCTGTGAGTGTGTGAGCCTGCAGGGCCCCATGGAATTGCCTAGAAGTAGGCTGAATCGCTGCAAGGGCTGAACAGCAGTATCGGGCAGGCTCGGGCAACGCGCGGCCCGTTCGGGTTATCGCTTCTCGGCCTTTTGGCTAAGATCAAGTGTAGTATCTGTTCTTATCAGTTTAATATCTGATACGTCCCCTATCTGGGGACCATATATTAAATGGATTTTTAGAACAGGGAGATGGAAATAGAGCTTGCTCTGTCCACTCCACGCATTGACCTGGTATTGCAGTATTTCCAGGACCGGTGCACCCTTTCCTTATGTGTTGACTAAAAGCAGATTCCAAAAGTGTTTTTTGTCTTTGCTATTGTTTCTGTCTTTCTGAAGGGATCTCCCCTTTTAATCCCATTATTTCAACACCTGTTGGACAATGCATGAGTGATAATGAGCTCATTGATTAAATGCAATTAATGAATAGATTGCCACCTCTTGTTGTGTGTCGTCTGTGTTTCTGTGTTTCCGGCATTTCACATTGGAACACCTCATTCACCTTCCTTGTCTTCTCTCCGCCCTCCCTTTTAGGTAAGTTAAAGAGCTGCACCTGAGCCAGCCACTGATTGATTGATTGATTGATTGATTGATTGATTGATTGATTGATTGATTGATTGATTGATGCAGCACAACAGTCAAATAGTGGAGTGGAGTAGGGGAACAGCAAACAGCCAATAAAGCAGCCCGCCCGCTCGCCTGCCCGCCACAATGGACCTACCTGTGTACACTAGATGGATGTGATGGAATGTACTGTCGTCCCTACATTTCAAGAAGAAGTAAGAATTGCAGTTGCAACAAAGCCTTGCTTGCCTACAAAGAGAGCAGCAATTTGGATTTGTTACTATGTTACCTAGAAGAATAACAAACTGTGCAAGGATGGAGGTTGTAGGAGCAAGGAGAAGTTGTCTGTAAAGTTGGTGGATGCCTATTTTCCATTTTGCAGTCCCTTGTCTCCCTCTTGTGGCCTCCTGGAGGCAACTAGCTGTGCAAAAAAAAGACAGCCTGGCGGCCGGCTGTTGCAGTGTTGCCCTCTCAGGCAACACTGAGTGACTGACTGAGCCTCACCGTCTTATATAAAGTTCAGACAGAACTTTGCACGTGTCATAGTGGAGCCCTCAGGATTCCAGAGCCAGCTTTCTGACATCATAATGGGGCCTCAGAGATAAAAGCCTGGGCCCAGGCAGTGTTGGTCAGTGCTGCTCAGCAGGCAGCACTGGACTGGACTGGATTACAGCTGATACAAGGTGTGAAGGAACAAGGGGTGGCTGTGGGCATGCACTTGCTGCCGCTGCCAGTGTTTATCTGCATGGCAGCAGGGCATTTGGGCGTTGCCAGGAAGGCGTTTTTATGTAGATTCCTCCTCTTTCAGCACTGCATTGTGGTGCAAGCAAAAGAAGCAAATCCTGTCTGGCTTCCTCTCCGGCCTTTATTCACCTCCCGTGTAGCTGTGAGTGTGTGAGCCTGCAGGGCCCCATGGAATTGCCTAGAAGTAGGCTGAATCGCTGCAAGGGCTGAACAGCAGTATCGGGCAGGCTCGGGCAACGCGCGGCCCGTTCGGGTTATCGCTTCTCGGCCTTTTGGCTAAGATCAAGTGTAGTATCTGTTCTTATCAGTTTAATATCTGATACGTCCCCTATCTGGGGACCATATATTAAATGGATTTTTAGAACAGGGAGATGGAAATAGAGCTTGCTCTGTCCACTCCACGCATTGACCTGGTATTGCAGTATTTCCAGGACCGGTGCACCCTTTCCTTATGTGTTGACTAAAAGCAGATTCCAAAAGTGTTTTTTGTCTTTGCTATTGTTTCTGTCTTTCTGAAGGGATCTCCCCTTTTAATCCCATTATTTCAACACCTGTTGGACAATGCATGAGTGATAATGAGCTCATTGATTAAATGCAATTAATGAATAGATTGCCACCTCTTGTTGTGTGTCGTCTGTGTTTCTGTGTTTCCGGCATTTCACATTGGAACACCTCATTCACCTTCCTTGTCTTCTCTCCGCCCTCCCTTTTAGGTAAGTTAAAGAGCTGCACCTGAGCCAGCCACTGATTGATTGATTGATTGATTGATTGATTGATTGATTGATTGATTGATTGATTGATTGATTGATTGATGCAGCACAACAGTCAAATAGTGGAGTGGAGTAGGGGAACAGCAAACAGCCAATAAAGCAGCCCGCCCGCTCGCCTGCCCGCCACAATGGACCTACCTGTGTACACTAGATGGATGTGATGGAATGTACTGTCGTCCCTACATTTCAAGAAGAAGTAAGAATTGCAGTTGCAACAAAGCCTTGCTTGCCTACAAAGAGAGCAGCAATTTGGATTTGTTACTATGTTACCTAGAAGAATAACAAACTGTGCAAGGATGGAGGTTGTAGGAGCAAGGAGAAGTTGTCTGTAAAGTTGGTGGATGCCTATTTTCCATTTTGCAGTCCCTTGTCTCCCTCTTGTGGCCTCCTGGAGGCAACTAGCTGTGCAAAAAAAAGACAGCCTGGCGGCCGGCTGTTGCAGTGTTGCCCTCTCAGGCAACACTGAGTGACTGACTGAGCCTCACCGTCTTATATAAAGTTCAGACAGAACTTTGCACGTGTCATAGTGGAGCCCTCAGGATTCCAGAGCCAGCTTTCTGACATCATAATGGGGCCTCAGAGATAAAAGCCTGGGCCCAGGCAGTGTTGGTCAGTGCTGCTCAGCAGGCAGCACTGGACTGGACTGGATTACAGCTGATACAAGGTGTGAAGGAACAAGGGGTGGCTGTGGGCATGCACTTGCTGCCGCTGCCAGTGTTTATCTGCATGGCAGCAGGGCATTTGGGCGTTGCCAGGAAGGCGTTTTTATGTAGATTCCTCCTCTTTCAGCACTGCATTGTGGTGCAAGCAAAAGAAGCAAATCCTGTCTGGCTTCCTCTCCGGCCTTTATTCACCTCCCGTGTAGCTGTGAGTGTGTGAGCCTGCAGGGCCCCATGGAATTGCCTAGAAGTAGGCTGAATCGCTGCAAGGGCTGAACAGCAGTATCGGGCAGGCTCGGGCAACGCGCGGCCCGTTCGGGTTATCGCTTCTCGGCCTTTTGGCTAAGATCAAGTGTAGTATCTGTTCTTATCAGTTTAATATCTGATACGTCCCCTATCTGGGGACCATATATTAAATGGATTTTTAGAACAGGGAGATGGAAATAGAGCTTGCTCTGTCCACTCCACGCATTGACCTGGTATTGCAGTATTTCCAGGACCGGTGCACCCTTTCCTTATGTGTTGACTAAAAGCAGATTCCAAAAGTGTTTTTTGTCTTTGCTATTGTTTCTGTCTTTCTGAAGGGATCTCCCCTTTTAATCCCATTATTTCAACACCTGTTGGACAATGCATGAGTGATAATGAGCTCATTGATTAAATGCAATTAATGAATAGATTGCCACCTCTTGTTGTGTGTCGTCTGTGTTTCTGTGTTTCCGGCATTTCACATTGGAACACCTCATTCACCTTCCTTGTCTTCTCTCCGCCCTCCCTTTTAGGTAAGTTAAAGAGCTGCACCTGAGCCAGCCACTGATTGATTGATTGATTGATTGATTGATTGATTGATTGATTGATTGATTGATTGATTGATGCAGCACAACAGTCAAATAGTGGAGTGGAGTAGGGGAACAGCAAACAGCCAATAAAGCAGCCCGCCCGCTCGCCTGCCCGCCACAATGGACCTACCTGTGTACACTAGATGGATGTGATGGAATGTACTGTCGTCCCTACATTTCAAGAAGAAGTAAGAATTGCAGTTGCAACAAAGCCTTGCTTGCCTACAAAGAGAGCAGCAATTTGGATTTGTTACTATGTTACCTAGAAGAATAACAAACTGTGCAAGGATGGAGGTTGTAGGAGCAAGGAGAAGTTGTCTGTAAAGTTGGTGGATGCCTATTTTCCATTTTGCAGTCCCTTGTCTCCCTCTTGTGGCCTCCTGGAGGCAACTAGCTGTGCAAAAAAAAGACAGCCTGGCGGCCGGCTGTTGCAGTGTTGCCCTCTCAGGCAACACTGAGTGACTGACTGAGCCTCACCGTCTTATATAAAGTTCAGACGGAACTTTGCACGTGTCATAGTGGAGCCCTCAGGATTCCAGAGCCAGCTTTCTGACATCATAATGGGGCCTCAGAGATAAAAGCCTGGGCCCAGGCAGTGTTGGTCAGTGCTGCTCAGCAGGCAGCACTGGACTGGACTGGATTACAGCTGATACAAGGTGTGAAGGAACAAGGGGTGGCTGTGGGCATGCACTTGCTGCCGCTGCCAGTGTTTATCTGCATGGCAGCAGGGCATTTGGGCGTTGCCAGGAAGGCGTTTTTATGTAGATTCCTCCTCTTTCAGCACTGCATTGTGGTGCAAGCAAAAGAAGCAAATCCTGTCTGGCTTCCTCTCCGGCCTTTATTCACCTCCCGTGTAGCTGTGAGTGTGTGAGCCTGCAGGGCCCCATGGAATTGCCTAGAAGTAGGCTGAATCGCTGCAAGGGCTGAACAGCAGTATCGGGCAGGCTCGGGCAACGCGCGGCCCGTTCGGGTTATCGCTTCTCGGCCTTTTGGCTAAGATCAAGTGTAGTATCTGTTCTTATCAGTTTAATATCTGATACGTCCCCTATCTGGGGACCATATATTAAATGGATTTTTAGAACAGGGAGATGGAAATAGAGCTTGCTCTGTCCACTCCACGCATTGACCTGGTATTGCAGTATTTCCAGGACCGGTGCACCCTTTCCTTATGTGTTGACTAAAAGCAGATTCCAAAAGTGTTTTTTGTCTTTGCTATTGTTTCTGTCTTTCTGAAGGGATCTCCCCTTTTAATCCCATTATTTCAACACCTGTTGGACAATGCATGAGTGATAATGAGCTCATTGATTAAATGCAATTAATGAATAGATTGCCACCTCTTGTTGTGTGTCGTCTGTGTTTCTGTGTTTCCGGCATTTCACATTGGAACACCTCATTCACCTTCCTTGTCTTCTCTCCGCCCTCCCTTTTAGGTAAGTTAAAGAGCTGCACCTGAGCCAGCCACTGATTGATTGATTGATTGATTGATTGATTGATTGATTGATTGATTGATTGATGCAGCACAACAGTCAAATAGTGGAGTGGAGTAGGGGAACAGCAAACAGCCAATAAAGCAGCCCGCCCGCTCGCCTGCCCGCCACAATGGACCTACCTGTGTACACTAGATGGATGTGATGGAATGTACTGTCGTCCCTACATTTCAAGAAGAAGTAAGAATTGCAGTTGCAACAAAGCCTTGCTTGCCTACAAAGAGAGCAGCAATTTGGATTTGTTACTATTGTGATCGCAATTTGAGGTCACGTTACGCCTTGATCTCCATGCAGGTTCAAATCAGGTGGGGGGGGGGGCGAGCTGCTCGGAGAAGTAACAGATACACTGAGACGTTTCTCAAGGCAAAATACTTCTGACTTTATTTAACCATAGTGGTCGCTTTTATAGCATCACAACAAAAACATTCCATAACATATGAGTCATCTGTATATTCAATAAAACCCATTGGTGGAACACAAGGTATTCCCTTTTATGCTTAGGGGGGTTGGTCAAGTGATTGACCGCCATCTGTTCGCAATTTCAAGAGACAGCAGAGCAGCTGCAAACTGTTTCCTCTCTTACCCTTTCTAAAATACCCATTCTATTGTAACACATGTTCTCCTCTATAACATTTCACTCCTTGGGGCCCCAGATACATTATACATATATTTATTCCATAACAATCCCTCCTTTTGTGATTTTACCAACACCTAAATTCCAATGCTACTTCTATCTCCTGATAGCAAGGCTTCGATCCATTTCTTCACTTGATTCACACAGGTATGTAGGTGGGGTAATCTCACAACACTCTTTCATCATAATGTATAGGCCTCTGTTTGAATGCTTCCCTTATTTTGCAAAATGTATAACAATTGAAACATGTAAGCAATATAAACAATATTATGAAACATATCAAGGGTTGGAATAACACGTGCAGTATCTTAGTGGCAGTGGGGGAAAATCCTGTAAATATGTCATACCAGTGATGGGCACTAGCATCTTTTATTGCTGACGATAAATTTATTACTTCCTTAGCTGCTATTGTAGCCAATATTTTCACTTTACTTAGAGTTACATTATGGGCTGCTATCAATTTCTTTACGTCTTTAGACTTTTGTAACACTTGTTTTAACTCTTCCAGTGGCAAACTAGAATTTCCATAGGGCAAAGGCTCAGGTACCCATACAGTGGACATTATTTCTTCTAAAGTAGGCAGGAACACTATAGTTTGGTTCCCCCAAGTCAAATGCGTCACATTGTATAGACATCCTGAAAATGGTCCTATGAGATTAAACTGGCTAAGGGTCTGCTTGTTGTTAGTTATTAAACATACATGCTGTGGACCTACTTCAATATAAACCTGTAGGTTATCTTCTGGGATTATAGTGAGTGTGCATACATTATCCTGGTGCTGCATTAGACAGGGTTCTCATATCCCTGACTGCTGATTACATACATATCCTTGCTCTGTTAATTGGCATAAATCTATATTCCTTGTCTTATTTTGAGAATCTATGTGTGTTCCTTTCATTTCTGGCATCCAATATTGTCCTAATAATGTCACCGGATCAATCATTACCATTGGCATAACAATAAATTTGCATAATAGAGTAGGATTTTTCACATTGAATGCTATTAGTCTTCCTGCGCACCATTTAGGTGTACACTCAGTATACTCAGGCTGTAACAATAACCACGTATCATTTCTCTCTCCTATGGGCAGAATGTCTGTCCATTGCCTAACATGACTACTAAACAATTTATTCTTAAAATTATTCATCTGTTCTTGTTGCCACATCGTTTTAAGCGTACATACTGTCCAATTTACAAAAGTTGATACATTCTGTAATGTTCTATATTCGGTTAGCATACTTTCATTAAAAACATTTAGAAACAGTTCATCTATAGCTAACCCTTTCTGTTGTATGGCAAAGGTAGTAGGTAACCATGAGGCACCTATCCTTAATGCAGTACATGTGTCATCTCCCACTGAGTTTAATTTGTTCATAACTGTTTCTACCTGTATACCATTCAATACTCCTAATCCCGTTCCTGCCCCTCCTAATAGCGGGTCATACCATTCTCTTTTTTGTCTATGACAGCTGGGGGATTCAGGGAAGGAAATATTGAAGTGTACATTCTTTTTCTGCTGTTGGGTTACAGCGCTCTTACAAGTGTGTGGGATTCTTTCCAGACTTTGTACTGTTATATGTGGCTTAAAACTATCTCTTAAAATTGTTATCAAGAATACAAAATATCTTCTATTTCTTATTTGGCTATTATTCATACATAATATCATCCCATCAGTTTCTTTTATTACAATCGTAGAGTTGAGCCTCTCCTTGTTGCATCTTTCATAAATCTTATTTATCATTTCATTTCTATTTTTACTGGTTGTATATTTCTATAGATACTGTAAATCTGGTTCATAACAACAAAACAACAGCCGTCTCTTCTTGTATGCTAATGTTGGCTGTTTTGTCTATGTGAAGGTACACAGTCCCTCCATGTGGTCCTTTTCTCCAAGTCCCTTCGGTTGTAGTCACATTTGTAGTATAACACGGGTCATTGGCCTTACAGGTGTAGTTACCCTGCTTTCTATCCACTGTGGCATTCGCCCACACTGTCCTGAACTGTTCCAGTGATTCTGTACTGATTACGTGTACAGGAGTAGCAGTTCTGCCTTTTTGTATAAGAGCACACGCAACAACCGCCGCAACAACCGCAAAGATCTTCATTCTTCTGGCTGAAGAACCTTTTTACAATGACTGGCGTGAATCCAGCTTGCCTTTCCTTCGAGCTTCACTGAGGTGCTTGTAACGAGTAGGACTTGAAAAGGACCATCAAATCTTGGGTCTAGACTTTTCCTCACGTGTCTTTTAACAACGACCCAATCTGCTGGTTCTAGCTTATACGTCAACTGAATCAGGACCTGGAATGGAAGCAAAGACTTGTGCATGCACCTTAGTCACTTGTTTGTTCAGCGTTTATACATAATCTGTTAGTCTACCATACTGCATTTGGAGCACCTGTGGAAAATAACATCCTAATCTGGGAGCCGACCCAAATAAGATCTCATATGGGCTGAGACCTGTTCTTTTTGTGGGCGTGTATCTTACTGAGAACAAGGCTAATGGTAGACACTCGGTCCATGGTTTCCCGGTTTCTACCATTACTTTTTGGATTTTCAATTTGAGAGTCCCATTTAGTCTCTCAACCTTCCCACTACTTTGTGGATGGTATGGTGTATATAGGGCTTGACTTATGCCTAGAGCTGACAAAACATAGTTCATGATTTCACCCGTAAAATGAGTTCCTCTGTCGCTCTCGATCACCTCTGGAACTCCATATCTGCACACCACCTCGTTGATCAGTTTCTTTGCTGTGGCTACGGCTGTAGCTTTGGTTACTGGAAAAGCTTCTGGCCATCCTGAAAAGAGATCAATACAAACAAGCACATACTCATAGGTACCGACTTTTGGTAATTGAATATAGTCTATCTGCAGTCTCTGGAACGGATATATAGGTCTGGGTGTGTGCTTCTGTGGTACTTTTACAGTTCTTCCAATATTATGTGTTGCACAGATCATACATCCTTGTGTAAAACTGCTGGCCATCACACTAAACCCTGGAGCATACCAGGTTTTGTTAACCAAGTCCATCATTGCCGTTTTTGACTGGTGTGTCTCTCCATGTGTTATCTGGGCCATCATTGGGAACATTGTCTTAGGCAGGCACAGTTTATTCTGGCACTGCCAGAGGCCATCTTTTCGTAGCGTTGCTCCTTGGGCCGTCCACTTGTCTTTTTCTTCTTTTGTTGCTTGTCCTTGAAGTTTTTGCAGTAGTTCCGGGCTTACAGCTGGTCTTGTTTCCTCTGGATCGTTTATCTGACATACGGCTGCTAACACGGGTAGCTTCTGTGCTGCTTGCTTTGCTGCTTCGTCCGCCAGGGCATTTCCCCTTTTGTCTCTGGTGAACTCACCTTAGTGTGAGCTTTTAATTTTTACTACTGCTACTTCTGTGGGTAACATCAGGGTCTCCATCAAGTATTTTACAAAGTCTGCATTTTTTACAGGTGTACCTGCAGGGGTCAAAAACTGTCTTGCCCTCCATATGGGGCCATAATCGTGTGCAATCCCAAAAGCATATCGAGAGTCAGTGTATATATTTGCTGTCTTTCCTTCTGCATGTTGGCATGCTGCTGCCAGGGCCTTAAGCTCCGCTTCTTGTGCTGAGCGGGACGCTGGTAAGGAGGCTGCTTCTAGGACTACATCTTCGGTGGTTACTGCATATCCTGTAAGAAAAGATCCTTCTACACAATACCTTGAACCATCCACAAAGAGTCTGGGTTTTGGAGTGGGGTATCTTTTACATGTGCGAACCCCACTGTTTCCTGGGCCATAAGGGCCATACAATCATGTTCATCAGTTTCAGGCAAAAATTGTGACCATACGTTACCTACGTCTTCTCCCCCTTGCTCCAAAGGCAGTAAGGTAGCTGCGTTCAATGTAGTACAGCTATGGAGTGTGACCTGCTCAGGGAGAAGGAGTGCACAGGTTAATCTCAAATGTCTTGCAGTTGACAAATGCTTAGGTTGTACTTGAGTTAGAATAGCAGTAATATACAAGTTTTGTTTTGCCTTCTCCCTCATCTAAATCCATAAAAACTCGTGTGAGTGACGTCACATCACCTCCTGTGTAACTTTGCTGGAGGGGGATGGTCTCTTACACATAAACCACAATTGTACCTGATCAGTTCCTTCACCCTTCCCCCCTTTGTGGACTCTGCGAGAGTAATGTAGCAGAGTTCAAAACTACATCTCAACATAACACTAGTTTAACCCCTTGTAATGTACAACAGCCTGAAACAAAAATGACTTTTTCCTGACAAACATTTGATCTTTACAATGACATAATTCATGTGTGAAATCAAAAATAAAACAATTGTAGTTAGTTATTCAATAAAACAGAAAATATTATCTCTGATAACATTAATTACTGCAAACCAATAAACAGTATAACGGTGGGGGCACATACATTTTCAAAACCCCCGTGTCTCACAGTATCTGTAGTTTAATACATCTGAATTATCAAAACACATGAAATCTGATCACATCATAACACATAATTATCGTAACTTTTATAACCAACAGCGCTTGCGCAAAAGAGAGGAAATGTATTTCGGTTTGTAGACATTACTGATATATATATATCTCAGCAGTGCATATTGAGATCCCTTTGTCTCATCAGCCCTGCAGACTGCACCCAGTCAGCCCCCCTCCTCCTCCTCCCAAACACAGCACACTTTAGGGGGGAGGGAGGGGGGTCACACACTCAAAGCTTCTCACAACTTCTCACAACTTAACACTTTCAATGCCGGCAAAACAACATACGTATCTGCAATCATTTATCACACCATTGTATAGAAATTATCTACGTTAATGTTTAACCGTACAATCTGTCGGCCACCATCTCTATATTATGATGACGTGTTGTTTCATCAGTGAACTAAAACTGGAACTTCTGTAAATAGAAAAGACACTACAAATGACAAAATTAACAAGGTGATTATTTCATACTGATTTGGATGGGCCGGGCGTGGCCACATCAGGGGCAGGGGGGGGGGCAGCCTCTCCCATTGGAAACAGTGTACGCAGGGGGTTTCCCACCAACAATGAGGACACACTCAACATGAGGTAAGGACGCCATTACCGGGCGTCGGCTGGTCCTTTTTTCTAATACATACAATATGACACAAAGTCATACAAAATATCTATATCAGCATTTAATGTTGTGTCCATTCATTTCAAGAATAAGATTACATTTCTTATCTCACCAGCAGCTGTTCTCCACCTCCCCCTTCTCTTATCACACTAGTTGATTCTAAATTATACCATATGGGAATTTACTATAAGGTCATTTGCAACATTAAAACAGCTACTACTTCTATCACTTCCTTTGCTTTAAACTTTACTTTATAAAATATGAATTTCCTCTGACAACCTCCTCGTACTACTTCTTCTGACACTTTTCTCCATGCTTCTGCTTTCCCCTGTAACTTTTTATCTTTCAACCATCCACGTTTTGTGTCACAACATTCATTCCATTTTTCTGCGTCTAACCGTCCATGGGATTCTAGACCACATGCTTTCATTAATTTTTTTTTTTTATTTTTTTTATTTTTTTTAATTTATTTATTTGTTCCCTGCGTTGCCTTTTTACCTTCTCTTTCTGCTACTACCTGTTTGGCGGTTTGTCCTTTGGGGTGCTCATCTCGTACTCTTGTTACAGATTCTAGCTACTGACAGATGAATTCCATTCTCATCTATTTTAGACAGTTTCTAATTTCCGTACTTACTCTTATTACAGATTCTAGCTGACAGACGAATTCCATTCTCATCTGTTTTAGACAGTTTCTAGTCTCCGTACTTAATAGGGACACCAGTTCCCCATTGTCTAGTTATAAGTGGTCGCCTATAGGCAGACCCTAAGTTATGTAGGGGGTAGTTTTCCTGATAGGTGAATTTCTGGATTTACGATCCCCTAGTAAGCTTACACCCTTTTAACAGGTGCTTGCTCACCCATATGCCATACCTCAAACTCTCGTTTGCCGTGACTGTTTCCCATAGCCCTGCTATGATGGAGGGGACTCTTACCCTTCTCTCTCAGTTTTTATCTTCACTAACAAACACTATGGCTATTGGCTGTTAGGGAAAGTCCCACACTACCTTTCTCACCTATTTTATACAGTTACTTATCCCCTCAAAACCCTTTTAAACCTTCTTCTACTCTGGCCAGAGAATTAAATTCCTTTTATAACTAGCTTACTTTCTTCTTATTCACTTTAAACACCACTCAAGGAGATATCCTCCACACCATAACAGTAATATGACAAATATTCCTGATCCAAATAATAAGGAAAACGTAAAATCAAGCTGTTCATTTGACATGCCGGATTATCGGATTGCAGAAAATTCTGGAATTTTGAGCTGAAAATCAGTGCATGATAATCCCCGCAAGTACCTCAATGCTGTACACACATTTTCGGTATTTTGCCAGATTATCAGATTGCACAAAATTTTCGATTTTCGGGCTAAAATTTAGCCTATCATAATCCCCGTAGTCACCTGAAGCATGTACACATGTTTCTGGTAATTTGCCGGATTATCGGAAGTTTTTTCCAAAAACAATTTCCTTATTCTAAAATGCATTTGTGACACAAAACTGGGTTTCTACAACATTCATACAAATACTGCCATGGAGATCAGGCACTTTATCCTGAGGGTAGGATTACATATAGACTTGACCAGATTTTTACACTAAAAATACCCTCATGTGGCCCCTCTATCCCTCAGGAGTACTACCGGGAAGGTGACCTACCAGACAGGAAGGTGCAGAGCAGAGTTTGTAAGAATTAAGTCTTCTTACCTTGCTGCAGCAGTGGTCTGCACGTTCCTTCGTCCGGGTGGTCGCCATTCAAGTCCCGGGAGATCCCCTAGGTGGGGTGCCGTCCTTCTGGTCAAGTCCCTGTTCGGGCGCCAATTTCTGTGATCGCAATTTGAGTCACGTTACGCCTTGATCTCCATGCAGGTTCAAATCAGGTGGGGGGGGGGCGAGCTGCTCGGAGAAGTAACAGATACACTGAGACGTTTCTCAAGGCAAAATACTTCTGACTTTATTTAACCATAGTGGTCGCTTTTATAGCATCACAACAAAAACATTCCATAACATATGAGTCATCTGTATATTCAATAAAACCCATTGGTGGAACACAAGGTATTCCCTTTTATGCTTAGGGGGGTTGGTCAAGTGATTGACCGCCATCTGTTCGCAATTTCAAGAGACAGCAGAGCAGCTGCAAACTATTTCCTCTCTTACCCTTTCTAAAATACCCATTCTATTGTAACACATGTTCTCCTCTATAACATTTCACTCCTTGGGGCCCCAGATACATTATACATATATTTATTCCATAACACTATGTTACCTAGAAGAATAACAAACTGTGCAAGGATGGAGGTTGTAGGAGGAAGGAGAAGTTGTCTGTAAAGTTGGTGGATGCCTATTTTCCATTTTGCAGTCCCTTGTCTCCCTCTTGTGGCCTCCTGGAGGCAACTAGCTGTGCAAAAAAAAAGACAGCCTGGCGGCCGGCTGTTGCAGTGTTGCCCTCTCAGGCAACACTGAGTGACTGACTGAGCCTCACCGTCTTATATAAAGTTCAGACGGAACTTTGCACGTGTCATAGTGGAGCCCTCAGGATTCCAGAGCCAGCTTTCTGACATCATAATGGGGCCTCAGAGATAAAAGCCTGGGCCCAGGCAGTGTTGGTCAGTGCTGCTCAGCAGGCAGCACTGGACTGGACTGGATTACAGCTGATACAAGGTGTGAAGGAACAAGGGGTGGCTGTGGGCATGCACTTGCTGCCGCTGCCAGTGTTTATCTGCATGGCAGCAGGGCATTTGGGCGTTGCCAGGAAGGCGTTTTTATGTAGATTCCTCCTCTTTCAGCACTGCATTGTGGTGCAAGCAAAAGAAGCAAATCCTGTCTGGCTTCCTCTCCGGCCTTTATTCACCTCCCGTGTAGCTGTGAGTGTGTGAGCCTGCAGGGCCCCATGGAATTGCCTAGAAGTAGGCTGAATCGCTGCAAGGGCTGAACAGCAGTATCGGGCAGGCTCGGGCAACGCGCGGCCCGTTCGGGTTATCGCTTCTCGGCCTTTTGGCTAAGATCAAGTGTAGTATCTGTTCTTATCAGTTTAATATCTGATACGTCCCCTATCTGGGGACCATATATTAAATGGATTTTTAGAACAGGGAGATGGAAATAGAGCTTGCTCTGTCCACTCCACGCATTGACCTGGTATTGCAGTATTTCCAGGACCGGTGCACCCTTTCCTTATGTGTTGACTAAAAGCAGATTCCAAAAGTGTTTTTTGTCTTTGCTATTGTTTCTGTCTTTCTGAAGGGATCTCCCCTTTTAATCCCATTATTTCAACACCTGTTGGACAATGCATGAGTGATAATGAGCTCATTGATTAAATGCAATTAATGAATAGATTGCCACCTCTTGTTGTGTGTCGTCTGTGTTTCTGTGTTTCCGGCATTTCACATTGGAACACCTCATTCACCTTCCTTGTCTTCTCTCCGCCCTCCCTTTTAGGTAAGTTAAAGAGCTGCACCTGAGCCAGCCACTGATTGATTGATTGATTGATTGATTGATTGATTGATTGATTGATTGATGCAGCACAACAGTCAAATAGTGGAGTGGAGTAGGGGAACAGCAAACAGCCAATAAAGCAGCCCGCCCGCTCGCCTGCCCGCCACAATGGACCTACCTGTGTACACTAGATGGATGTGATGGAATGTACTGTCGTCCCTACATTTCAAGAAGAAGTAAGAATTGCAGTTGCAACAAAGCCTTGCTTGCCTACAAAGAGAGCAGCAATTTGGATTTGTTACTATGTTACCTAGAAGAATAACAAACTGTGCAAGGATGGAGGTTGTAGGAGCAAGGAGAAGTTGTCTGTAAAGTTGGTGGATGCCTATTTTCCATTTTGCAGTCCCTTGTCTCCCTCTTGTGGCCTCCTGGAGGCAACTAGCTGTGCAAAAAAAAGACAGCCTGGCGGCCGGCTGTTGCAGTGTTGCCCTCTCAGGCAACACTGAGTGACTGACTGAGCCTCACCGTCTTATATAAAGTTCAGACGGAACTTTGCACGTGTCATAGTGGAGCCCTCAGGATTCCAGAGCCAGCTTTCTGACATCATAATGGGGCCTCAGAGATAAAAGCCTGGGCCCAGGCAGTGTTGGTCAGTGCTGCTCAGCAGGCAGCACTGGACTGGACTGGATTACAGCTGATACAAGGTGTGAAGGAACAAGGGGTGGCTGTGGGCATGCACTTGCTGCCGCTGCCAGTGTTTATCTGCATGGCAGCAGGGCATTTGGGCGTTGCCAGGAAGGCGTTTTTATGTAGATTCCTCCTCTTTCAGCACTGCATTGTGGTGCAAGCAAAAGAAGCAAATCCTGTCTGGCTTCCTCTCCGGCCTTTATTCACCTCCCGTGTAGCTGTGAGTGTGTGAGCCTGCAGGGCCCCATGGAATTGCCTAGAAGTAGGCTGAATCGCTGCAAGGGCTGAACAGCAGTATCGGGCAGGCTCGGGCAACGCGCGGCCCGTTCGGGTTATCGCTTCTCGGCCTTTTGGCTAAGATCAAGTGTAGTATCTGTTCTTATCAGTTTAATATCTGATACGTCCCCTATCTGGGGACCATATATTAAATGGATTTTTAGAACAGGGAGATGGAAATAGAGCTTGCTCTGTCCACTCCACGCATTGACCTGGTATTGCAGTATTTCCAGGACCGGTGCACCCTTTCCTTATGTGTTGACTAAAAGCAGATTCCAAAAGTGTTTTTTGTCTTTGCTATTGTTTCTGTCTTTCTGAAGGGATCTCCCCTTTTAATCCCATTATTTCAACACCTGTTGGACAATGCATGAGTGATAATGAGCTCATTGATTAAATGCAATTAATGAATAGATTGCCACCTCTTGTTGTGTGTCGTCTGTGTTTCTGTGTTTCCGGCATTTCACATTGGAACACCTCATTCACCTTCCTTGTCTTCTCTCCGCCCTCCCTTTTAGGTAAGTTAAAGAGCTGCACCTGAGCCAGCCACTGATTGATTGATTGATTGATTGATTGATTGATTGATTGATTGATTGATTGATGCAGCACAACAGTCAAATAGTGGAGTGGAGTAGGGGAACAGCAAACAGCCAATAAAGCAGCCCGCCCGCTCGCCTGCCCGCCACAATGGACCTACCTGTGTACACTAGATGGATGTGATGGAATGTACTGTTGTCCCTACATTTCAAGAAGAAGTAAGAATTGCAGTTGCAACAAAGCCTTGCTTGCCTACAAAGAGAGCAGCAATTTGGATTTGTTACTATGTTACCTAGAAGAATAACAAACTGTGCAAGGATGGAGGTTGTAGGAGCAAGGAGAAGTTGTCTGTAAATTTGGTGGATGCCTATTTTCCATTTTGCAGTCCCTTGTCTCCCTCTTGTGGCCTCCTGGAGGCAACTAGCTGTGCAAAAAAAAGACAGCCTGGCGGCCGGCTGTTGCAGTGTTGCCCTCTCAGGCAACACTGAGTGACTGACTGAGCCTCACCGTCTTATATAAAGTTCAGACGGAACTTTGCACGTGTCATAGTGGAGCCCTCAGGATTCCAGAGCCAGCTTTCTGACATCATAATGGGGCCTCAGAGATAAAAGCCTGGGCCCAGGCAGTGTTGGTCAGTGCTGCTCAGCAGGCAGCACTGGACTGGACTGGATTACAGCTGATACAAGGTGTGAAGGAACAAGGGGTGGCTGTGGGCATGCACTTGCTGCCGCTGCCAGTGTTTATCTGCATGGCAGCAGGGCATTTGGGCGTTGCCAGGAAGGCGTTTTTATGTAGATTCCTCCTCTTTCAGCACTGCATTGTGGTGCAAGCAAAAGAAGCAAATCCTGTCTGGCTTCCTCTCCGGCCTTTATTCACCTCCCGTGTAGCTGTGAGTGTGTGAGCCTGCAGGGCCCCATGGAATTGCCTAGAAGTAGGCTGAATCGCTGCAAGGGCTGAACAGCAGTATCGGGCAGGCTCGGGCAACGCGCGGCCCGTTCGGGTTATCGCTTCTCGGCCTTTTGGCTAAGATCAAGTGTAGTATCTGTTCTTATCAGTTTAATATCTGATACGTCCCCTATCTGGGGACCATATATTAAATGGATTTTTAGAACAGGGAGATGGAAATAGAGCTTGCTCTGTCCACTCCACGCATTGACCTGGTATTGCAGTATTTCCAGGACCGGTGCACCCTTTCCTTATGTGTTGACTAAAAGCAGATTCCAAAAGTGTTTTTTGTCTTTGCTATTGTTTCTGTCTTTCTGAAGGGATCTCCCCTTTTAATCCCATTATTTCAACACCTGTTGGACAATGCATGAGTGATAATGAGCTCATTGATTAAATGCAATTAATGAATAGATTGCCACCTCTTGTTGTGTGTCGTCTGTGTTTCTGTGTTTCCGGCATTTCACATTGGAACACCTCATTCACCTTCCTTGTCTTCTCTCCGCCCTCCCTTTTAGGTAAGTTAAAGAGCTGCACCTGAGCCAGCCACTGATTGATTGATTGATTGATTGATTGATTGATTAATTGATTGATTGATTGATTGATTGATTGATTGATTGATTGATGCAGCACAACAGTCAAATAGTGGAGTGGAGTAGGGGAACAGCAAACAGCCAATAAAGCAGCCCGCCCGCTCGCCTGCCCGCCACAATGGACCTACCTGTGTACACTAGATGGATGTGATGGAATGTACTGTCGTCCCTACATTTCAAGAAGAAGTAAGAATTGCAGTTGCAACAAAGCCTTGCTTGCCTACAAAGAGAGCAGCAATTTGGATTTGTTACTATGTTACCTAGAAGAATAACAAACTGTGCAAGGATGGAGGTTGTAGGAGCAAGGAGAAGTTGTCTGTAAAGTTGGTGGATGCCTATTTTCCATTTTGCAGTCCCTTGTCTCCCTCTTGTGGCCTCCTGGAGGCAACTAGCTGTGCAAAAAAAAGACAGCCTGGCGGCCGGCTGTTGCAGTGTTGCCCTCTCAGGCAACACTGAGTGACTGACTGAGCCTCACCGTCTTATATAAAGTTCAGACGGAACTTTGCACGTGTCATAGTGGAGCCCTCAGGATTCCAGAGCCAGCTTTCTGACATCATAATGGGGCCTCAGAGATAAAAGCCTGGGCCCAGGCAGTGTTGGTCAGTGCTGCTCAGCAGGCAGCACTGGACTGGACTGGATTACAGCTGATACAAGGTGTGAAGGAACAAGGGGTGGCTGTGGGCATGCACTTGCTGCCGCTGCCAGTGTTTATCTGCATGGCAGCAGGGCATTTGGGCGTTGCCAGGAAGGCGTTTTTATGTAGATTCCTCCTCTTTCAGCACTGCATTGTGGTGCAAGCAAAAGAAGCAAATCCTGTCTGGCTTCCTCTCCGGCCTTTATTCACCTCCCGTGTAGCTGTGTGTGTGTGAGCCTGCAGGGCCCCATGGAATTGCCTAGAAGTAGGCTGAATCGCTGCAAGGGCTGAACAGCAGTATCGGGCAGGCTCGGGCAACGCGCGGCCCGTTCGGGTTATCGCTTCTCGGCCTTTTGGCTAAGATCAAGTGTAGTATCTGTTCTTATCAGTTTAATATCTGATACGTCCCCTATCTGGGGACCATATATTAAATGGATTTTTAGAACAGGGAGATGGAAATAGAGCTTGCTCTGTCCACTCCACGCATTGACCTGGTATTGCAGTATTTCCAGGACCGGTGCACCCTTTCCTTATGTGTTGACTAAAAGCAGATTCCAAAAGTGTTTTTTGTCTTTGCTATTGTTTCTGTCTTTCTGAAGGGATCTCCCCTTTTAATCCCATTATTTCAACACCTGTTGGACAATGCATGAGTGATAATGAGCTCATTGATTAAATGCAATTAATGAATAGATTGCCACCTCTTGTTGTGTGTCGTCTGTGTTTCTGTGTTTCCGGCATTTCACATTGGAACACCTCATTCACCTTCCTTGTCTTCTCTCCGCCCTCCCTTTTAGGTAAGTTAAAGAGCTGTACCTGAGCCAGCCACTGATTGATTGATTGATTGATTGATTGATTGATTGATGCAGCACAACAGTCAAATAGTGGAGTGGAGTAGGGGAACAGCAAACAGCCAATAAAGCAGCCCGCCCGCTCGCCTGCCCGCCACAATGGACCTACCTGTGTACACTAGATGGATGTGATGGAATGTACTGTCGTCCCTACATTTCAAGAAGAAGTAAGAATTGCAGTTGCAACAAAGCCTTGCTTGCCTACAAAGAGAGCAGCAATTTGGATTTGTTACTATGTTACCTAGAAGAATAACAAACTGTGCAAGGATGGAGGTTGTAGGAGCAAGGAGAAGTTGTCTGTAAAGTTGGTGGATGCCTATTTTCCATTTTGCAGTCCCTTGTCTCCCTCTTGTGGCCTCCTGGAGGCAACTAGCTGTGCAAAAAAAAGACAGCCTGGCGGCCGGCTGTTGCAGTGTTGCCCTCTCAGGCAACACTGAGTGACTGACTGAGCCTCACCGTCTTATATAAAGTTCAGACGGAACTTTGCACGTGTCATAGTGGAGCCCTCAGGATTCCAGAGCCAGCTTTCTGACATCATAATGGGGCCTCAGAGATAAAAGCCTGGGCCCAGGCAGTGTTGGTCAGTGCTGCTCAGCAGGCAGCACTGGACTGGACTGGATTACAGCTGATACAAGGTGTGAAGGAACAAGGGGTGGCTGTGGGCATGCACTTGCTGCCGCTGCCAGTGTTTATCTGCATGGCAGCAGGGCATTTGGGCGTTGCCAGGAAGGCGTTTTTATGTAGATTCCTCCTCTTTCAGCACTGCATTGTGGTGCAAGCAAAAGAAGCAAATCCTGTCTGGCTTCCTCTCCGGCCTTTATTCACCTCCCGTGTAGCTGTGAGTGTGTGAGCCTGCAGGGCCCCATGGAATTGCCTAGAAGTAGGCTGAATCGCTGCAAGGGCTGAACAGCAGTATCGGGCAGGCTCGGGCAACGCGCGGCCCGTTCGGGTTATCGCTTCTCGGCCTTTTGGCTAAGATCAAGTGTAGTATCTGTTCTTATCAGTTTAATATCTGATACGTCCCCTATCTGGGGACCATATATTAAATGGATTTTTAGAACAGGGAGATGGAAATAGAGCTTGCTCTGTCCACTCCACGCATTGACCTGGTATTGCAGTATTTCCAGGACCGGTGCACCCTTTCCTTATGTGTTGACTAAAAGCAGATTCCAAAAGTGTTTTTTGTCTTTGCTATTGTTTCTGTCTTTCTGAAGGGATCTCCCCTTTTAATCCCATTATTTCAACACCTGTTGGACAATGCATGAGTGATAATGAGCTCATTGATTAAATGCAATTAATGAATAGATTGCCACCTCTTGTTGTGTGTCGTCTGTGTTTCTGTGTTTCCGGCATTTCACATTGGAACACCTCATTCACCTTCCTTGTCTTCTCTCCGCCCTCCCTTTTAGGTAAGTTAAAGAGCTGCACCTGAGCCAGCCACTGATTGATTGATTGATTGATTGATTGATTGATTGATTGATTGATTGATTGATTGATGCAGCACAACAGTCAAATAGTGGAGTGGAGTAGGGGAACAGCAAACAGCCAATAAAGCAGCCCGCCCGCTCGCCTGCCCGTACACTAGATGGATGTGATGGAATGTACTGTCGTCCCTACATTTCAAGAAGAAGTAAGAATTGCAGTTGCAACAAAGCCTTGCTTGCCTACAAAGAGAGCAGCAATTTGGATTTGTTACTATGTTACCTAGAAGAATAACAAACTGTGCAAGGATGGAGGTTGTAGGAGCAAGGAGAAGTTGTCTGTAAAGTTGGTGGATGCCTATTTTCCATTTTGCAGTCCCTTGTCTCCCTCTTGTGGCCTCCTGGAGGCAACTAGCTGTGCAAAAAAAAGACAGCCTGGCGGCCGGCTGTTGCAGTGTTGCCCTCTCAGGCAACACTGAGTGACTGACTGAGCCTCACCGTCTTATATAAAGTTCAGACGGAACTTTGCACGTGTCATAGTGGAGCCCTCAGGATTCCAGAGCCAGCTTTCTGACATCATAATGGGGCCTCAGAGATAAAAGCCTGGGCCCAGGCAGTGTTGGTCAGTGCTGCTCAGCAGGCAGCACTGGACTGGACTGGATTACAGCTGATACAAGGTGTGAAGGAACAAGGGGTGGCTGTGGGCATGCACTTGCTGCCGCTGCCAGTGTTTATCTGCATGGCAGCAGGGCATTTGGGCGTTGCCAGGAAGGCGTTTTTATGTAGATTCCTCCTCTTTCAGCACTGCATTGTGGTGCAAGCAAAAGAAGCAAATCCTGTCTGGCTTCCTCTCCGGCCTTTATTCACCTCCCGTGTAGCTGTGAGTGTGTGAGCCTGCAGGGCCCCATGGAATTGCCTAGAAGTAGGCTGAATCGCTGCAAGGGCTGAACAGCAGTATCGGGCAGGCTCGGGCAACGCGCGGCCCGTTCGGGTTATCGCTTCTCGGCCTTTTGGCTAAGATCAAGTGTAGTATCTGTTCTTATCAGTTTAATATCTGATACGTCCCCTATCTGGGGACCATATATTAAATGGATTTTTAGAACAGGGAGATGGAAATAGAGCTTGCTCTGTCCACTCCACGCATTGACCTGGTATTGCAGTATTTCCAGGACCGGTGCACCCTTTCCTTATGTGTTGACTAAAAGCAGATTCCAAAAGTGTTTTTTGTCTTTGCTATTGTTTCTGTCTTTCTGAAGGGATCTCCCCTTTTAATCCCATTATTTCAACACCTGTTGGACAATGCATGAGTGATAATGAGCTCATTGATTAAATGCAATTAATGAATAGATTGCCACCTCTTGTTGTGTGTCGTCTGTGTTTCTGTGTTTCCGGCATTTCACATTGGAACACCTCATTCACCTTCCTTGTCTTCTCTCCGCCCTCCCTTTTAGGTAAGTTAAAGAGCTGCACCTGAGCCAGCCACTGATTGATTGATTGATTGATTGATTGATTGATTGATTGATTGATTGATTGATTGATTGATGCAGCACAACAGTCAAATAGTGGAGTGGAGTAGGGGAACAGCAAACAGCCAATAAAGCAGCCCGCCCGCTCGCCTGCCCGCCACAATGGACCTACCTGTGTACACTAGATGGATGTGATGGAATGTACTGTCGTCCCTACATTTCAAGAAGAAGTAAGAATTGCAGTTGCAACAAAGCCTTGCTTGCCTACAAAGAGAGCAGCAATTTGGATTTGTTACTATGTTACCTAGAAGAATAACAAACTGTGCAAGGATGGAGGTTGTAGGAGCAAGGAGAAGTTGTCTGTAAAGTTGGTGGATGCCTATTTTCCATTTTGCAGTCCCTTGTCTCCCTCTTGTGGCCTCCTGGAGGCAACTAGCTGTGCAAAAAAAAGACAGCCTGGCGGCCGGCTGTTGCAGTGTTGCCCTCTCAGGCAACACTGAGTGACTGACTGAGCCTCACCGTCTTATATAAAGTTCAGACGGAACTTTGCACGTGTCATAGTGGAGCCCTCAGGATTCCAGAGCCAGCTTTCTGACATCATAATGGGGCCTCAGAGATAAAAGCCTGGGCCCAGGCAGTGTTGGTCAGTGCTGCTCAGCAGGCAGCACTGGACTGGACTGGATTACAGCTGATACAAGGTGTGAAGGAACAAGGGGTGGCTGTGGGCATGCACTTGCTGCCGCTGCCAGTGTTTATCTGCATGGCAGCAGGGCATTTGGGCGTTGCCAGGAAGGCGTTTTTATGTAGATTCCTCCTCTTTCAGCACTGCATTGTGGTGCAAGCAAAAGAAGCAAATCCTGTCTGGCTTCCTCTCCGGCCTTTATTCACCTCCCGTGTAGCTGTGAGTGTGTGAGCCTGCAGGGCCCCATGGAATTGCCTAGAAGTAGGCTGAATCGCTGCAAGGGCTGAACAGCAGTATCGGGCAGGCTCGGGCAACGCGCGGCCCGTTCGGGTTATCGCTTCTCGGCCTTTTGGCTAAGATCAAGTGTAGTATCTGTTCTTATCAGTTTAATATCTGATACGTCCCCTATCTGGGGACCATATATTAAATGGATTTTTAGAACAGGGAGATGGAAATAGAGCTTGCTCTGTCCACTCCACGCATTGACCTGGTATTGCAGTATTTCCAGGACCGGTGCACCCTTTCCTTATGTGTTGACTAAAAGCAGATTCCAAAAGTGTTTTTTGTCTTTGCTATTGTTTCTGTCTTTCTGAAGGGATCTCCCCTTTTAATCCCATTATTTCAACACCTGTTGGACAATGCATGAGTGATAATGAGCTCATTGATTAAATGCAATTAATGAATAGATTGCCACCTCTTGTTGTGTGTCGTCTGTGTTTCTGTGTTTCCGGCATTTCACATTGGAACACCTCATTCACCTTCCTTGTCTTCTCTCCGCCCTCCCTTTTAGGTAAGTTAAAGAGCTGCACCTGAGCCAGCCACTGATTGATTGATTGATTGATTGATTGATTGATTGATTGATTGATTGATTGATTGATTGATGCAGCACAACAGTCAAATAGTGGAGTGGAGTAGGGGAACAGCAAACAGCCAATAAAGCAGCCCGCCCGCTCGCCTGCCCGCCACAATGGACCTACCTGTGTACACTAGATGGATGTGATGGAATGTACTGTCGTCCCTACATTTCAAGAAGAAGTAAGAATTGCAGTTGCAACAAAGCCTTGCTTGCCTACAAAGAGAGCAGCAATTTGGATTTGTTACTATGTTACCTAGAAGAATAACAAACTGTGCAAGGATGGAGGTTGTAGGAGCAAGGAGAAGTTGTCTGTAAAGTTGGTGGATGCCTATTTTCCATTTTGCAGTCCCTTGTCTCCCTCTTGTGGCCTCCTGGAGGCAACTAGCTGTGCAAAAAAAAGACAGCCTGGCGGCCGGCTGTTGCAGTGTTGCCCTCTCAGGCAACACTGAGTGACTGACTGAGCCTCACCGTCTTATATAAAGTTCAGACGGAACTTTGCACGTGTCATAGTGGAGCCCTCAGGATTCCAGAGCCAGCTTTCTGACATCATAATGGGGCCTCAGAGATAAAAGCCTGGGCCCAGGCAGTGTTGGTCAGTGCTGCTCAGCAGGCAGCACTGGACTGGACTGGATTACAGCTGATACAAGGTGTGAAGGAACAAGGGGTGGCTGTGGGCATGCACTTGCTGCCGCTGCCAGTGTTTATCTGCATGGCAGCAGGGCATTTGGGCGTTGCCAGGAAGGCGTTTTTATGTAGATTCCTCCTCTTTCAGCACTGCATTGTGGTGCAAGCAAAAGAAGCAAATCCTGTCTGGCTTCCTCTCCGGCCTTTATTCACCTCCCGTGTAGCTGTGAGTGTGTGAGCCTGCAGGGCCCCATGGAATTGCCTAGAAGTAGGCTGAATCGCTGCAAGGGCTGAACAGCAGTATCGGGCAGGCTCGGGCAACGCGCGGCCCGTTCGGGTTATCGCTTCTCGGCCTTTTGGCTAAGATCAAGTGTAGTATCTGTTCTTATCAGTTTAATATCTGATACGTCCCCTATCTGGGGACCATATATTAAATGGATTTTTAGAACAGGGAGATGGAAATAGAGCTTGCTCTGTCCACTCCACGCATTGACCTGGTATTGCAGTATTTCCTTATGTGTTGACTAAAAGCAGATTCCAAAAGTGTTTTTTGTCTTTGCTATTGTTTCTGTCTTTCTGAAGGGATCTCCCCTTTTAATCCCATTATTTCAACACCTGTTGGACAATGCATGAGTGATAATGAGCTCATTGATTAAATGCAATTAATGAATAGATTGCCACCTCTTGTTGTGTGTCGTCTGTGTTTCTGTGTTTCCGGCATTTCACATTGGAACACCTCATTCACCTTCCTTGTCTTCTCTCCGCCCTCCCTTTTAGGTAAGTTAAAGAGCTGCACCTGAGCCAGCCACTGATTGATTGATTGATTGATTGATTGATTGATTGATTGATTGATTGATTGATTGATTGCAGCACAACAGTCAAATAGTGGAGTGGAGTAGGGGAACAGCAAACAGCCAATAAAGCAGCCCGCCCGCTCGCCTGCCCGCCACAATGGACCTACCTGTGTACACTAGATGGATGTGATGGAATGTACTGTCGTCCCTACATTTCAAGAAGAAGTAAGAATTGCAGTTGCAACAAAGCCTTGCTTGCCTACAAAGAGAGCAGCAATTTGGATTTGTTACTATGTTACCTAGAAGAATAACAAACTGTGCAAGGATGGAGGTTGTAGGAGCAAGGAGAAGTTGTCTGTAAAGTTGGTGGATGCCTATTTTCCATTTTGCAGTCCCTTGTCTCCCTCTTGTGGCCTCCTGGAGGCAACTAGCTGTGCAAAAAAAAGACAGCCTGGCGGCCGGCTGTTGCAGTGTTGCCCTCTCAGGCAACACTGAGTGACTGACTGAGCCTCACCGTCTTATATAAAGTTCAGACGGAACTTTGCACGTGTCATAGTGGAGCCCTCAGGATTCCAGAGCCAGCTTTCTGACATCATAATGGGGCCTCAGAGATAAAAGCCTGGGCCCAGGCAGTGTTGGTCAGTGCTGCTCAGCAGGCAGCACTGGACTGGACTGGATTACAGCTGATACAAGGTGTGAAGGAACAAGGGGTGGCTGTGGGCATGCACTTGCTGCCGCTGCCAGTGTTTATCTGCATGGCAGCAGGGCATTTGGGCGTTGCCAGGAAGGCGTTTTTATGTAGATTCCTCCTCTTTCAGCACTGCATTGTGGTGCAAGCAAAAGAAGCAAATCCTGTCTGGCTTCCTCTCCGGCCTTTATTCACCTCCCGTGTAGCTGTGAGTGTGTGAGCCTGCAGGGCCCCATGGAATTGCCTAGAAGTAGGCTGAATCGCTGCAAGGGCTGAACAGCAGTATCGGGCAGGCTCGGGCAACGCGCGGCCCGTTCGGGTTATCGCTTCTCGGCCTTTTGGCTAAGATCAAGTGTAGTATCTGTTCTTATCAGTTTAATATCTGATACGTCCCCTATCTGGGGACCATATATTAAATGGATTTTTAGAACAGGGAGATGGAAATAGAGCTTGCTCTGTCCACTCCACGCATTGACCTGGTATTGCAGTATTTCCAGGACCGGTGCACCCTTTCCTTATGTGTTGACTAAAAGCAGATTCCAAAAGTGTTTTTTGTCTTTGCTATTGTTTCTGTCTTTCTGAAGGGATCTCCCCTTTTAATCCCATTATTTCAACACCTGTTGGACAATGCATGAGTGATAATGAGCTCATTGATTAAATGCAATTAATGAATAGATTGCCACCTCTTGTTGTGTGTCGTCTGTGTTTCTGTGTTTCCGGCATTTCACATTGGAACACCTCATTCACCTTCCTTGTCTTCTCTCCGCCCTCCCTTTTAGGTAAGTTAAAGAGCTGCACCTGAGCCAGCCACTGATTGATTGATTGATTGATTGATTGATTGATTGATTGATTGATTGATTGATTGATTGATTGATTGATTGATTGATTGATGCAGCACAACAGTCAAATAGTGGAGTGGAGTAGGGGAACAGCAAACAGCCAATAAAGCAGCCCGCCCGCTCGCCTGCCCGCCACAATGGACCTACCTGTGTACACTAGATGGATGTGATGGAATGTACTGTCGTCCCTACATTTCAAGAAGAAGTAAGAATTGCAGTTGCAACAAAGCCTTGCTTGCCTACAAAGAGAGCAGCAATTTGGATTTGTTACTATGTTACCTAGAAGAATAACAAACTGTGCAAGGATGGAGGTTGTAGGAGCAAGGAGAAGTTGTCTGTAAAGTTGGTGGATGCCTATTTTCCATTTTGCAGTCCCTTGTCTCCCTCTTGTGGCCTCCTGGAGGCAACTAGCTGTGCAAAAAAAAGACAGCCTGGCGGCCGGCTGTTGCAGTGTTGCCCTCTCAGGCAACACTGAGTGACTGACTGAGCCTCACCGTCTTATATAAAGTTCAGACGGAACTTTGCACGTGTCATAGTGGAGCCCTCAGGATTCCAGAGCCAGCTTTCTGACATCATAATGGGGCCTCAGAGATAAAAGCCTGGGCCCAGGCAGTGTTGGTCAGTGCTGCTCAGCAGGCAGCACTGGACTGGACTGGATTACAGCTGATACAAGGTGTGAAGGAACAAGGGGTGGCTGTGGGCATGCACTTGCTGCCGCTGCCAGTGTTTATCTGCATGGCAGCAGGGCATTTGGGCGTTGCCAGGAAGGCGTTTTTATGTAGATTCCTCCTCTTTCAGCACTGCATTGTGGTGCAAGCAAAAGAAGCAAATCCTGTCTGGCTTCCTCTCCGGCCTTTATTCACCTCCCGTGTAGCTGTGAGTGTGTGAGCCTGCAGGGCCCCATGGAATTGCCTAGAAGTAGGCTGAATCGCTGCAAGGGCTGAACAGCAGTATCGGGCAGGCTCGGGCAACGCGCGGCCCGTTCGGGTTATCGCTTCTCGGCCTTTTGGCTAAGATCAAGTGTAGTATCTGTTCTTATCAGTTTAATATCTGATACGTCCCCTATCTGGGGACCATATATTAAATGGATTTTTAGAACAGGGAGATGGAAATAGAGCTTGCTCTGTCCACTCCACGCATTGACCTGGTATTGCAGTATTTCCAGGACCGGTGCACCCTTTCCCTATGTGTTGACTAAAAGCAGATTCCAAAAGTGTTTTTTGTCTTTGCTATTGTTTCTGTCTTTCTGAAGGGATCTCCCCTTTTAATCCCATTATTTCAACACCTGTTGGACAATGCATGAGTGATAATGAGCTCATTGATTAAATGCAATTAATGAATAGATTGCCACCTCTTGTTGTGTGTCGTCTGTGTTTCTGTGTTTCCGGCATTTCACATTGGAACACCTCATTCACCTTCCTTGTCTTCTCTCCGCCCTCCCTTTTAGGTAAGTTAAAGAGCTGCACCTGAGCCAGCCACTGATTGATTGATTGATTGATTGATTGATTGATTGATTGATTGATGCAGCACAACAGTCAAATAGTGGAGTGGAGTAGGGGAACAGCAAACAGCCAATAAAGCAGCCCGCCCGCTCGCCTGCCCGCCACAATGGACCTACCTGTGTACACTAGATGGATGTGATGGAATGTACTGTCGTCCCTACATTTCAAGAAGAAGTAAGAATTGCAGTTGCAACAAAGCCTTGCTTGCCTACAAAGAGAGCAGCAATTTGGATTTGTTACTATGTTACCTAGAAGAATAACAAACTGTGCAAGGATGGAGGTTGTAGGAGCAAGGAGAAGTTGTCTGTAAAGTTGGTGGATGCCTATTTTCCATTTTGCAGTCCCTTGTCTCCCTCTTGTGGCCTCCTGGAGGCAACTAGCTGTGCAAAAAAAAGACAGCCTGGCGGCCGGCTGTTGCAGTGTTGCCCTCTCAGGCAACACTGAGTGACTGACTGAGCCTCACCGTCTTATATAAAGTTCAGACGGAACTTTGCACGTGTCATAGTGGAGCCCTCAGGATTCCAGAGCCAGCTTTCTGACATCATAATAGGGCCTCAGAGATAAAAGCCTGGGCCCAGGCAGTGTTGGTCAGTGCTGCTCAGCAGGCAGCACTGGACTGGACTGGATTACAGCTGATACAAGGTGTGAAGGAACAAGGGGTGGCTGTGGGCATGCACTTGCTGCCGCTGCCAGTGTTTATCTGCATGGCAGCAGGGCATTTGGGCGTTGCCAGGAAGGCGTTTTTATGTAGATTCCTCCTCTTTCAGCACTGCATTGTGGTGCAAGCAAAAGAAGCAAATCCTGTCTGGCTTCCTCTCTGGCCTTTATTCACCTCCCGTGTAGCTGTGAGTGTGTGAGCCTGCAGGGCCCCATGGAATTGCCTAGAAGTAGGCTGAATCGCTGCAAGGGCTGAACAGCAGTATCGGGCAGGCTCGGGCAACGCGCGGCCCGTTCGGGTTATAGCTTCTCGGCCTTTTGGCTAAGATCAAGTGTAGTATCTGTTCTTATCAGTTTAATATCTGATACGTCCCCTATCTGGGGACCATATATTAAATGGATTTTTAGAACAGGGAGATGGAAATAGAGCTTGCTCTGTCCACTCCACGCATTGACCTGGTATTGCAGTATTTCCAGGACCGGTGCACCCTTTCCTTATGTGTTGACTAAAAGCAGATTCCAAAAGTGTTTTTTGTCTTTGCTATTGTTTCTGTCTTTCTGAAGGGATCTCCCCTTTTAATCCCATTATTTCAACACCTGTTGGACAATGCATGAGTGATAATGAGCTCATTGATTAAATGCAATTAATGAATAGATTGCCACCTCTTGTTGTGTGTCGTCTGTGTTTCTGTGTTTCCGGCATTTCACATTGGAACACCTCATTCACCTTCCTTGTCTTCTCTCCGCCCTCCCTTTTAGGTAAGTTAAAGAGCTGCACCTGAGCCAGCCACTGATTGATTGATTGATTGATTGATTGATTGATTGATTGATTGATTGATTGATTGATTGATTGATTGATTGATTGATGCAGCACAACAGTCAAATAGTGGAGTGGAGTAGGGGAACAGCAAACAGCCAATAAAGCAGCCCGCCCGCTCGCCTGCCCGCCACAATGGACCTACCTGTGTACACTAGATGGATGTGATGGAATGTACTGTCGTCCCTACATTTCAAGAAGAAGTAAGAATTGCAGTTGCAACAAAGCCTTGCTTGCCTACAAAGAGAGCAGCAATTTGGATTTGTTACTATGTTACCTAGAAGAATAACAAACTGTGCAAGGATGGAGGTTGTAGGAGCAAGGAGAAGTTGTCTGTAAAGTTGGTGGATGCCTATTTTCCATTTTGCAGTCCCTTGTCTCCCTCTTGTGGCCTCCTGGAGGCAACTAGCTGTGCAAAAAAAAGACAGCCTGGCGGCCGGCTGTTGCAGTGTTGCCCTCTCAGGCAACACTGAGTGACTGACTGAGCCTCACCGTCTTATATAAAGTTCAGACGGAACTTTGCACGTGTCATAGTGGAGCCCTCAGGATTCCAGAGCCAGCTTTCTGACATCATAATGGGGCCTCAGAGATAAAAGCCTGGGCCCAGGCAGTGTTGGTCAGTGCTGCTCAGCAGGCAGCACTGGACTGGACTGGATTACAGCTGATACAAGGTGTGAAGGAACAAGGGGTGGCTGTGGGCATGCACTTGCTGCCGCTGCCAGTGTTTATCTGCATGGCAGCAGGGCATTTGGGCGTTGCCAGGAAGGCGTTTTTATGTAGATTCCTCCTCTTTCAGCACTGCATTGTGGTGCAAGCAAAAGAAGCAAATCCTGTCTGGCTTCCTCTCCGGCCTTTATTCACCTCCCGTGTAGCTGTGAGTGTGTGAGCCTGCAGGGCCCCATGGAATTGCCTAGAAGTAGGCTGAATCGCTGCAAGGGCTGAACAGCAGTATCGGGCAGGCTCGGGCAACGCGCGGCCCGTTCGGGTTATCGCTTCTCGGCCTTTTGGCTAAGATCAAGTGTAGTATCTGTTCTTATCAGTTTAATATCTGATACGTCCCCTATCTGGGGACCATATATTAAATGGATTTTTAGAACAGGGAGATGGAAATAGAGCTTGCTCTGTCCACTCCACGCATTGACCTGGTATTGCAGTATTTCCAGGACCGGTGCACCCTTTCCTTATGTGTTGACTAAAAGCAGATTCCAAAAGTGTTTTTTGTCTTTGCTATTGTTTCTGTCTTTCTGAAGGGATCTCCCCTTTTAATCCCATTATTTCAACACCTGTTGGACAATGCATGAGTGATAATGAGCTCATTGATTAAATGCAATTAATGAATAGATTGCCACCTCTTGTTGTGTGTTGTCTGTGTTTCTGTGTTTCCGGCATTTCACATTGGAACACCTCATTCACCTTCCTTGTCTTCTCTCCGCCCTCCCTTTTAGGTAAGTTAAAGAGCTGCACCTGAGCCAGCCACTGATTGATTGATTGATTGATTGATTGATTGATTGATTGATTGATTGATTGATTGATTGATGCAGCACAACAGTCAAATAGTGGAGTGGAGTAGGGGAACAGCAAACAGCCAATAAAGCAGCCCGCCCGCTCGCCTGCCCGCCACAATGGACCTACCTGTGTACACTAGATGGATGTGATGGAATGTACTGTCGTCCCTACATTTCAAGAAGAAGTAAGAATTGCAGTTGCAACAAAGCCTTGCTTGCCTACAAAGAGAGCAGCAATTTGGATTTGTTACTATGTTACCTAGAAGAATAACAAACTGTGCAAGGATGGAGGTTGTAGGAGCAAGGAGAAGTTGTCTGTAAAGTTGGTGGATGCCTATTTTCCATTTTGCAGTCCTTTGTCTCCCTCTTGTGGCCTCCTGGAGGCAACTAGCTGTGCAAAAAAAAGACAGCCTGGCGGCCGGCTGTTGCAGTGTTGCCCTCTCAGGCAACACTGAGTGACTGACTGAGCCTCACCGTCTTATATAAAGTTCAGACGGAACTTTGCACGTGTCATAGTGGAGCCCTCAGGATTCCAGAGCCAGCTTTCTGACATCATAATGGGGCCTCAGAGATAAAAGCCTGGGCCCAGGCAGTGTTGGTCAGTGCTGCTCAGCAGGCAGCACTGGACTGGACTGGATTACAGCTGATACAAGGTGTGAAGGAACAAGGGGTGGCTGTGGGCATGCACTTGCTGCCGCTGCCAGTGTTTATCTGCATGGCAGCAGGGCATTTGGGCGTTGCCAGGAAGGCGTTTTTATGTAGATTCCTCCTCTTTCAGCACTGCATTGTGGTGCAAGCAAAAGAAGCAAATCCTGTCTGGCTTCCTCTCCGGCCTTTATTCACCTCCCGTGTAGCTGTGAGTGTGTGAGCCTGCAGGGCCCCATGGAATTGCCTAGAAGTAGGCTGAATCGCTGCAAGGGCTGAACAGCAGTATCGGGCAGGCTCGGGCAACGCGCGGCCCGTTCGGGTTATCGCTTCTCGGCCTTTTGGCTAAGATCAAGTGTAGTATCTGTTCTTATCAGTTTAATATCTGATACGTCCCCTATCTGGGGACCATATATTAAATGGATTTTTAGAACAGGGAGATGGAAATAGAGCTTGCTCTGTCCACTCCACGCATTGACCTGGTATTGCAGTATTTCCAGGACCGGTGCACCCTTTCCTTATGTGTTGACTAAAAGCAGATTCCAAAAGTGTTTTTTGTCTTTGCTATTGTTTCTGTCTTTCTGAAGGGATCTCCCCTTTTAATCCCATTATTTCAACACCTGTTGGACAATGCATGAGTGATAATGAGCTCATTGATTAAATGCAATTAATGAATAGATTGCCACCTCTTGTTGTGTGTCGTCTGTGTTTCTGTGTTTCCGGCATTTCACATTGGAACACCTCATTCACCTTCCTTGTCTTCTCTCCGCCCTCCCTTTTAGGTAAGTTAAAGAGCTGCACCTGAGCCAGCCACTGATTGATTGATTGATTGATTGATTGATTGATTGATGCAGCACAACAGTCAAATAGTGGAGTGGAGTAGGGGAACAGCAAACAGCCAATAAAGCAGCCCGCCCGCTCGCCTGCCCGCCACAATGGACCTACCTGTGTACACTAGATGGATGTGATGGAATGTACTGTCGTCCCTACATTTCAAGAAGAAGTAAGAATTGCAGTTGCAACAAAGCCTTGCTTGCCTACAAAGAGAGCAGCAATTTGGATTTGTTACTATGTTACCTAGAAGAATAACAAACTGTGCAAGGATGGAGGTTGTAGGAGCAAGGAGAAGTTGTCTGTAAAGTTGGTGGATGCCTATTTTCCATTTTGCAGTCCCTTGTCTCCCTCTTGTGGCCTCCTGGAGGCAACTAGCTGTGCAAAAAAAAGACAGCCTGGCGGCCGGCTGTTGCAGTGTTGCCCTCTCAGGCAACACTGAGTGACTGACTGAGCCTCACCGTCTTATATAAAGTTCAGACGGAACTTTGCACGTGTCATAGTGGAGCCCTCAGGATTCCAGAGCCAGCTTTCTGACATCATAATGGGGCCTCAGAGATAAAAGCCTGGGCCCAGGCAGTGTTGGTCAGTGCTGCTCAGCAGGCAGCACTGGACTGGACTGGATTACAGCTGATACAAGGTGTGAAGGAACAAGGGGTGGCTGTGGGCATGCACTTGCTGCCGCTGCCAGTGTTTATCTGCATGGCAGCAGGGCATTTGGGCGTTGCCAGGAAGGCGTTTTTATGTAGATTCCTCCTCTTTCAGCACTGCATTGTGGTGCAAGCAAAAGAAGCAAATCCTGTCTGGCTTCCTCTCCGGCCTTTATTCACCTCCCGTGTAGCTGTGAGTGTGTGAGCCTGCAGGGCCCCATGGAATTGCCTAGAAGTAGGCTGAATCGCTGCAAGGGCTGAACAGCAGTATCGGGCAGGCTCGGGCAACGCGCGGCCCGTTCGGGTTATCGCTTCTCGGCCTTTTGGCTAAGATCAAGTGTAGTATCTGTTCTTATCAGTTTAATATCTGATACGTCCCCTATCTGGGGACCATATATTAAATGGATTTTTAGAACAGGGAGATGGAAATAGAGCTTGCTCTGTCCACTCCACGCATTGACCTGGTATTGCAGTATTTCCAGGACCGGTGCACCCTTTCCTTATGTGTTGACTAAAAGCAGATTCCAAAAGTGTTTTTTGTCTTTGCTATTGTTTCTGTCTTTCTGAAGGGATCTCCCCTTTTAATCCCATTATTTCAACACCTGTTGGACAATGCATGAGTGATAATGAGCTCATTGATTAAATGCAATTAATGAATAGATTGCCACCTCTTGTTGTGTGTCGTCTGTGTTTCTGTGTTTCCGGCATTTCACATTGGAACACCTCATTCACCTTCCTTGTCTTCTCTCCGCCCTCCCTTTTAGGTAAGTTAAAGAGCTGCACCTGAGCCAGCCACTGATTGATTGATTGATTGATTGATTGATTGATTGATTGATTGATTGATGCAGCACAACAGTCAAATAGTGGAGTGGAGTAGGGGAACAGCAAACAGCCAATAAAGCAGCCCGCCCGCTCGCCTGCCCGCCACAATGGACCTACCTGTGTACACTAGATGGATGTGATGGAATGTACTGTCGTCCCTACATTTCAAGAAGAAGTAAGAATTGCAGTTGCAACAAAGCCTTGCTTGCCTACAAAGAGAGCAGCAATTTGGATTTGTTACTATGTTACCTAGAAGAATAACAAACTGTGCAAGGATGGAGGTTGTAGGAGCAAGGAGAAGTTGTCTGTAAAGTTGGTGGATGCCTATTTTCCATTTTGCAGTCCCTTGTCTCCCTCTTGTGGCCTCCTGGAGGCAACTAGCTGTGCAAAAAAAAGACAGCCTGGCGGCCGGCTGTTGCAGTGTTGCCCTCTCAGGCAACACTGAGTGACTGACTGAGCCTCACCGTCTTATATAAAGTTCAGACGGAACTTTGCACGTGTCATAGTGGAGCCCTCAGGATTCCAGAGCCAGCTTTCTGACATCATAATGGGGCCTCAGAGATAAAAGCCTGGGCCCAGGCAGTGTTGGTCAGTGCTGCTCAGCAGGCAGCACTGGACTGGACTGGATTACAGCTGATACAAGGTGTGAAGGAACAAGGGGTGGCTGTGGGCATGCACTTGCTGCCGCTGCCAGTGTTTATCTGCATGGCAGCAGGGCATTTGGGCGTTGCCAGGAAGGCGTTTTTATGTAGATTCCTCCTCTTTCAGCACTGCATTGTGGTGCAAGCAAAAGAAGCAAATCCTGTCTGGCTTCCTCTCCGGCCTTTATTCACCTCCCGTGTAGCTGTGAGTGTGTGAGCCTGCAGGGCCCCATGGAATTGCCTAGAAGTAGGCTGAATCGCTGCAAGGGCTGAACAGCAGTATCGGGCAGGCTCGGGCAACGCGCGGCCCGTTCGGGTTATCGCTTCTCGGCCTTTTGGCTAAGATCAAGTGTAGTATCTGTTCTTATCAGTTTAATATCTGATACGTCCCCTATCTGGGGACCATATATTAAATGGATTTTTAGAACAGGGAGATGGAAATAGAGCTTGCTCTGTCCACTCCACGCATTGACCTGGTATTGCAGTATTTCCAGGACCGGTGCACCCTTTCCTTATGTGTTGACTAAAAGCAGATTCCAAAAGTGTTTTTTGTCTTTGCTATTGTTTCTGTCTTTCTGAAGGGATCTCCCCTTTTAATCCCATTATTTCAACACCTGTTGGACAATGCATGAGTGATAATGAGCTCATTGATTAAATGCAATTAATGAATAGATTGCCACCTCTTGTTGTGTGTCGTCTGTGTTTCTGTGTTTCCGGCATTTCACATTGGAACACCTCATTCACCTTCCTTGTCTTCTCTCCGCCCTCCCTTTTAGGTAAGTTAAAGAGCTGCACCTGAGCCAGCCACTGATTGATTGATTGATTGATTGATTGATTGATTGATTGATTGATTGATTGATTGATTGATTGATTGATTGATTGATGCAGCACAACAGTCAAATAGTGGAGTGGAGTAGGGGAACAGCAAACAGCCAATAAAGCAGCCCGCCCGCTCGCCTGCCCGCCACAATGGACCTACCTGTGTACACTAGATGGATGTGATGGAATGTACTGTCGTCCCTACATTTCAAGAAGAAGTAAGAATTGCAGTTGCAACAAAGCCTTGCTTGCCTACAAAGAGAGCAGCAATTTGGATTTGTTACTATGTTACCTAGAAGAATAACAAACTGTGCAAGGATGGAGGTTGTAGGAGCAAGGAGAAGTTGTCTGTAAAGTTGGTGGATGCCTATTTTCCATTTTGCAGTCCCTTGTCTCCCTCTTGTGGCCTCCTGGAGGCAACTAGCTGTGCAAAAAAAAGACAGCCTGGCGGCCGGCTGTTGCAGTGTTGCCCTCTCAGGCAACACTGAGTGACTGACTGAGCCTCACCGTCTTATATAAAGTTCAGACGGAACTTTGCACGTGTCATAGTGGAGCCCTCAGGATTCCAGAGCCAGCTTTCTGACATCATAATGGGGCCTCAGAGATAAAAGCCTGGGCCCAGGCAGTGTTGGTCAGTGCTGCTCAGCAGGCAGCACTGGACTGGACTGGATTACAGCTGATACAAGGTGTGAAGGAACAAGGGGTGGCTGTGGGCATGCACTTGCTGCCGCTGCCAGTGTTTATCTGCATGGCAGCAGGGCATTTGGGCGTTGCCAGGAAGGCGTTTTTATGTAGATTCCTCCTCTTTCAGCACTGCATTGTGGTGCAAGCAAAAGAAGCAAATCCTGTCTGGCTTCCTCTCCGGCCTTTATTCACCTCCCGTGTAGCTGTGAGTGTGTGAGCCTGCAGGGCCCCATGGAATTGCCTAGAAGTAGGCTGAATCGCTGCAAGGGCTGAACAGCAGTATCGGGCAGGCTCGGGCAACGCGCGGCCCGTTCGGGTTATCGCTCCTCGGCCTTTTGGCTAAGATCAAGTGTAGTATCTGTTCTTATCAGTTTAATATCTGATACGTCCCCTATCTGGGGACCATATATTAAATGGATTTTTAGAACAGGGAGATGGAAATAGAGCTTGCTCTGTCCACTCCACGCATTGACCTGGTATTGCAGTATTTCCAGGACCGGTGCACCCTTTCCTTATGTGTTGACTAAAAGCAGATTCCAAAAGTGTTTTTTGTCTTTGCTATTGTTTCTGTCTTTCTGAAGGGATCTCCCCTTTTAATCCCATTATTTCAACACCTGTTGGACAATGCATGAGTGATAATGAGCTCATTGATTAAATGCAATTAATGAATAGATTGCCACCTCTTGTTGTGTGTCGTCTGTGTTTCTGTGTTTCCGGCATTTCACATTGGAACACCTCATTCACCTTCCTTGTCTTCTCTCCGCCCTCCCTTTTAGGTAAGTTAAAGAGCTGCACCTGAGCCAGCCACTGATTGATTGATTGATTGATTGATTGATTGATTGATTGATGCAGCACAACAGTCAAATAGTGGAGTGGAGTAGGGGAACAGCAAACAGCCAATAAAGCAGCCCGCCCGCTCGCCTGCCCGCCACAATGGACCTACCTGTGTACACTAGATGGATGTGATGGAATGTACTGTCGTCCCTACATTTCAAGAAGAAGTAAGAATTGCAGTTGCAACAAAGCCTTGCTTGCCTACAAAGAGAGCAGCAATTTGGATTTGTTACTATGTTACCTAGAAGAATAACAAACTGTGCAAGGATGGAGGTTGTAGGAGCAAGGAGAAGTTGTCTGTAAAGTTGGTGGATGCCTATTTTCCATTTTTCAGTCCCTTGTCTCCCTCTTGTGGCCTCCTGGAGGCAACTAGCTGTGCAAAAAAAAGACAGCCTGGCGGCCGGCTGTTGCAGTGTTGCCCTCTCAGGCAACACTGAGTGACTGACTGAGCCTCACCGTCTTATATAAAGTTCAGACGGAACTTTGCACGTGTCATAGTGGAGCCCTCAGGATTCCAGAGCCAGCTTTCTGACATCATAATGGGGCCTCAGAGATAAAAGCCTGGGCCCAGGCAGTGTTGGTCAGTGCTGCTCAGCAGGCAGCACTGGACTGGACTGGATTACAGCTGATACAAGGTGTGAAGGAACAAGGGGTGGCTGTGGGCATGCACTTGCTGCCGCTGCCAGTGTTTATCTGCATGGCAGCAGGGCATTTGGGCGTTGCCAGGAAGGCGTTTTTATGTAGATTCCTCCTCTTTCAGCACTGCATTGTGGTGCAAGCAAAAGAAGCAAATCCTGTCTGGCTTCCTCTCCGGCCTTTATTCACCTCCCGTGTAGCTGTGAGTGTGTGAGCCTGCAGGGCCCCATGGAATTGCCTAGAAGTAGGCTGAATCGCTGCAAGGGCTGAACAGCAGTATCGGGCAGGCTCGGGCAACGCGCGGCCCGTTCGGGTTATCGCTTCTCGGCCTTTTGGCTAAGATCAAGTGTAGTATCTGTTCTTATCAGTTTAATATCTGATACGTCCCCTATCTGGGGACCATATATTAAATGGATTTTTAGAACAGGGAGATGGAAATAGAGCTTGCTCTGTCCACTCCACGCATTGACCTGGTATTGCAGTATTTCCAGGACCGGTGCACCCTTTCCTTATGTGTTGACTAAAAGCAGATTCCAAAAGTGTTTTTTGTCTTTGCTATTGTTTCTGTCTTTCTGAAGGGATCTCCCCTTTTAATCCCATTATTTCAACACCTGTTGGACAATGCATGAGTGATAATGAGCTCATTGATTAAATGCAATTAATGAATAGATTGCCACCTCTTGTTGTGTGTCGTCTGTGTTTCTGTGTTTCCGGCATTTCACATTGGAACACCTCATTCACCTTCCTTGTCTTCTCTCCGCCCTCCCTTTTAGGTAAGTTAAAGAGCTGCACCTGAGCCAGCCACTGATTGATTGATTGATTGATTGATTGATTGATTGATTGATTGATTGATTGATTGATTGATTGATGCAGCACAACAGTCAAATAGTGGAGTGGAGTAGGGGAACAGCAAACAGCCAATAAAGCAGCCCGCCCGCTCGCCTGCCCGCCACAATGGACCTACCTGTGTACACTAGATGGATGTGATGGAATGTACTGTCGTCCCTACATTTCAAGAAGAAGTAAGAATTGCAGTTGCAACAAAGCCTTGCTTGCCTACAAAGAGAGCAGCAATTTGGATTTGTTACTATGTTACCTAGAAGAATAACAAACTGTGCAAGGATGGAGGTTGTAGGAGCAAGGAGAAGTTGTCTGTAAAGTTGGTGGATGCCTATTTTCCATTTTGCAGTCCCTTGTCTCCCTCTTGTGGCCTCCTGGAGGCAACTAGCTGTGCAAAAAAAAGACAGCCTGGCGGCCGGCTGTTGCAGTGTTGCCCTCTCAGGCAACACTGAGTGACTGACTGAGCCTCACCGTCTTATATAAAGTTCAGACGGAACTTTGCACGTGTCATAGTGGAGCCCTCAGGATTCCAGAGCCAGCTTTCTGACATCATAATGGGGCCTCAGAGATAAAAGCCTGGGCCCAGGCAGTGTTGGTCAGTGCTGCTCAGCAGGCAGCACTGGACTGGACTGGATTACAGCTGATACAAGGTGTGAAGGAACAAGGGGTGGCTGTGGGCATGCACTTGCTGCCGCTGCCAGTGTTTATCTGCATGGCAGCAGGGCATTTGGGCGTTGCCAGGAAGGCGTTTTTATGTAGATTCCTCCTCTTTCAGCACTGCATTGTGGTGCAAGCAAAAGAAGCAAATCCTGTCTGGCTTCCTCTCCGGCCTTTATTCACCTCCCGTGTAGCTGTGAGTGTGTGAGCCTGCAGGGCCCCATGGAATTGCCTAGAAGTAGGCTGAATCGCTGCAAGGGCTGAACAGCAGTATCGGGCAGGCTCGGGCAACGCGCGGCCCGTTCGGGTTATCGCTTCTCGGCCTTTTGGCTAAGATCAAGTGTAGTATCTGTTCTTATCAGTTTAATATCTGATACGTCCCCTATCTGGGGACCATATATTAAATGGATTTTTAGAACAGGGAGATGGAAATAGAGCTTGCTCTGTCCACTCCACGCATTGACCTGGTATTGCAGTATTTCCAGGACCGGTGCACCCTTTCCTTATGTGTTGACTAAAAGCAGATTCCAAAAGTGTTTTTTGTCTTTGCTATTGTTTCTGTCTTTCTGAAGAGATCTCCCCTTTTAATCCCATTATTTCAACACCTGTTGGACAATGCATGAGTGATAATGAGCTCATTGATTAAATGCAATTAATGAATAGATTGCCACCTCTTGTTGTGTGTCGTCTGTGTTTCTGTGTTTCCGGCATTTCACATTGGAACACCTCATTCACCTTCCTTGTCTTCTCTCCGCCCTCCCTTTTAGGTAAGTTAAAGAGCTGCACCTGAGCCAGCCACTGATTGATTGATTGATTGATTGATTGATTGATTGATTGATTGATTGATTGATTGATGCAGCACAACAGTCAAATAGTGGAGTGGAGTAGGGGAACAGCAAACAGCCAATAAAGCAGCCCGCCCGCTCGCCTGCCCGCCACAATGGACCTACCTGTGTACACTAGATGGATGTGATGGAATGTACTGTCGTCCCTACATTTCAAGAAGAAGTAAGAATTGCAGTTGCAACAAAGCCTTGCTTGCCTACAAAGAGAGCAGCAATTTGGATTTGTTACTATGTTACCTAGAAGAATAACAAACTGTGCAAGGATGGAGGTTGTAGGAGCAAGGAGAAGTTGTCTGTAAAGTTGGTGGATGCCTATTTTCCATTTTGCAGTCCCTTGTCTCCCTCTTGTGGCCTCCTGGAGGCAACTAGCTGTGCAAAAAAAAGACAGCCTGGCGGCCGGCTGTTGCAGTGTTGCCCTCTCAGGCAACACTGAGTGACTGACTGAGCCTCACCGTCTTATATAAAGTTCAGACGGAACTTTGCACGTGTCATAGTGGAGCCCTCAGGATTCCAGAGCCAGCTTTCTGACATCATAATGGGGCCTCAGAGATAAAAGCCTGGGCCCAGGCAGTGTTGGTCAGTGCTGCTCAGCAGGCAGCACTGGACTGGACTGGATTACAGCTGATACAAGGTGTGAAGGAACAAGGGGTGGCTGTGGGCATGCACTTGCTGCCGCTGCCAGTGTTTATCTGCATGGCAGCAGGGCATTTGGGCGTTGCCAGGAAGGCGTTTTTATGTAGATTCCTCCTCTTTCAGCACTGCATTGTGGTGCAAGCAAAAGAAGCAAATCCTGTCTGGCTTCCTCTCCGGCCTTTATTCACCTCCCGTGTAGCTGTGAGTGTGTGAGCCTGCAGGGCCCCATGGAATTGCCTAGAAGTAGGCTGAATCGCTGCAAGGGCTGAACAGCAGTATCGGGCAGGCTCGGGCAACGCGCGGCCCGTTCGGGTTATCGCTTCTCGGCCTTTTGGCTAAGATCAAGTGTAGTATCTGTTCTTATCAGTTTAATATCTGATACGTCCCCTATCTGGGGACCATATATTAAATGGATTTTTAGAACAGGGAGATGGAAATAGAGCTTGCTCTGTCCACTCCACGCATTGACCTGGTATTGCAGTATTTCCAGGACCGGTGCACCCTTTCCTTATGTGTTGACTAAAAGCAGATTCCAAAAGTGTTTTTTGTCTTTGCTATTGTTTCTGTCTTTCTGAAGGGATCTCCCCTTTTAATCCCATTATTTCAACACCTGTTGGACAATGCATGAGTGATAATGAGCTCATTGATTAAATGCAATTAATGAATAGATTGCCACCTCTTGTTGTGTGTCGTCTGTGTTTCTGTGTTTCCGGCATTTCACATTGGAACACCTCATTCACCTTCCTTGTCTTCTCTCCGCCCTCCCTTTTAGGTAAGTTAAAGAGCTGCACCTGAGCCAGCCACTGATTGATTGATTGATTGATTGATTGATTGATTGATTGATTGATGCAGCACAACAGTCAAATAGTGGAGTGGAGTAGGGGAACAGCAAACAGCCAATAAAGCAGCCCGCCCGCTCGCCTGCCCGCCACAATGGACCTACCTGTGTACACTAGATGGATGTGATGGAATGTACTGTCGTCCCTACATTTCAAGAAGAAGTAAGAATTGCAGTTGCAACAAAGCCTTGCTTGCCTACAAAGAGAGCAGCAATTTGGATTTGTTACTATGTTACCTAGAAGAATAACAAACTGTGCAAGGATGGAGGTTGTAGGAGCAAGGAGAAGTTGTCTGTAAAGTTGGTGGATGCCTATTTTCCATTTTGCAGTCCCTTGTCTCCCTCTTGTGGCCTCCTGGAGGCAACTAGCTGTGCAAAAAAAAGACAGCCTGGCGGCCGGCTGTTGCAGTGTTGCCCTCTCAGGCAACACTGAGTGACTGACTGAGCCTCACCGTCTTATATAAAGTTCAGACGGAACTTTGCACGTGTCATAGTGGAGCCCTCAGGATTCCAGAGCCAGCTTTCTGACATCATAATGGGGCCTCAGAGATAAAAGCCTGGGCCCAGGCAGTGTTGGTCAGTGCTGCTCAGCAGGCAGCACTGGACTGGACTGGATTACAGCTGATACAAGGTGTGAAGGAACAAGGGGTGGCTGTGGGCATGCACTTGCTGCCGCTGCCAGTGTTTATCTGCATGGCAGCAGGGCATTTGGGCGTTGCCAGGAAGGCGTTTTTATGTAGATTCCTCCTCTTTCAGCACTGCATTGTGGTGCAAGCAAAAGAAGCAAATCCTGTCTGGCTTCCTCTCCGGCCTTTATTCACCTCCCGTGTAGCTGTGAGTGTGTGAGCCTGCAGGGCCCCATGGAATTGCCTAGAAGTAGGCTGAATCGCTGCAAGGGCTGAACAGCAGTATCGGGCAGGCTCGGGCAACGCGCGGCCCGTTCGGGTTATCGCTTCTCGGCCTTTTGGCTAAGATCAAGTGTAGTATCTGTTCTTATCAGTTTAATATCTGATACGTCCCCTATCTGGGGACCATATATTAAATGGATTTTTAGAACAGGGAGATGGAAATAGAGCTTGATCTGTCCACTCCACGCATTGACCTGGTATTGCAGTATTTCCAGGACCGGTGCACCCTTTCCTTATGTGTTGACTAAAAGCAGATTCCAAAAGTGTTTTTTGTCTTTGCTATTGTTTCTGTCTTTCTGAAGGGATCTCCCCTTTTAATCCCATTATTTCAACACCTGTTGGACAATGCATGAGTGATAATGAGCTCATTGATTAAATGCAATTAATGAATAGATTGCCACCTCTTGTTGTGTGTCGTCTGTGTTTCTGTGTTTCCGGCATTTCACATTGGAACACCTCATTCACCTTCCTTGTCTTCTCTCCGCCCTCCCTTTTAGGTAAGTTAAAGAGCTGCACCTGAGCCAGCCACTGATTGATTGATTGATTGATTGATTGATTGATTGATTGATTGATTGATGCAGCACAACAGTCAAATAGTGGAGTGGAGTAGGGGAACAGCAAACAGCCAATAAAGCAGCCCGCCCGCTCGCCTGCCCGCCACAATGGACCTACCTGTGTACACTAGATGGATGTGATGGAATGTACTGTCGTCCCTACATTTCAAGAAGAAGTAAGAATTGCAGTTGCAACAAAGCCTTGCTTGCCTACAAAGAGAGCAGCAATTTGGATTTGTTACTATGTTACCTAGAAGAATAACAAACTGTGCAAGGATGGAGGTTGTAGGAGCAAGGAGAAGTTGTCTGTAAAGTTGGTGGATGCCTATTTTCCATTTTGCAGTCCCTTGTCTCCCTCTTGTGGCCTCCTGGAGGCAACTAGCTGTGCAAAAAAAAAGACAGCCTGGCGGCCGGCTGTTGCAGTGTTGCCCTCTCAGGCAACACTGAGTGACTGACTGAGCCTCACCGTCTTATATAAAGTTCAGACGGAACTTTGCACGTGTCATAGTGGAGCCCTCAGGATTCCAGAGCCAGCTTTCTGACATCATAATGGGGCCTCAGAGATAAAAGCCTGGGCCCAGGCAGTGTTGGTCAGTGCTGCTCAGCAGGCAGCACTGGACTGGACTGGATTACAGCTGATACAAGGTGTGAAGGAACAAGGGGTGGCTGTGGGCATGCACTTGCTGCCGCTGCCAGTGTTTATCTGCATGGCAGCAGGGCATTTGGGCGTTGCCAGGAAGGCGTTTTTATGTAGATTCCTCCTCTTTCAGCACTGCATTGTGGTGCAAGCAAAAGAAGCAAATCCTGTCTGGCTTCCTCTCCGGCCTTTATTCACCTCCCGTGTAGCTGTGAGTGTGTGAGCCTGCAGGGCCCCATGGAATTGCCTAGAAGTAGGCTGAATCGCTGCAAGGGCTGAACAGCAGTATCGGGCAGGCTCGGGCAACGCGCGGCCCGTTCGGGTTATCGCTTCTCGGCCTTTTGGCTAAGATCAAGTGTAGTATCTGTTCTTATCAGTTTAATATCTGATACGTCCCCTATCTGGGGACCATATATTAAATGGATTTTTAGAACAGGGAGATGGAAATAGAGCTTGCTCTGTCCACTCCACGCATTGACCTGGTATTGCAGTATTTCCAGGACCGGTGCACCCTTTCCTTATGTGTTGACTAAAAGCAGATTCCAAAAGTGTTTTTTGTCTTTGCTATTGTTTCTGTCTTTCTGAAGGGATCTCCCCTTTTAATCCCATTATTTCAACACCTGTTGGACAATGCATGAGTGATAATGAGCTCATTGATTAAATGCAATTAATGAATAGATTGCCACCTCTTGTTGTGTGTCGTCTGTGTTTCTGTGTTTCCGGCATTTCACATTGGAACACCTCATTCACCTTCCTTGTCTTCTCTCCGCCCTCCCTTTTAGGTAAGTTAAAGAGCTGCACCTGAGCCAGCCACTGATTGATTGATTGATTGATTGATTGATTGATTGATTGATTGATTGATTGATGCAGCACAACAGTCAAATAGTGGAGTGGAGTAGGGGAACAGCAAACAGCCAATAAAGCAGCCCGCCCGCTCGCCTGCCCGCCACAATGGACCTACCTGTGTACACTAGATGGATGTGATGGAATGTACTGTCGTCCCTACATTTCAAGAAGAAGTAAGAATTGCAGTTGCAACAAAGCCTTGCTTGCCTACAAAGAGAGCAGCAATTTTGATTTGTTACTATATTACCTAGAAGAATAACAAACTGTGCAAGGATGGAGGTTGTAGGAGCAAGGAGAAGTTGTCTGTAAAGTTGGTGGATGCCTATTTTCCATTTTGCAGTCCCTTGTCTCCCTCTTGTGGCCTCCTGGAGGCAACTAGCTGTGCAAAAAAAAAGACAGCCTGGCGGCCGGCTGTTGCAGTGTTGCCCTCTCAGGCAACACTGAGTGACTGACTGAGCCTCACCGTCTTATATAAAGTTCAGACGGAACTTTGCACGTGTCATAGTGGAGCCCTCAGGATTCCAGAGCCAGCTTTCTGACATCATAATGGGGCCTCAGAGATAAAAGCCTGGGCCCAGGCAGTGTTGGTCAGTGCTGCTCAGCAGGCAGCACTGGACTGGACTGGATTACAGCTGATACAAGGTGTGAAGGAACAAGGGGTGGCTGTGGGCATGCACTTGCTGCCGCTGCCAGTGTTTATCTGCATGGCAGCAGGGCATTTGGGCGTTGCCAGGAAGGCGTTTTTATGTAGATTCCTCCTCTTTCAGCACTGCATTGTGGTGCAAGCAAAAGAAGCAAATCCTGTCTGGCTTCCTCTCCGGCCTTTATTCACCTCCCGTGTAGCTGTGAGTGTGTGAGCCTGCAGGGCCCCATGGAATTGCCTAGAAGTAGGCTGAATCGCTGCAAGGGCTGAACAGCAGTATCGGGCAGGCTCGGGCAACGCGCGGCCCGTTCGGGTTATCGCTTCTCGGCCTTTTGGCTAAGATCAAGTGTAGTATCTGTTCTTATCAGTTTAATATCTGATACGTCCCCTATCTGGGGACCATATATTAAATGGATTTTTAGAACAGGGAGATGGAAATAGAGCTTGCTCTGTCCACTCCACGCATTGACCTGGTATTGCAGTATTTCCAGGACCGGTGCACCCTTTCCTTATGTGTTGACTAAAAGCAGATTCCAAAAGTGTTTTTTGTCTTTGCTATTGTTTCTGTCTTTCTGAAGGGATCTCCCCTTTTAATCCCATTATTTCAACACCTGTTGGACAATGCATGAGTGATAATGAGCTCATTGATTAAATGCAATTAATGAATAGATTGCCACCTCTTGTTGTGTGTCGTCTGTGTTTCTGTGTTTCCGGCATTTCACATTGGAACACCTCATTCACCTTCCTTGTCTTCTCTCCGCCCTCCCTTTTAGGTAAGTTAAAGAGCTGCACCTGAGCCAGCCACTGATTGATTGATTGATTGATTGATTGATTGATTGATTGATTGATTGATTGATTGATGCAGCACAACAGTCAAATAGTGGAGTGGAGTAGGGGAAGGAACAGCAAACAGCCAATAAAGCAGCCCGCCCGCTCGCCTGCCCGCCACAATGGACCTACCTGTGTACACTAGATGGATGTGATGGAATGTACTGTCGTCCCTACATTTCAAGAAGAAGTAAGAATTGCAGTTGCAACAAAGCCTTGCTTGCCTACAAAGAGAGCAGCAATTTGGATTTGTTACTATGTTACCTAGAAGAATAACAAACTGTGCAAGGATGGAGGTTGTAGGAGCAAGGAGAAGTTGTCTGTAAAGTTGGTGGATGCCTATTTTCCATTTTGCAGTCCCTTGTCTCCCTCTTGTGGCCTCCTGGAGGCAACTAGCTGTGCAAAAAAAAGACAGCCTGGCGGCCGGCTGTTGCAGTGTTGCCCTCTCAGGCAACACTGAGTGACTGACTGAGCCTCACCGTCTTATATAAAGTTCAGACGGAACTTTGCACGTGTCATAGTGGAGCCCTCAGGATTCCAGAGCCAGCTTTCTGACATCATAATGGGGCCTCAGAGATAAAAGCCTGGGCCCAGGCAGTGTTGGTCAGTGCTGCTCAGCAGGCAGCACTGGACTGGACTGGATTACAGCTGATACAAGGTGTGAAGGAACAAGGGGTGGCTGTGGGCATGCACTTGCTGCCGCTGCCAGTGTTTATCTGCATGGCAGCAGGGCATTTGGGCGTTGCCAGGAAGGCGTTTTTATGTAGATTCCTCCTCTTTCAGCACTGCATTGTGGTGCAAGCAAAAGAAGCAAATCCTGTCTGGCTTCCTCTCCGGCCTTTATTCACCTCCCGTGTAGCTGTGAGTGTGTGAGCCTGCAGGGCCCCATGGAATTGCCTAGAAGTAGGCTGAATCGCTGCAAGGGCTGAACAGCAGTATCGGGCAGGCTCGGGCAACGCGCGGCCCGTTCGGGTTATCGCTTCTCGGCCTTTTGGCTAAGATCAAGTGTAGTATCTGTTCTTATCAGTTTAATATCTGATACGTCCCCTATCTGGGGACCATATATTAAATGGATTTTTAGAACAGGGAGATGGAAATAGAGCTTGCTCTGTCCACTCCACGCATTGACCTGGTATTGCAGTATTTCCAGGACCGGTGCACCCTTTCCTTATGTGTTGACTAAAAGCAGATTCCAAAAGTGTTTTTTGTCTTTGCTATTGTTTCTGTCTTTCTGAAGGGATCTCCCCTTTTAATCCCATTATTTCAACACCTGTTGGACAATGCATGAGTGATAATGAGCTCATTGATTAAATGCAATTAATGAATAGATTGCCACCTCTTGTTGTGTGTCGTCTGTGTTTCTGTGTTTCCGGCATTTCACATTGGAACACCTCATTCACCTTCCTTGTCTTCTCTCCGCCCTCCCTTTTAGGTAAGTTAAAGAGCTGCACCTGAGCCAGCCACTGATTGATTGATTGATTGATTGATTGATTGATTGATTGATTGATTGATTGATGCAGCACAACAGTCAAATAGTGGAGTGGAGTAGGGGAACAGCAAACAGCCAATAAAGCAGCCCGCCCGCTCGCCTGCCCGCCACAATGGACCTACCTGTGTACACTAGATGGATGTGATGGAATGTACTGTCGTCCCTACATTTCAAGAAGAAGTAAGAATTGCAGTTGCAACAAAGCCTTGCTTGCCTACAAAGAGAGCAGCAATTTGGATTTGTTACTATGTTACCTAGAAGAATAACAAACTGTGCAAGGATGGAGGTTGTAGGAGCAAGGAGAAGTTGTCTGTAAAGTTGGTGGATGCCTATTTTCCATTTTGCAGTCCCTTGTCTCCCTCTTGTGGCCTCCTGGAGGCAACTAGCTGTGCAAAAAAAAGACAGCCTGGCGGCCGGCTGTTGCAGTGTTGCCCTCTCAGGCAACACTGAGTGACTGACTGAGCCTCACCGTCTTATATAAAGTTCAGACGGAACTTTGCACGTGTCATAGTGGAGCCCTCAGGATTCCAGAGCCAGCTTTCTGACATCATAATGGGGCCTCAGAGATAAAAGCCTGGGCCCAGGCAGTGTTGGTCAGTGCTGCTCAGCAGGCAGCACTGGACTGGACTGGATTACAGCTGATACAAGGTGTGAAGGAACAAGGGGTGGCTGTGGGCATGCACTTGCTGCCGCTGCCAGTGTTTATCTGCATGGCAGCAGGGCATTTGGGCGTTGCCAGGAAGGCGTTTTTATGTAGATTCCTCCTCTTTCAGCACTGCATTGTGGTGCAAGCAAAAGAAGCAAATCCTGTCTGGCTTCCTCTCCGGCCTTTATTCACCTCCCGTGTAGCTGTGAGTGTGTGAGCCTGCAGGGCCCCATGGAATTGCCTAGAAGTAGGCTGAATCGCTGCAAGGGCTGAACAGCAGTATCGGGCAGGCTCGGGCAACGCGCGGCCCGTTCGGGTTATCGCTTCTCGGCCTTTTGGCTAAGATCAAGTGTAGTATCTGTTCTTATCAGTTTAATATCTGATACGTCCCCTATCTGGGGACCATATATTAAATGGATTTTTAGAACAGGGAGATGGAAATAGAGCTTGCTCTGTCCACTCCACGCATTGACCTGGTATTGCAGTATTTCCAGGACCGGTGCACCCTTTCCTTATGTGTTGACTAAAAGCAGATTCCAAAAGTGTTTTTTGTCTTTGCTATTGTTTCTGTCTTTCTGAAGGGATCTCCCCTTTTAATCCCATTATTTCAACACCTGTTGGACAATGCATGAGTGATAATGAGCTCATTGATTAAATGCAATTAATGAATAGATTGCCACCTCTTGTTGTGTGTCGTCTGTGTTTCTGTGTTTCCGGCATTTCACATTGGAACACCTCATTCACCTTCCTTGTCTTCTCTCCGCCCTCCCTTTTAGGTAAGTTAAAGAGCTGCACCTGAGCCAGCCACTGATTGATTGATTGATTGATTGATTGATTGATTGATTGATTGATTGATTGATTGATGCAGCACAACAGTCAAATAGTGGAGTGGAGTAGGGGAACAGCAAACAGCCAATAAAGCAGCCCGCCCGCTCGCCTGCCCGCCACAATGGACCTACCTGTGTACACTAGATGGATGTGATGGAATGTACTGTCGTCCCTACATTTCAAGAAGAAGTAAGAATTGCAGTTGCAACAAAGCCTTGCTTGCCTACAAAGAGAGCAGCAATTTGGATTTGTTACTATGTTACCTAGAAGAATAACAAACTGTGCAAGGATGGAGGTTGTAGGAGCAAGGAGAAGTTGTCTGTAAAGTTGGTGGATGCCTATTTTCCATTTTGCAGTCCCTTGTCTCCCTCTTGTGGCCTCCTGGAGGCAACTAGCTGTGCAAAAAAAAGACAGCCTGGCGGCCGGCTGTTGCAGTGTTGCCCTCTCAGGCAACACTGAGTGACTGACTGAGCCTCACCGTCTTATATAAAGTTCAGACGGAACTTTGCACGTGTCATAGTGGAGCCCTCAGGATTCCAGAGCCAGCTTTCTGACATCATAATGGGGCCTCAGAGATAAAAGCCTGGGCCCAGGCAGTGTTGGTCAGTGCTGCTCAGCAGGCAGCACTGGACTGGACTGGATTACAGCTGATACAAGGTGTGCAGGAACAAGGGGTGGCTGTGGGCATGCACTTGCTGCCGCTGCCAGTGTTTATCTGCATGGCAGCAGGGCATTTGGGCGTTGCCAGGAAGGCGTTTTTATGTAGATTCCTCCTCTTTCAGCACTGCATTGTGGTGCAAGCAAAAGAAGCAAATCCTGTCTGGCTTCCTCTCCGGCCTTTATTCACCTCCCGTGTAGCTGTGAGTGTGTGAGCCTGCAGGGCCCCATGGAATTGCCTAGAAGTAGGCTGAATCGCTGCAAGGGCTGAACAGCAGTATCGGGCAGGCTCGGGCAACGCGCGGCCCGTTCGGGTTATCGCTTCTCGGCCTTTTGGCTAAGATCAAGTGTAGTATCTGTTCTTACTTATCAGTTTAATATCTGATACGTCCCCTATCTGGGGACCATATATTAAATGGATTTTTAGAACAGGGAGATGGAAATAGAGCTTGCTCTGTCCACTCCACGCATTGACCTGGTATTGCAGTATTTCCAGGACCGGTGCACCCTTTCCTTATGTGTTGACTAAAAGCAGATTCCAAAAGTGTTTTTTGTCTTTGCTATTGTTTCTGTCTTTCTGAAGGGATCTCCCCTTTTAATCCCATTATTTCAACACCTGTTGGACAATGCATGAGTGATAATGAGCTCATTGATTAAATGCAATTAATGAATAGATTGCCACCTCTTGTTGTGTGTCGTCTGTGTTTCTGTGTTTCCGGCATTTCACATTGGAACACCTCATTCACCTTCCTTGTCTTCTCTCCGCCCTCCCTTTTAGGTAAGTTAAAGAGCTGCACCTGAGCCAGCCACTGATTGATTGATTGATTGATTGATTGATTGATTGATTGATTGATTGATGCAGCACAACAGTCAAATAGTGGAGTGGAGTAGGGGAACAGCAAACAGCCAATAAAGCAGCCCGCCCGCTCGCCTGCCCGCCACAATGGACCTACCTGTGTACACTAGATGGATGTGATGGAATGTACTGTCGTCCCTACATTTCAAGAAGAAGTAAGAATTGCAGTTGCAACAAAGCCTTGCTTGCCTACAAAGAGAGCAGCAATTTGGATTTGTTACTATGTTACCTAGAAGAATAACAAACTGTGCAAGGATGGAGGTTGTAGGAGCAAGGAGAAGTTGTCTGTAAAGTTGGTGGATGCCTATTTTCCATTTTGCAGTCCCTTGTCTCCCTCTTGTGGCCTCCTGGAGGCAACTAGCTGTGCAAAAAAAAAGACAGCCTGGCGGCCGGCTGTTGCAGTGTTGCCCTCTCAGGCAACACTGAGTGACTGACTGAGCCTCACCGTCTTATATAAAGTTCAGACGGAACTTTGCACGTGTCATAGTGGAGCCCTCAGGATTCCAGAGCCAGCTTTCTGACATCATAATGGGGCCTCAGAGATAAAAGCCTGGGCCCAGGCAGTGTTGGTCAGTGCTGCTCAGCAGGCAGCACTGGACTGGACTGGATTACAGCTGATACAAGGTGTGAAGGAACAAGGGGTGGCTGTGGGCATGCACTTGCTGCCGCTGCCAGTGTTTATCTGCATGGCAGCAGGGCATTTGGGCGTTGCCAGGAAGGCGTTTTTATGTAGATTCCTCCTCTTTCAGCACTGCATTGTGGTGCAAGCAAAAGAAGCAAATCCTGTCTGGCTTCCTCTCCGGCCTTTATTCACCTCCCGTGTAGCTGTGAGTGTGTGAGCCTGCAGGGCCCCATGGAATTGCCTAGAAGTAGGCTGAATCGCTGCAAGGGCTGAACAGCAGTATCGGGCAGGCTCGGGCAACGCGCGGCCCGTTCGGGTTATCGCTTCTCGGCCTTTTGGCTAAGATCAAGTGTAGTATCTGTTCTTATCAGTTTAATATCTGATACGTCCCCTATCTGGGGACCATATATTAAATGGATTTTTAGAACAGGGAGATGGAAATAGAGCTTGCTCTGTCCACTCCACGCATTGACCTGGTATTGCAGTATTTCCAGGACCGGTGCACCCTTTCCTTATGTGTTGACTAAAAGCAGATTCCAAAAGTGTTTTTTGTCTTTGCTATTGTTTCTGTCTTTCTGAAGGGATCTCCCCTTTTAATCCCATTATTTCAACACCTGTTGGACAATGCATGAGTGATAATGAGCTCATTGATTAAATGCAATTAATGAATAGATTGCCACCTCTTGTTGTGTGTCGTCTGTGTTTCTGTGTTTCCGGCATTTCACATTGGAACACCTCATTCACCTTCCTTGTCTTCTCTCCGCCCTCCCTTTTAGGTAAGTTAAAGAGCTGCACCTGAGCCAGCCACTGATTGATTGATTGATTGATTGATTGATTGATTGATTGATTGATTGATGCAGCACAACAGTCAAATAGTGGAGTGGAGTAGGGGAACAGCAAACAGCCAATAAAGCAGCCCGCCCGCTCGCCTGCCCGCCACAATGGACCTACCTGTGTACACTAGATGGATGTGATGGAATGTACTGTCGTCCCTACATTTCAAGAAGAAGTAAGAATTGCAGTTGCAACAAAGCCTTGCTTGCCTACAAAGAGAGAAGCAATTTGGATTTGTTACTATGTTACCTAGAAGAATAACAAACTGTGCAAGGATGGAGGTTGTAGGAGCAAGGAGAAGTTGTCTGTAAAGTTGGTGGATGCCTATTTTCCATTTTGCAGTCCCTTGTCTCCCTCTTGTGGCCTCCTGGAGGCAACTAGCTGTGCAAAAAAAAGACAGCCTGGCGGCCGGCTGTTGCAGTGTTGCCCTCTCAGGCAACACTGAGTGACTGACTGAGCCTCACCGTCTTATATAAAGTTCAGACGGAACTTTGCACGTGTCATAGTGGAGCCCTCAGGATTCCAGAGCCAGCTTTCTGACATCATAATGGGGCCTCAGAGATAAAAGCCTGGGCCCAGGCAGTGTTGGTCAGTGCTGCTCAGCAGGCAGCACTGGACTGGACTGGATTACAGCTGATACAAGGTGTGAAGGAACAAGGGGTGGCTGTGGGCATGCACTTGCTGCCGCTGCCAGTGTTTATCTGCATGGCAGCAGGGCATTTGGGCGTTGCCAGGAAGGCGTTTTTATGTAGATTCCTCCTCTTTCAGCACTGCATTGTGGTGCAAGCAAAAGAAGCAAATCCTGTCTGGCTTCCTCTCCGGCCTTTATTCACCTCCCGTGTAGCTGTGAGTGTGTGAGCCTGCAGGGCCCCATGGAATTGCCTAGAAGTAGGCTGAATCGCTGCAAGGGCTGAACAGCAGTATCGGGCAGGCTCGGGCAACGCGCGGCCCGTTCGGGTTATCGCTTCTCGGCCTTTTGGCTAAGATCAAGTGTAGTATCTGTTCTTATCAGTTTAATATCTGATACGTCCCCTATCTGGGGACCATATATTAAATGGATTTTTAGAACAGGGAGATGGAAATAGAGCTTGCTCTGTCCACTCCACGCATTGACCTGGTATTGCAGTATTTCCAGGACCGGTGCACCCTTTCCTTATGTGTTGACTAAAAGCAGATTCCAAAAGTGTTTTTTGTCTTTGCTATTGTTTCTGTCTTTCTGAAGGGATCTCCCCTTTTAATCCCATTATTTCAACACCTGTTGGACAATGCATGAGTGATAATGAGCTCATTGATTAAATGCAATTAATGAATAGATTGCCACCTCTTGTTGTGTGTCGTCTCTGTTTCTGTGTTTCCGGCATTTCACATTGGAACACCTCATTCACCTTCCTTGTCTTCTCTCCGCCCTCCCTTTTAGGTAAGTTAAAGAGCTGCACCTGAGCCAGCCACTGATTGATTGATTGATTGATTGATTGATTGATTGATTGATTGATTGATTGATGCAGCACAACAGTCAAATAGTGGAGTGGAGTAGGGGAACAGCAAACAGCCAATAAAGCAGCCCGCCCGCTCGCCTGCCCGCCACAATGGACCTACCTGTGTACACTAGATGGATGTGATGGAATGTACTGTCGTCCCTACATTTCAAGAAGAAGTAAGAATTGCAGTTGCAACAAAGCCTTGCTTGCCTACAAAGAGAGCAGCAATTTGGATTTGTTACTATGTTACCTAGAAGAATAACAAACTGTGCAAGGATGGAGGTTGTAGGAGCAAGGAGAAGTTGTCTGTAAAGTTGGTGGATGCCTATTTTCCATTTTGCAGTCCCTTGTCTCCCTCTTGTGGCCTCCTGGAGGCAACTAGCTGTGCAAAAAAAAGACAGCCTGGCGGCCGGCTGTTGCAGTGTTGCCCTCTCAGGCAACACTGAGTGACTGACTGAGCCTCACCGTCTTATATAAAGTTCAGACGGAACTTTGCACGTGTCATAGTGGAGCCCTCAGGATTCCAGAGCCAGCTTTCTGACATCATAATGGGGCCTCAGAGATAAAAGCCTGGGCCCAGGCAGTGTTGGTCAGTGCTGCTCAGCAGGCAGCACTGGACTGGACTGGATTACAGCTGATACAAGGTGTGCAGGAACAAGGGGTGGCTGTGGGCATGCACTTGCTGCCGCTGCCAGTGTTTATCTGCATGGCAGCAGGGCATTTGGGCGTTGCCAGGAAGGCGTTTTTATGTAGATTCCTCCTCTTTCAGCACTGCATTGTGGTGCAAGCAAAAGAAGCAAATCCTGTCTGGCTTCCTCTCCGGCCTTTATTCACCTCCCGTGTAGCTGTGAGTGTGTGAGCCTGCAGGGCCCCATGGAATTGCCTAGAAGTAGGCTGAATCGCTGCAAGGGCTGAACAGCAGTATCGGGCAGGCTCGGGCAACGCGCGGCCCGTTCGGGTTATCGCTTCTCGGCCTTTTGGCTAAGATCAAGTGTAGTATCTGTTCTTATCAGTTTAATATCTGATACGTCCCCTATCTGGGGACCATATATTAAATGGATTTTTAGAACAGGGAGATGGAAATAGAGCTTGCTCTGTCCACTCCACGCATTGACCTGGTATTGCAGTATTTCCAGGACCGGTGCACCCTTTCCTTATGTGTTGACTAAAAGCAGATTCCAAAAGTGTTTTTTGTCTTTGCTATTGTTTCTGTCTTTCTGAAGGGATCTCCCCTTTTAATCCCATTATTTCAACACCTGTTGGACAATGCATGAGTGATAATGAGCTCATTGATTAAATGCAATTAATGAATAGATTGCCACCTCTTGTTGTGTGTCGTCTGTGTTTCTGTGTTTCCGGCATTTCACATTGGAACACCTCATTCACCTTCCTTGTCTTCTCTCCGCCCTCCCTTTTAGGTAAGTTAAAGAGCTGCACCTGAGCCAGCCACTGATTGATTGATTGATTGATTGATTGATTGATTGATTGATTGATTGATGCAGCACAACAGTCAAATAGTGGAGTGGAGTAGGGGAACAGCAAACAGCCAATAAAGCAGCCCGCCCGCTCGCCTGCCCGCCACAATGGACCTACCTGTGTACACTAGATGGATGTGATGGAATGTACTGTCGTCCCTACATTTCAAGAAGAAGTAAGAATTGCAGTTGCAACAAAGCCTTGCTTGCCTACAAAGAGAGCAGCAATTTGGATTTGTTACTATGTTACCTAGAAGAATAACAAACTGTGCAAGGATGGAGGTTGTAGGAGCAAGGAGAAGTTGTCTGTAAAGTTGGTGGATGCCTATTTTCCATTTTGCAGTCCCTTGTCTCCCTCTTGTGGCCTCCTGGAGGCAACTAGCTGTGCAAAAAAAAGACAGCCTGGCGGCCGGCTGTTGCAGTGTTGCCCTCTCAGGCAACACTGAGTGACTGACTGAGCCTCACCGTCTTATATAAAGTTCAGACGGAACTTTGCACGTGTCATAGTGGAGCCCTCAGGATTCCAGAGCCAGCTTTCTGACATCATAATGGGGCCTCAGAGATAAAAGCCTGGGCCCAGGCAGTGTTGGTCAGTGCTGCTCAGCAGGCAGCACTGGACTGGACTGGATTACAGCTGATACAAGGTGTGAAGGAACAAGGGGTGGCTGTGGGCATGCACTTGCTGCCGCTGCCAGTGTTTATCTGCATGGCAGCAGGGCATTTGGGCGTTGCCAGGAAGGCGTTTTTATGTAGATTCCTCCTCTTTCAGCACTGCATTGTGGTGCAAGCAAAAGAAGCAAATCCTGTCTGGCTTCCTCTCCGGCCTTTATTCACCTCCCGTGTAGCTGTGAGTGTGTGAGCCTGCAGGGCCCCATGGAATTGCCTAGAAGTAGGCTGAATCGCTGCAAGGGCTGAACAGCAGTATCGGGAAGGCTCGGGCAACGCGCGGCCCGTTCGGGTTATCGCTTCTCGGCCTTTTGGCTAAGATCAAGTGTAGTATCTGTTCTTATCAGTTTAATATCTGATACGTCCCCTATCTGGGGACCATATATTAAATGGATTTTTAGAACAGGGAGATGGAAATAGAGCTTGCTCTGTCCACTCCACGCATTGACCTGGTATTGCAGTATTTCCAGGACCGGTGCACCCTTTCCTTATGTGTTGACTAAAAGCAGATTCCAAAAGTGTTTTTTGTCTTTGCTATTGTTTCTGTCTTTCTGAAGGGATCTCCCCTTTTAATCCCATTATTTCAACACCTGTTGGACAATGCATGAGTGATAATGAGCTCATTGATTAAATGCAATTAATGAATAGATTGCCACCTCTTGTTGTGTGTCGTCTGTGTTTCTGTGTTTCCGGCATTTCACATTGGAACACCTCATTCACCTTCCTTGTCTTCTCTCCGCCCTCCCTTTTAGGTAAGTTAAAGAGCTGCACCTGAGCCAGCCACTGATTGATTGATTGATTGATTGATTGATTGATTGATTGATTGATTGATTGATTGATGCAGCACAACAGTCAAATAGTGGAGTGGAGTAGGGGAACAGCAAACAGCCAATAAAGCAGCCCGCCCGCTCGCCTGCCCGCCACAATGGACCTACCTGTGTACACTAGATGGATGTGATGGAATGTACTGTCGTCCCTACATTTCAAGAAGAAGTAAGAATTGCAGTTGCAACAAAGCCTTGCTTGCCTACAAAGAGAGCAGCAATTTGGATTTGTTACTATGTTACCTAGAAGAATAACAAACTGTGCAAGGATGGAGGTTGTAGGAGCAAGGAGAAGTTGTCTGTAAAGTTGGTGGATGCCTATTTTCCATTTTGCAGTCCCTTGTCTCCCTCTTGTGGCCTCCTGGAGGCAACTAGCTGTGCAAAAAAAAGACAGCCTGGCGGCCGGCTGTTGCAGTGTTGCCCTCTCAGGCAACACTGAGTGACTGACTGAGCCTCACCGTCTTATATAAAGTTCAGACGGAACTTTGCACGTGTCATAGTGGAGCCCTCAGGATTCCAGAGCCAGCTTTCTGACATCATAATGGGGCCTCAGAGATAAAAGCCTGGGCCCAGGCAGTGTTGGTCAGTGCTGCTCAGCAGGCAGCACTGGACTGGACTGGATTACAGCTGATACAAGGTGTGAAGGAACAAGGGGTGGCTGTGGGCATGCACTTGCTGCCGCTGCCAGTGTTTATCTGCATGGCAGCAGGGCATTTGGGCGTTGCCAGGAAGGCGTTTTTATGTAGATTCCTCCTCTTTCAGCACTGCATTGTGGTGCAAGCAAAAGAAGCAAATCCTGTCTGGCTTCCTCTCCGGCCTTTATTCACCTCCCGTGTAGCTGTGAGTGTGTGAGCCTGCAGGGCCCCATGGAATTGCCTAGAAGTAGGCTGAATCGCTGCAAGGGCTGAACAGCAGTATCGGGCAGGCTCGGGCAACGCGCGGCCCGTTCGGGTTATCGCTTCTCGGCCTTTTGGCTAAGATCAAGTGTAGTATCTGTTCTTATCAGTTTAATATCTGATACGTCCCCTATCTGGGGACCATATATTAAATGGATTTTTAGAAAAGGGAGATGGAAATAGAGCTTGCTCTGTCCACTCCACGCATTGACCTGGTATTGCAGTATTTCCAGGACCGGTGCACCCTTTCCTTATGTGTTGACTAAAAGCAGATTCCAAAAGTGTTTTTTGTCTTTGCTATTGTTTCTGTCTTTCTGAAGGGATCTCCCCTTTTAATCCCATTATTTCAACACCTGTTGGACAATGCATGAGTGATAATGAGCTCATTGATTAAATGCAATTAATGAATAGATTGCCACCTCTTGTTGTGTGTCGTCTGTGTTTCTGTGTTTCCGGCATTTCACATTGGAACACCTCATTCACCTTCCTTGTCTTCTCTCCGCCCTCCCTTTTAGGTAAGTTAAAGAGCTGCACCTGAGCCAGCCACTGATTGATTGATTGATTGATTGATTGATTGATTGATTGATGCAGCACAACAGTCAAATAGTGGAGTGGAGTAGGGGAACAGCAAACAGCCAATAAAGCAGCCCGCCCGCTCGCCTGCCCGCCACAATGGACCTACCTGTGTACACTAGATGGATGTGATGGAATGTACTGTCGTCCCTACATTTCAAGAAGAAGTAAGAATTGCAGTTGCAACAAAGCCTTGCTTGCCTACAAAGAGAGCAGCAATTTGGATTTGTTACTATGTTACCTAGAAGAATAACAAACTGTGCAAGGATGGAGGTTGTAGGAGCAAGGAGAAGTTGTCTGTAAAGTTGGTGGATGCCTATTTTCCATTTTGCAGTCCCTTGTCTCCCTCTTGTGGCCTCCTGGAGGCAACTAGCTGTGCAAAAAAAAGACAGCCTGGCGGCCGGCTGTTGCAGTGTTGCCCTCTCAGGCAACACTGAGTGACTGACTGAGCCTCACCGTCTTATATAAAGTTCAGACGGAACTTTGCACGTGTCATAGTGGAGCCCTCAGGATTCCAGAGCCAGCTTTCTGACATCATAATGGGGCCTCAGAGATAAAAGCCTGGGCCCAGGCAGTGTTGGTCAGTGCTGCTCAGCAGGCAGCACTGGACTGGACTGGATTACAGCTGATACAAGGTGTGAAGGAACAAGGGGTGGCTGTGGGCATGCACTTGCTGCCGCTGCCAGTGTTTATCTGCATGGCAGCAGGGCATTTGGGCGTTGCCAGGAAGGCGTTTTTATGTAGATTCCTCCTCTTTCAGCACTGCATTGTGGTGCAAGCAAAAGAAGCAAATCCTGTCTGGCTTCCTCTCCGGCCTTTATTCACCTCCCGTGTAGCTGTGAGTGTGTGAGCCTGCAGGGCCCCATGGAATTGCCTAGAAGTAGGCTGAATCGCTGCAAGGGCTGAACAGCAGTATCGGGCAGGCTCGGGCAACGCGCGGCCCGTTCGGGTTATCGCTTCTCGGCCTTTTGGCTAAGATCAAGTGTAGTATCTGTTCTTATCAGTTTAATATCTGATACGTCCCCTATCTGGGGACCATATATTAAATGGATTTTTAGAACAGGGAGATGGAAATAGAGCTTGCTCTGTCCACTCCACGCATTGACCTGGTATTGCAGTATTTCCAGGACCGGTGCACCCTTTCCTTATGTGTTGACTAAAAGCAGATTCCAAAAGTGTTTTTTGTCTTTGCTATTGTTTCTGTCTTTCTGAAGGGATCTCCCCTTTTAATCCCATTATTTCAACACCTGTTGGACAATGCATGAGTGATAATGAGCTCATTGATTAAATGCAATTAATGAATAGATTGCCACCTCTTGTTGTGTGTCGTCTGTGTTTCTGTGTTTCCGGCATTTCACATTGGAACACCTCATTCACCTTCCTTGTCTTCTCTCCGCCCTCCCTTTTAGGTAAGTTAAAGAGCTGCACCTGAGCCAGCCACTGATTGATTGATTGATTGATTGATTGATTGATTGATTGATTGATTGATTGATTGATTGATTGATTCAGCACAACAGTCAAATAGTGGAGTGGAGTAGGGGAACAGCAAACAGCCAATAAAGCAGCCCGCCCGCTCGCCTGCCCGCCACAATGGACCTACCTGTGTACACTAGATGGATGTGATGGAATGTACTGTCGTCCCTACATTTCAAGAAGAAGTAAGAATTGCAGTTGCAACAAAGCCTTGCTTGCCTACAAAGAGAGCAGCAATTTGGATTTGTTACTATGTTACCTAGAAGAATAACAAACTGTGCAAGGATGGAGGTTGTAGGAGCAAGGAGAAGTTGTCTGTAAAGTTGGTGGATGCCTATTTTCCATTTTGCAGTCCCTTGTCTCCCTCTTGTGGCCTCCTGGAGGCAACTAGCTGTGCAAAAAAAAGACAGCCTGGCGGCCAGCTGTTGCAGTGTTACCCTCTCAGGCAACACTGAGTGACTGACTGAGCCTCACCGTCTTATATAAAGTTCAGACGGAACTTTGCACGTGTCATAGTGGAGCCCTCAGGATTCCAGAGCCAGCTTTCTGACATCATAATGGGGCCTCAGAGATAAAAGCCTGGGCCCAGGCAGTGTTGGTCAGTGCTGCTCAGCAGGCAGCACTGGACTGGACTGGATTACAGCTGATACAAGGTGTGAAGGAACAAGGGGTGGCTGTGGGCATGCACTTGCTGCCGCTGCCAGTGTTTATCTGCATGGCAGCAGGGCATTTGGGCGTTGCCAGGAAGGCGTTTTTATGTAGATTCCTCCTCTTTCAGCACTGCATTGTGGTGCAAGCAAAAGAAGCAAATCCTGTCTGGCTTCCTCTCCGGCCTTTATTCACCTCCCGTGTAGCTGTGAGTGTGTGAGCCTGCAGGGCCCCATGGAATTGCCTAGAAGTAGGCTGAATCGCTGCAAGGGCTGAACAGCAGTATCGGGCAGGCTCGGGCAACGCGCGGCCCGTTCGGGTTATCGCTTCTCGGCCTTTTGGCTAAGATCAAGTGTAGTATCTGTTCTTATCAGTTTAATATCTGATACGTCCCCTATCTGGGGACCATATATTAAATGGATTTTTAGAACAGGGAGATGGAAATAGAGCTTGCTCTGTCCACTCCACGCATTGACCTGGTATTGCAGTATTTCCAGGACCGGTGCACCCTTTCCTTATGTGTTGACTAAAAGCAGATTCCAAAAGTGTTTTTTGTCTTTGCTATTGTTTCTGTCTTTCTGAAGGGATCTCCCCTTTTAATCCCATTATTTCAACACCTGTTGGACAATGCATGAGTGATAATGAGCTCATTGATTAAATGCAATTAATGAATAGATTGCCACCTCTTGTTGTGTGTCGTCTGTGTTTCTGTGTTTCCGGCATTTCACATTGGAACACCTCATTCACCTTCCTTGTCTTCTCTCCGCCCTCCCTTTTAGGTAAGTTAAAGAGCTGCACCTGAGCCAGCCACTGATTGATTGATTGATTGATTGATTGATTGATTGATTGATTGATGCAGCACAACAGTCAAATAGTGGAGTGGAGTAGGGGAACAGCAAACAGCCAATAAAGCAGCCCGCCCGCTCGCCTGCCCGCCACAATGGACCTACCTGTGTACACTAGATGGATGTGATGGAATGTACTGTCGTCCCTACATTTCAAGAAGAAGTAAGAATTGCAGTTGCAACAAAGCCTTGCTTGCCTACAAAGAGAGCAGCAATTTGGATTTGTTACTATGTTACCTAGAAGAATAACAAACTGTGCAAGGATGGAGGTTGTAGGAGCAAGGAGAAGTTGTCTGTAAAGTTGGTGGATGCCTATTTTCCATTTTGCAGTCCCTTGTCTCCCTCTTGTGGCCTCCTGGAGGCAACTAGCTGTGCAAAAAAAAGACAGCCTGGCGGCCGGCTGTTGCAGTGTTGCCCTCTCAGGCAACACTGAGTGACTGACTGAGCCTCACCGTCTTATATAAAGTTCAGACGGAACTTTGCACGTGTCATAGTGGAGCCCTCAGGATTCCAGAGCCAGCTTTCTGACATCATAATGGGGCCTCAGAGATAAAAGCCTGGGCCCAGGCAGTGTTGGTCAGTGCTGCTCAGCAGGCAGCACTGGACTGGACTGGATTACAGCTGATACAAGGTGTGAAGGAACAAGGGGTGGCTGTGGGCATGCACTTGCTGCCACTGCCAGTGTTTATCTGCATGGCAGCAGGGCATTTGGGCGCTGCCAGGAAGGCGTTTTTATGTAGATTCCTCCTCTTTCAGCACTGCATTGTGGTGCAAGCAAAAGAAGCAAATCCTGTCTGGCTTCCTCTCCGGCCTTTATTCACCTCCCGTGTAGCTGTGAGTGTGTGAGCCTGCAGGGCCCCATGGAATTGCCTAGAAGTAGGCTGAATCGCTGCAAGGGCTGAACAGCAGTATCTGGCAGGCTCGGGCAACGCGCGGCCCGTTCGGGTTATCGCTTCTCGGCCTTTTGGCTAAGATCAAGTGTAGTATCTGTTCTTATCAGTTTAATATCTGATACGTCCCCTATCTGGGGACCATATATTAAATGGATTTTTAGAACAGGGAGATGGAAATAGAGCTTGCTCTGTCCACTCCACGCATTGACCTGGTATTGCAGTATTTCCAGGACCGGTGCACCCTTTCCTTATGTGTTGACTAAAAGCAGATTCCAAAAGTGTTTTTTTGTCTTTGCTATTGTTTCTGTCTTTCTGAAGGGATCTCCCCTTTTAATCCCATTATTTCAACACCTGTTGGACAATACATGAGTGATAATGAGCTCATTGATTAAATGCAATTAATGAATAGATTGCCACCTCTTGTTGTGTGTCGTCTGTGTTTCTGTGTTTCCGGCATTTCACATTGGAACACCTCATTCACCTTCCTTGTCTTCTCTCCGCCCTCCCTTTTAGGTAAGTTAAAGAGCTGCACCTGAGCCAGCCACTGATTGATTGATTGATTGATTGATTGATTGATTGATTGATTGATTGATTGATGCAGCACAACAGTCAAATAGTGGAGTGGAGTAGGGGAACAGCAAACAGCCAATAAAGCAGCCCGCCCGCTCGCCTGCCCGCCACAATGGACCTACCTGTGTACACTAGATGGATGTGATGGAATGTACTGTCGTCCCTACATTTCAAGAAGAAGTAAGAATTGCAGTTGCAACAAAGCCTTGCTTGCCTACAAAGAGAGCAGCAATTTGGATTTGTTACTATGTTACCTAGAAGAATAACAAACTGTGCAAGGATGGAGGTTGTAGGAGCAAGGAGAAGTTGGCTGTAAAGTTGGTGGATGCCTATTTTCCATTTTGCAGTCCCTTGTCTCCCTCTTGTGGCCTCCTGGAGGCAACTAGCTGTGCAAAAAAAAGACAGCCTGGCGGCCGGCTGTTGCAGTGTTGCCCTCTCAGGCAACACTGAGTGACTGACTGAGCCTCACCGTCTTATATAAAGTTCAGACGGAACTTTGCACGTGTCATAGTGGAGCCCTCAGGATTCCAGAGCCAGCTTTCTGACATCATAATGGGGCCTCAGAGATAAAAGCCTGGGCCCAGGCAGTGTTGGTCAGTGCTGCTCAGCAGGCAGCACTGGACTGGACTGGATTACAGCTGATACAAGGTGTGAAGGAACAAGGGGTGGCTGTGGGCATGCACTTGCTGCCGCTGCCAGTGTTTATCTGCATGGCAGCAGGGCATTTGGGCGTTGCCAGGAAGGCGTTTTTATGTAGATTCCTCCTCTTTCAGCACTGCATTGTGGTGCAAGCAAAAGAAGCAAATCCTGTCTGGCTTCCTCTCCGGCCTTTATTCACCTCCCGTGTAGCTGTGAGTGTGTGAGCCTGCAGGGCCCCATGGAATTGCCTAGAAGTAGGCTGAATCGCTGCAAGGGCTGAACAGCAGTATCGGGCAGGCTCGGGCAACGCGCGGCCCGTTCGGGTTATCGCTTCTCGGCCTTTTGGCTAAGATCAAGTGTAGTATCTGTTCTTATCAGTTTAATATCTGATACGTCCCCTATCTGGGGACCATATATTAAATGGATTTTTAGAACAGGGAGATGGAAATAGAGCTTGCTCTGTCCACTCCACGCATTGACCTGGTATTGCAGTATTTCCAGGACCGGTGCACCCTTTCCTTATGTGTTGACTAAAAGCAGATTCCAAAAGTGTTTTTTGTCTTTGCTATTGTTTCTGTCTTTCTGAAGGGATCTCCCCTTTTAATCCCATTATTTCAACACCTGTTGGACAATGCATGAGTGATAATGAGCTCATTGATTAAATGCAATTAATGAATAGATTGCCACCTCTTGTTGTGTGTCGTCTGTGTTTCTGTGTTTCCGGCATTTCACATTGGAACACCTCATTCACCTTCCTTGTCTTCTCTCCGCCCTCCCTTTTAGGTAAGTTAAAGAGCTGCACCTGAGCCAGCCACTGATTGATTGATTGATTGATTGATTGATTGATTGATTGATTGATTGATTGATTGATTGATGCAGCACAACAGTCAAATAGTGGAGTGGAGTAGGGGAACAGCAAACAGCCAATAAAGCAGCCCGCCCGCTCGCCTGCCCGCCACAATGGACCTACCTGTGTACACTAGATGGATGTGATGGAATGTACTGTCGTCCCTACATTTCAAGAAGAAGTAAGAATTGCAGTTGCAACAAAGCCTTGCTTGCCTACAAAGAGAGCAGCAATTTGGATTTGTTACTATGTTACCTAGAAGAATAACAAACTGTGCAAGGATGGAGGTTGTAGGAGCAAGGAGAAGTTGTCTGTAAAGTTGGTGGATGCCTATTTTCCATTTTGCAGTCCCTTGTCTCCCTCTTGTGGCCTCCTGGAGGCAACTAGCTGTGCAAAAAAAAGACAGCCTGGCGGCCGGCTGTTGCAGTGTTGCCCTCTCAGGCAACACTGAGTGACTGACTGAGCCTCACCGTCTTATATAAAGTTCAGACGGAACTTTGCACGTGTCATAGTGGAGCCCTCAGGATTCCAGAGCCAGCTTTCTGACATCATAATGGGGCCTCAGAGATAAAAGCCTGGGCCCAGGCAGTGTTGGTCAGTGCTGCTCAGCAGGCAGCACTGGACTGGACTGGATTACAGCTGATACAAGGTGTGAAGGAACAAGGGGTGGCTGTGGGCATGCACTTGCTGCCGCTGCCAGTGTTTATCTGCATGGCAGCAGGGCATTTGGGCGTTGCCAGGAAGGCGTTTTTATGTAGATTCCTCCTCTTTCAGCACTGCATTGTGGTGCAAGCAAAAGAAGCAAATCCTGTCTGGCTTCCTCTCCGGCCTTTATTCACCTCCCGTGTAGCTGTGAGTGTGTGAGCCTGCAGGGCCCCATGGAATTGCCTAGAAGTAGGCTGAATCGCTGCAAGGGCTGAACAGCAGTATCGGGCAGGCTCGGGCAACGCGCGGCCCGTTCGGGTTATCGCTTCTCGGCCTTTTGGCTAAGATCAAGTGTAGTATCTGTTCTTATCAGTTTAATATCTGATACGTCCCCTATCTGGGGACCATATATTAAATGGATTTTTAGAACAGGGAGATGGAAATAGAGCTTGCTCTGTCCACTCCACGCATTGACCTGGTATTGCAGTATTTCCAGGACCGGTGCACCCTTTCCTTATGTGTTGACTAAAAGCAGATTCCAAAAGTGTTTTTTGTCTTTGCTATTGTTTCTGTCTTTCTGAAGGGATCTCCCCTTTTAATCCCATTATTTCAACACCTGTTGGACAATGCATGAGTGATAATGAGCTCATTGATTAAATGCAATTAATGAATAGATTGCCACCTCTTGTTGTGTGTCGTCTGTGTTTCTGTGTTTCCGGCATTTCACATTGGAACACCTCATTCACCTTCCTTGTCTTCTCTCCGCCCTCCCTTTTAGGTAAGTTAAAGAGCTGCACCTGAGCCAGCCACTGATTGATTGATTGATTGATTGATTGATTGATTGATTGATTGATTGATTGATTGATTGATTGATTGATGCAGCACAACAGTCAAATAGTGGAGTGGAGTAGGGGAACAGCAAACAGCCAATAAAGCAGCCCGCCCGCTCGCCTGCCCGCCACAATGGACCTACCTGTGTACACTAGATGGATGTGATGGAATGTACTGTCGTCCCTACATTTCAAGAAGAAGTAAGAATTGCAGTTGCAACAAAGCCTTGCTTGCCTACAAAGAGAGCAGCAATTTGGATTTGTTACTATGTGACCTAGAAGAATAACAAACTGTGCAAGGATGGAGGTTGTAGGAGCAAGGAGAAGTTGTCTGTAAAGTTGGTGGATGCCTATTTTCCATTTTGCAGTCCCTTGTCTCCCTCTTGTGGCCTCCTGGAGGCAACTAGCTGTGCAAAAAAAAGACAGCCTGGCGGCCGGCTGTTGCAGTGTTGCCCTCTCAGGCAACACTGAGTGACTGACTGAGCCTCACCGTCTTATATAAAGTTCAGACGGAACTTTGCACGTGTCATAGTGGAGCCCTCAGGATTCCAGAGCCAGCTTTCTGACATCATAATGGGGCCTCAGAGATAAAAGCCTGGGCCCAGGCAGTGTTGGTCAGTGCTGCTCAGCAGGCAGCACTGGACTGGACTGGATTACAGCTGATACAAGGTGTGAAGGAACAAGGGGTGGCTGTGGGCATGCACTTGCTGCCGCTGCCAGTGTTTATCTGCATGGCAGCAGGGCATTTGGGCGTTGCCAGGAAGGCGTTTTTATGTAGATTCCTCCTCTTTCAGCACTGCATTGTGGTGCAAGCAAAAGAAGCAAATCCTGTCTGGCTTCCTCTCCGGCCTTTATTCACCTCCCGTGTAGCTGTGAGTGTGTGAGCCTGCAGGGCCCCATGAAATTGCCTAGAAGTAGGCTGAATCGCTGCAAGGGCTGAACAGCAGTATCGGGCAGGCTCGGGCAACGCGCGGCCCGTTCGGGTTATCGCTTCTCGGCCTTTTGGCTAAGATCAAGTGTAGTATCTGTTCTTATCAGTTTAATATCTGATACGTCCCCTATCTGGGGACCATATATTAAATGGATTTTTAGAACAGGGAGATGGAAATAGAGCTTGCTCTGTGCACTCCACGCATTGACCTGGTATTGCAGTATTTCCAGGACCGGTGCACCCTTTCCTTATGTGTTGACTAAAAGCAGATTCCAAAAGTGTTTTTTGTCTTTGCTATTGTTTCTGTCTTTCTGAAGGGATCTCCCCTTTTAATCCCATTATTTCAACACCTGTTGGACAATGCATGAGTGATAATGAGCTCATTGATTAAATGCAATTAATGAATAGATTGCCACCTCTTGTTGTGTGTCGTCTGTGTTTCTGTGTTTCCGGCATTTCACATTGGAACACCTCATTCACCTTCCTTGTCTTCTCTCCGCCCTCCCTTTTAGGTAAGTTAAAGAGCTGCACCTGAGCCAGCCACTGATTGATTGATTGATTGATTGATTGATTGATTGATTGATTGATTGATGCAGCACAACAGTCAAATAGTGGAGTGGAGTAGGGGAACAGCAAACAGCCAATAAAGCAGCCCGCCCGCTCGCCTGCCCGCCACAATGGACCTACCTGTGTACACTAGATGGATGTGATGGAATGTACTGTCGTCCCTACATTTCAAGAAGAAGTAAGAATTGCAGTTGCAACAAAGCCTTGCTTGCCTACAAAGAGAGCAGCAATTTGGATTTGTTACTATGTTACCTAGAAGAATAACAAACTGTGCAAGGATGGAGGTTGTAGGAGCAAGGAGAAGTTGTCTGTAAAGTTGGTGGATGCCTATTTTCCATTTTGCAGTCCCTTGTCTCCCTCTTGTGGCCTCCTGGAGGCAACTAGCTGTGCAAAAAAAAGACAGCCTGGCGGCCGGCTGTTGCAGTGTTGCCCTCTCAGGCAACACTGAGTGACTGACTGAGCCTCACCGTCTTATATAAAGTTCAGACGGAACTTTGCACGTGTCATAGTGGAGCCCTCAGGATTCCAGAGCCAGCTTTCTGACATCATAATGGGGCCTCAGAGATAAAAGCCTGGGCCCAGGCAGTGTTGGTCAGTGCTGCTCAGCAGGCAGCACTGGACTGGACTGGATTACAGCTGATACAAGGTGTGAAGGAACAAGGGGTGGCTGTGGGCATGCACTTGCTGCCGCTGCCAGTGTTTATCTGCATGGCAGCAGGGCATTTGGGCGTTGCCAGGAAGGCGTTTTTATGTAGATTCCTCCTCTTTCAGCACTGCATTGTGGTGCAAGCAAAAGAAGCAAATCCTGTCTGGCTTCCTCTCCGGCCTTTATTCACCTCCCGTGTAGCCGTGAGTGTGTGAGCCTGCAGGGCCCCATGGAATTGCCTAGAAGTAGGCTGAATCGCTGCAAGGGCTGAACAGCAGTATCGGGCAGGCTCGGGCAACGCGCGGCCCGTTCGGGTTATCGCTTCTCGGCCTTTTGGCTAAGATCAAGTGTAGTATCTGTTCTTATCAGTTTAATATCTGATACGTCCCCTATCTGGGGACCATATATTAAATGGATTTTTAGAACAGGGAGATGGAAATAGAGCTTGCTCTGTCCACTCCACGCATTGACCTGGTATTGCAGTATTTCCAGGACCGGTGCACCCTTTCCTTATGTGTTGACTAAAAGCAGATTCCAAAAGTGTTTTTTGTCTTTGCTATTGTTTCTGTCTTTCTGAAGGGATCTCCCCTTTTAATCCCATTATTTCAACACCTGTTGGACAATGCATGAGTGATAATGAGCTCATTGATTAAATGCAATTAATGAATAGATTGCCACCTCTTGTTGTGTGTCGTCTGTGTTTCTGTGTTTCCGGCATTTCACATTGGAACACCTCATTCACCTTCCTTGTCTTCTCTCCGCCCTCCCTTTTAGGTAAGTTAAAGAGCTGCACCTGAGCTAGCCACTGATTGATTGATTGATTGATTGATTGATTGATTGATTGATTGATTGATTGATTGATTGATTGATTGATTGATGCAGCACAACAGTCAAATAGTGGAGTGGAGTAGGGGAACAGCAAACAGCCAATAAAGCAGCCCGCCCGCTCGCCTGCCCGCCACAATGGACCTACCTGTGTACACTAGATGGATGTGATGGAATGTACTGTCGTCCCTACATTTCAAGAAGAAGTAAGAATTGCAGTTGCAACAAAGCCTTGCTTGCCTACAAAGAGAGCAGCAATTTGGATTTGTTACTATGTTACCTAGAAGAATAACAAACTGTGCAAGGATGGAGGTTGTAGGAGCAAGGAGAAGTTGTCTGTAAAGTTGGTGGATGCCTATTTTCCATTTTGCAGTCCCTTGTCTCCCTCTTGTGGCCTCCTGGAGGCAACTAGCTGTGCAAAAAAAAGACAGCCTGGCGGCCGGCTGTTGCAGTGTTGCCCTCTCAGGCAACACTGAGTGACTGACTGAGCCTCACCGTCTTATATAAAGTTCAGACGGAACTTTGCACGTGTCATAGTGGAGCCCTCAGGATTCCAGAGCCAGCTTTCTGACATCATAATGGGGCCTCAGAGATAAAAGCCTGGGCCCAGGCAGTGTTGGTCAGTGCTGCTCAGCAGGCAGCACTGGACTGGACTGGATTACAGCTGATACAAGGTGTGAAGGAACAAGGGGTGGCTGTGGGCATGCACTTGCTGCCGCTGCCAGTGTTTATCTGCATGGCAGCAGGGCATTTGGGCGTTGCCAGGAAGGCGTTTTTATGTAGATTCCTCCTCTTTCAGCACTGCATTGTGGTGCAAGCAAAAGAAGCAAATCCTGTCTGGCTTCCTCTCCGGCCTTTATTCACCTCCCGTGTAGCTGTGAGTGTGTGAGCCTGCAGGGCCCCATGGAATTGCCTAGAAGTAGGCTGAATCGCTGCAAGGGCTGAACAGCAGTATCGGGCAGGCTCGGGCAACGCGCGGCCCGTTCGGGTTATCGCTTCTCGGCCTTTTGGCTAAGATCAAGTGTAGTATCTGTTCTTATCAGTTTAATATCTGATACGTCCCCTATCTGGGGACCATATATTAAATGGATTTTTAGAACAGGGAGATGGAAATAGAGCTTGCTCCACTCCACGCATTGACCTGGTATTGCAGTATTTCCAGGACCGGTGCACCCTTTCCTTATGTGTTGACTAAAAGCAGATTCCAAAAGTGTTTTTTGTCTTTGCTATTGTTTCTGTCTTTCTGAAGGGATCTCCCCTTTTAATCCCATTATTTCAACACCTGTTGGACAATGCATGAGTGATAATGAGCTCATTGATTAAATGCAATTAATGAATAGATTGCCACCTCTTGTTGTGTGTCGTCTGTGTTTCTGTGTTTCCGGCATTTCACATTGGAACACCTCATTCACCTTCCTTGTCTTCTCTCCGCCCTCCCTTTTAGGTAAGTTAAAGAGCTGCACCTGAGCCAGCCACTGATTGATTGATTGATTGATTGATTGATTGATTGATTGATTGATTGATGCAGCACAACAGTCAAATAGTGGAGTGGAGTAGGGGAACAGCAAACAGCCAATAAAGCAGCCCGCCCGCTCGCCTGCCCGCCACAATGGACCTACCTGTGTACACTAGATGGATGTGATGGAATGTACTGTCGTCCCTACATTTCAAGAAGAAGTAAGAATTGCAGTTGCAACAAAGCCTTGCTTGCCTACAAAGAGAGCAGCAATTTGGATTTGTTACTATGTTACCTAGAAGAATAACAAACTGTGCAAGGATGGAGGTTGTAGGAGCAAGGAGAAGTTGTCTGTAAAGTTGGTGGATGCCTATTTTCCATTTTGCAGTCCCTTGTCTCCCTCTTGTGGCCTCCTGGAGGCAACTAGCTGTGCAAAAAAAAGACAGCCTGGCGGCCGGCTGTTGCAGTGTTGCCCTCTCAGGCAACACTGAGTGACTGACTGAGCCTCACCGTCTTATATAAAGTTCAGACGGAACTTTGCACGTGTCATAGTGGAGCCCTCAGGATTCCAGAGCCAGCTTTCTGACATCATAATGGGGCCTCAGAGATAAAAGCCTGGGCCCAGGCAGTGTTGGTCAGTGCTGCTCAGCAGGCAGCACTGGACTGGACTGGATTACAGCTGATACAAGGTGTGAAGGAACAAGGGGTGGCTGTGGGCATGCACTTGCTGCCGCTGCCAGTGTTTATCTGCATGGCAGCAGGGCATTTGGGCGTTGCCAGGAAGGCGTTTTTATGTAGATTCCTCCTCTTTCAGCACTGCATTGTGGTGCAAGCAAAAGAAGCAAATCCTGTCTGGCTTCCTCTCCGGCCTTTATTCACCTCCCGTGTAGCTGTGAGTGTGTGAGCCTGCAGGGCCCCATGGAATTGCCTAGAAGTAGGCTGAATCGCTGCAAGGGCTGAACAGCAGTATCGGGCAGGCTCGGGCAACGCGCGGCCCGTTCGGGTTATCGCTTCTCGGCCTTTTGGCTAAGATCAAGTGTAGTATCTGTTCTTATCAGTTTAATATCTGATACGTCCCCTATCTGGGGACCATATATTAAATGGATTTTTAGAACAGGGAGATGGAAATAGAGCTTGCTCTGTCCACTCCACGCATTGACCTGGTATTGCAGTATTTCCAGGACCGGTGCACCCTTTCCTTATGTGTTGACTAAAAGCAGATTCCAAAAGTGTTTTTTGTCTTTGCTATTGTTTCTGTCTTTCTGAAGGGATCTCCCCTTTTAATCCCATTATTTCAACACCTGTTGGACAATGCATGAGTGATAATGAGCTCATTGATTAAATGCAATTAATGAATAGATTGCCACCTCTTGTTGTGTGTCGTCTGTGTTTCTGTGTTTCCGGCATTTCACATTGGAACACCTCATTCACCTTCCTTGTCTTCTCTCCGCCCTCCCTTTTAGGTAAGTTAAAGAGCTGCACCTGAGCCAGCCACTGATTGATTGATTGATTGATTGATTGATTGATTGATTGATTGATTGATGCAGCACAACAGTCAAATAGTGGAGTGGAGTAGGGGAACAGCAAACAGCCAATAAAGCAGCCCGCCCGCTCGCCTGCCCGCCACAATGGACCTACCTGTGTACACTAGATGGATGTGATGGAATGTACTGTCGTCCCTACATTTCAAGAAGAAGTAAGAATTGCAGTTGCAACAAAGCCTTGCTTGCCTACAAAGAGAGCAGCAATTTGGATTTGTTACTATGTTACCTAGAAGAATAACAAACTGTGCAAGGATGGAGGTTGTAGGAGCAAGGAGAAGTTGTCTGTAAAGTTGGTGGATGCCTATTTTCCATTTTGCAGTCCCTTGTCTCCCTCTTGTGGCCTCCTGGAGGCAACTAGCTGTGCAAAAAAAAGACAGCCTGGCGGCCGGCTGTTGCAGTGTTGCCCTCTCAGGCAACACTGAGTGACTGACTGAGCCTCACCGTCTTATATAAAGTTCAGACGGAACTTTGCACGTGTCATAGTGGAGCCCTCAGGATTCCAGAGCCAGCTTTCTGACATCATAATGGGGCCTCAGAGATAAAAGCCTGGGCCCAGGCAGTGTTGGTCAGTGCTGCTCAGCAGGCAGCACTGGACTGGACTGGATTACAGCTGATACAAGGTGTGAAGGAACAAGGGGTGGCTGTGGGCATGCACTTGCTGCCGCTGCCAGTGTTTATCTGCATGGCAGCAGGGCATTTGGGCGTTGCCAGGAAGGCGTTTTTATGTAGATTCCTCCTTTTTCAGCACTGCATTGTGGTGCAAGCAAAAGAAGCAAATCCTGTCTGGCTTCCTCTCCGGCCTTTATTCACCTCCCGTGTAGCTGTGAGTGTGTGAGCCTGCAGGGCCCCATGGAATTGCCTAGAAGTAGGCTGAATCGCTGCAAGGGCTGAACAGCAGTATCGGGCAGGCTCGGGCAACGCGCGGCCCGTTCGGGTTATCGCTTCTCGGCCTTTTGGCTAAGATCAAGTGTAGTATCTGTTCTTATCAGTTTAATATCTGATACGTCCCCTATCTGGGGACCATATATTAAATGGATTTTTAGAACAGGGAGATGGAAATAGAGCTTGCTCTGTCCACTCCACGCATTGACCTGGTATTGCAGTATTTCCAGGACCGGTGCACCCTTTCCTTATGTGTTGACTAAAAGCAGATTCCAAAAGTGTTTTTTGTCTTTGCTATTGTTTCTGTCTTTCTGAAGGGATCTCCCCTTTTAATCCCATTATTTCAACGCCTGTTGGACAATGCATGAGTGATAATGAGCTCATTGATTAAATGCAATTAATGAATAGATTGCCACCTCTTGTTGTGTGTCGTCTGTGTTTCTGTGTTTCCGGCATTTCACATTGGAACACCTCATTCACCTTCCTTGTCTTCTCTCCGCCCTCCCTTTTAGGTAAGTTAAAGAGCTGCACCTGAGCCAGCCACTGATTGATTGATTGATTGATTGATTGATTGATTGATTGATTGATGCAGCACAACAGTCAAATAGTGGAGTGGAGTAGGGGAACAGCAAACAGCCAATAAAGCAGCCTGCCCGCTCGCCTGCCCGCCACAATGGACCTACCTGTGTACACTAGATGGATGTGATGGAATGTACTGTCGTCCCTACATTTCAAGAAGAAGTAAGAATTGCAGTTGCAACAAAGCCTTGCTTGCCTACAAAGAGAGCAGCAATTTGGATTTGTTACTATGTTACCTAGAAGAATAACAAACTGTGCAAGGATGGAGGTTGTAGGAGCAAGGAGAAGTTGTCTGTAAAGTTGGTGGATGCCTATTTTCCATTTTGCAGTCCCTTGTCTCCCTCTTGTGGCCTCCTGGAGGCAACTAGCTGTGCAAAAAAAAGACAGCCTGGCGGCCGGCTGTTGCAGTGTTGCCCTCTCAGGCAACACTGAGTGACTGACTGAGCCTCACCGTCTTATATAAAGTTCAGACGGAACTTTGCACGTGTCATAGTGGAGCCCTCAGGATTCCAGAGCCAGCTTTCTGACATCATAATGGGGCCTCAGAGATAAAAGCCTGGGCCCAGGCAGTGTTGGTCAGTGCTGCTCAGCAGGCAGCACTGGACTGGACTGGATTACAGCTGATACAAGGTGTGAAGGAACAAGGGGTGGCTGTGGGCATGCACTTGCTGCCGCTGCCAGTGTTTATCTGCATGGCAGCAGGGCATTTGGGCGTTGCCAGGAAGGCGTTTTTATGTAGATTCCTCCTCTTTCAGCACTGCATTGTGGTGCAAGCAAAAGAAGCAAATCCTGTCTGGCTTCCTCTCCGGCCTTTATTCACCTCCCGTGTAGCTGTGAGTGTGTGAGCCTGCAGGGCCCCATGGAATTGCCTAGAAGTAGGCTGAATCGCTGCAAGGGCTGAACAGCAGTATCGGGCAGGCTCGGGCAACGCGCGGCCCGTTCGGGTTATCGCTTCTCGGCCTTTTGGCTAAGATCAAGTGTAGTATCTGTTCTTATCAGTTTAATATCTGATACGTCCCCTATCTGGGGACCATATATTAAATGGATTTTTAGAACAGGGAGATGGAAATAGAGCTTGCTCTGTCCACTCCACGCATTGACCTGGTATTGCAGTATTTCCAGGACCGGTGCACCCTTTCCTTATGTGTTGACTAAAAGCAGATTCCAAAAGTGTTTTTTGTCTTTGCTATTGTTTCTGTCTTTCTGAAGGGATCTCCCCTTTTAATCCCATTATTTCAACACCTGTTGGACAATGCATGAGTGATAATGAGCTCATTGATTAAATGCAATTAATGAATAGATTGCCACCTCTTGTTGTGTGTCGTCTGTGTTTCTGTGTTTCCGGCATTTCACATTGGAACACCTCATTCACCTTCCTTGTCTTCTCTCCGCCCTCCCTTTTAGGTAAGTTAAAGAGCTGCACCTGAGCCAGCCACTGATTGATTGATTGATTGATTGATTGATTGATTGATTGATTGATGCAGCACAACAGTCAAATAGTGGAGTGGAGTAGGGGAACAGCAAACAGCCAATAAAGCAGCCCGCCCGCTCGCCTGCCCGCCACAATGGACCTACCTGTGTACACTAGATGGATGTGATGGAATGTACTGTCGTCCCTACATTTCAAGAAGAAGTAAGAATTGCAGTTGCAACAAAGCCTTGCTTGCCTACAAAGAGAGCAGCAATTTGGATTTGTTACTATGTTACCTAGAAGAATAACAAACTGTGCAAGGATGGAGGTTGTAGGAGCAAGGAGAAGTTGTCTGTAAAGTTGGTGGATGCCTATTTTCCATTTTGCAGTCCCTTGTCTCCCTCTTGTGGCCTCCTGGAGGCAACTAGCTGTGCAAAAAAAAGACAGCCTGGCGGCCGGCTGTTGCAGTGTTGCCCTCTCAGGCAACACTGAGTGACTGACTGAGCCTCACCGTCTTATATAAAGTTCAGACGGAACTTTGCACGTGTCATAGTGGAGCCCTCAGGATTCCAGAGCCAGCTTTCTGACATCATAATGGGGCCTCAGAGATAAAAGCCTGGGCCCAGGCAGTGTTGGTCAGTGCTGCTCAGCAGGCAGCACTGGACTGGACTGGATTACAGCTGATACAAGGTGTGAAGGAACAAGGGGTGGCTGTGGGCATGCACTTGCTGCCGCTGCCAGTGTTTATCTGCATGGCAGCAGGGCATTTGGGCGTTGCCAGGAAGGCGTTTTTATGTAGATGCCTCCTCTTTCAGCACTGCATTGTGGTGCAAGCAAAAGAAGCAAATCCTGTCTGGCTTCCTCTCCGGCCTTTATTCACCTCCCGTGTAGCTGTGAGTGTGTGAGCCTGCAGGGCCCCATGGAATTGCCTAGAAGTAGGCTGAATCGCTGCAAGGGCTGAACAGCAGTATCGGGCAGGCTCGGGCAACGCGCGGCCCGTTCGGGTTATCGCTTCTCGGCCTTTTGGCTAAGATCAAGTGTAGTATCTGTTCTTATCAGTTTAATATCTGATACGTCCCCTATCTGGGGACCATATATTAAATGGATTTTTAGAACAGGGAGATGGAAATAGAGCTTGCTCTGTCCACTCCACGCATTGACCTGGTATTGCAGTATTTCCAGGACCGGTGCACCCTTTCCTTATGTGTTGACTAAAAGCAGATTCCAAAAGTGTTTTTTGTCTTTGCTATTGTTTCTGTCTTTCTGAAGGGATCTCCCCTTTTAATCCCATTATTTCAACACCTGTTGGACAATGCATGAGTGATAATGAGCTCATTGATTAAATGCAATTAATGAATAGATTGCCACCTCTTGTTGTGTGTCGTCTGTGTTTCTGTGTTTCCGGCATTTCACATTGGAACACCTCATTCACCTTCCTTGTCTTCTCTCCGCCCTCCCTTTTAGGTAAGTTAAAGAGCTGCACCTGAGCCAGCCACTGATTGATTGATTGATTGATTGATTGATTGATTGATTGATTGATTGATTGATTGATTGATTGATTGATGCAGCACAACAGTCAAATAGTGGAGTGGAGTAGGGGAACAGCAAACAGCCAATAAAGCAGCCCGCCCGCTCGCCTGCCCGCCACAATGGACCTACCTGTGTACACTAGATGGATGTGATGGAATGTACTGTCGTCCCTACATTTCAAGAAGAAGTAAGAATTGCAGTTGCAACAAAGCCTTGCTTGCCTACAAAGAGAGCAGCAATTTGGATTTGTTACTATGTTACCTAGAAGAATAACAAACTGTGCAAGGATGGAGGTTGTAGGAGCAAGGAGAAGTTGTCTGTAAAGTTGGTGGATGCCTATTTTCCATTTTGCAGTCCCTTGTCTCCCTCTTGTGGCCTCCTGGAGGCAACTAGCTGTGCAAAAAAAAGACAGCCTGGCGGCCGGCTGTTGCAGTGTTGCCCTCTCAGGCAACACTGAGTGACTGACTGAGCCTCACCGTCTTATATAAAGTTCAGACGGAACTTTGCACGTGTCATAGTGGAGCCCTCAGGATTCCAGAGCCAGCTTTCTGACATCATAATGGGGCCTCAGAGATAAAAGCCTGGGCCCAGGCAGTGTTGGTCAGTGCTGCTCAGCAGGCAGCACTGGACTGGACTGGATTACAGCTGATACAAGGTGTGAAGGAACAAGGGGTGGCTGTGGGCATGCACTTGCTGCCGCTGCCAGTGTTTATCTGCATGGCAGCAGGGCATTTGGGCGTTGCCAGGAAGGCGTTTTTATGTAGATTCCTCCTTTTTCAGCACTGCATTGTGGTGCAAGCAAAAGAAGCAAATCCTGTCTGGCTTCCTCTCCGGCCTTTATTCACCTCCCGTGTAGCTGTGAGTGTGTGAGCCTGCAGGGCCCCATGGAATTGCCTAGAAGTAGGCTGAATCGCTGCAAGGGCTGAACAGCAGTATCGGGCAGGCTCGGGCAACGCGCGGCCCGTTCGGGTTATCGCTTCTCGGCCTTTTGGCTAAGATCAAGTGTAGTATCTGTTCTTATCAGTTTAATATCTGATACGTCCCCTATCTGGGGACCATATATTAAATGGATTTTTAGAACAGGGAGATGGAAATAGAGCTTGCTCTGTCCACTCCACGCATTGACCTGGTATTGCAGTATTTCCAGGACCGGTGCACCCTTTCCTTATGTGTTGACTAAAAGCAGATTCCAAAAGTGTTTTTTGTCTTTGCTATTGTTTCTGTCTTTCTGAAGGGATCTCCCCTTTTAATCCCATTATTTCAACACCTGTTGGACAATGCATGAGTGATAATGAGCTCATTGATTAAATGCAATTAATGAATAGATTGCCACCTCTTGTTGTGTGTCGTCTGTGTTTCTGTGTTTCCGGCATTTCACATTGGAACACCTCATTCACCTTCCTTGTCTTCTCTCCGCCCTCCCTTTTAGGTAAGTTAAAGAGCTGCACCTGAGCCAGCCACTGATTGATTGATTGATTGATTGATTGATTGATTGATTGATTGATTGATTGATTGATTGATTGATGCAGCACAACAGTCAAATAGTGGAGTGGAGTAGGGGAACAGCAAACAGCCAATAAAGCAGCCTGCCCGCTCGCCTGCCCGCCACAATGGACCTACCTGTGTACACTAGATGGATGTGATGGAATGTACTGTCGTCCCTACATTTCAAGAAGAAGTAAGAATTGCAGTTGCAACAAAGCCTTGCTTGCCTACAAAGAGAGCAGCAATTTGGATTTGTTACTATGTTACCTAGAAGAATAACAAACTGTGCAAGGATGGAGGTTGTAGGAGCAAGGAGAAGTTGTCTGTAAAGTTGGTGGATGCCTATTTTCCATTTTGCAGTCCCTTGTCTCCCTCTTGTGGCCTCCTGGAGGCAACTAGCTGTGCAAAAAAAAGACAGCCTGGCGGCCGGCTGTTGCAGTGTTGCCCTCTCAGGCAACACTGAGTGACTGACTGAGCCTCACCGTCTTATATAAAGTTCAGACGGAACTTTGCACGTGTCATAGTGGAGCCCTCAGGATTCCAGAGCCAGCTTTCTGACATCATAATGGGGCCTCAGAGATAAAAGCCTGGGCCCAGGCAGTGTTGGTCAGTGCTGCTCAGCAGGCAGCACTGGACTGGACTGGATTACAGCTGATACAAGGTGTGAAGGAACAAGGGGTGGCTGTGGGCATGCACTTGCTGCCGCTGCCAGTGTTTATCTGCATGGCAGCAGGGCATTTGGGCGTTGCCAGGAAGGCGTTTTTATGTAGATTCCTCCTCTTTCAGCACTGCATTGTGGTGCAAGCAAAAGAAGCAAATCCTGTCTGGCTTCCTCTCCGGCCTTTATTCACCTCCCGTGTAGCTGTGAGTGTGTGAGCCTGCAGGGCCCCATGGAATTGCCTAGAAGTAGGCTGAATCGCTGCAAGGGCTGAACAGCAGTATCGGGCAGGCTCGGGCAACGCGCGGCCCGTTCGGGTTATCGCTTCTCGGCCTTTTGGCTAAGATCAAGTGTAGTATCTGTTCTTATCAGTTTAATATCTGATACGTCCCCTATCTGGGGACCATATATTAAATGGATTTTTAGAACAGGGAGATGGAAATAGAGCTTGCTCTGTCCACTCCACGCATTGACCTGGTATTGCAGTATTTCCAGGACCGGTGCACCCTTTCCTTATGTGTTGACTAAAAGCAGATTCCAAAAGTGTTTTTTGTCTTTGCTATTGTTTCTGTCTTTCTGAAGGGATCTCCCCTTTTAATCCCATTATTTCAACACCTGTTGGACAATGCATGAGTGATAATGAGCTCATTGATTAAATGCAATTAATGAATAGATTGCCACCTCTTGTTGTGTGTCGTCTGTGTTTCTGTGTTTCCGGCATTTCACATTGGAACACCTCATTCACCTTCCTTGTCTTCTCTCCGCCCTCCCTTTTAGGTAAGTTAAAGAGCTGCACCTGAGCCAGCCACTGATTGATTGATTGATTGATTGATTGATTGATTGATTGATTGATGCAGCACAACAGTCAAATAGTGGAGTGGAGTAGGGGAACAGCAAACAGCCAATAAAGCAGCCCGCCCGCTCGCCTGCCCGCCACAATGGACCTACCTGTGTACACTAGATGGATGTGATGGAATGTACTGTCGTCCCTACATTTCAAGAAGAAGTAAGAATTGCAGTTGCAACAAAGCCTTGCTTGCCTACAAAGAGAGCAGCAATTTGGATTTGTTACTATGTTACCTAGAAGAATAACAAACTGTGCAAGGATGGAGGTTGTAGGAGCAAGGAGAAGTTGTCTGTAAAGTTGGTGGATGCCTATTTTCCATTTTGCAGTCCCTTGTCTCCCTCTTGTGGCCTCCTGGAGGCAACTAGCTGTGCAAAAAAAAGACAGCCTGGCGGCCGGCTGTTGCAGTGTTGCCCTCTCAGGCAACACTGAGTGACTGACTGAGCCTCACCGTCTTATATAAAGTTCAGACGGAACTTTGCACGTGTCATAGTGGAGCCCTCAGGATTCCAGAGCCAGCTTTCTGACATCATAATGGGGCCTCAGAGATAAAAGCCTGGGCCCAGGCAGTGTTGGTCAGTGCTGCTCAGCAGGCAGCACTGGACTGGACTGGATTACAGCTGATACAAGGTGTGAAGGAACAAGGGGTGGCTGTGGGCATGCACTTGCTGCCGCTGCCAGTGTTTATCTGCATGGCAGCAGGGCATTTGGGCGTTGCCAGGAAGGCGTTTTTATGTAGATTCCTCCTCTTTCAGCACTGCATTGTGGTGCAAGCAAAAGAAGCAAATCCTGTCTGGCTTCCTCTCCGGCCTTTATTCACCTCCCGTGTAGCTGTGAGTGTGTGAGCCTGCAGGGCCCCATGGAATTGCCTAGAAGTAGGCTGAATCGCTGCAAGGGCTGAACAGCAGTATCGGGCAGGCTCGGGCAACGCGCGGCCCGTTCGGGTTATCGCTTCTCGGCCTTTTGGCTAAGATCAAGTGTAGTATCTGTTCTTATCAGTTTAATATCTGATACGTCCCCTATCTGGGGACCATATATTAAATGGATTTTTAGAACAGGGAGATGGAAATAGAGCTTGCTCTGTCCACTCCACGCATTGACCTGGTATTGCAGTATTTCCAGGACCGGTGCACCCTTTCCTTATGTGTTGACTAAAAGCAGATTCCAAAAGTGTTTTTTGTCTTTGCTATTGTTTCTGTCTTTCTGAAGGGATCTCCCCTTTTAATCCCATTATTTCAACACCTGTTGGACAATGCATGAGTGATAATGAGCTCATTGATTAAATGCAATTAATGAATAGATTGCCACCTCTTGTTGTGTGTCGTCTGTGTTTCTGTGTTTCCGGCATTTCACATTGGAACACCTCATTCACCTTCCTTGTCTTCTCTCCGCCCTCCCTTTTAGGTAAGTTAAAGAGCTGCACCTGAGCCAGCCACTGATTGATTGATTGATTGATTGATTGATTGATTGATTGATTGATTGATTGATTGATGCAGCACAACAGTCAAATAGTGGAGTGGAGTAGGGGAACAGCAAACAGCCAATAAAGCAGCCCGCCCGCTCGCCTGCCCGCCACAATGGACCTACCTGTGTACACTAGATGGATGTGATGGAATGTACTGTCGTCCCTACATTTCAAGAAGAAGTAAGAATTGCAGTTGCAACAAAGCCTTGCTTGCCTACAAAGAGAGCAGCAATTTGGATTTGTTACTATGTTACCTAGAAGAATAACAAACTGTGCAAGGATGGAGGTTGTAGGAGCAAGGAGAAGTTGTCTGTAAAGTTGGTGGATGCCTATTTTCCATTTTGCAGTCCCTTGTCTCCCTCTTGTGGCCTCCTGGAGGCAACTAGCTGTGCAAAAAAAAGACAGCCTGGCGGCCGGCTGTTGCAGTGTTGCCCTCTCAGGCAACACTGAGTGACTGACTGAGCCTCACCGTCTTATATAAAGTTCAGACGGAACTTTGCACGTGTCATAGTGGAGCCCTCAGGATTCCAGAGCCAGCTTTCTGACATCATAATGGGGCCTCAGAGATAAAAGCCTGGGCCCAGGCAGTGTTGGTCAGTGCTGCTCAGCAGGCAGCACTGGACTAGACTGGATTACAGCTGATACAAGGTGTGAAGGAACAAGGGGTGGCTGTGGGCATGCACTTGCTGCCGCTGCCAGTGTTTATCTGCATGGCAGCAGGGCATTTGGGCGTTGCCAGGAAGGCGTTTTTATGTAGATTCCTCCTCTTTCAGCACTGCATTGTGGTGCAAGCAAAAGAAGCAAATCCTGTCTGGCTTCCTCTCCGGCCTTTATTCACCTCCCGTGTAGCTGTGAGTGTGTGAGCCTGCAGGGCCCCATGGAATTGCCTAGAAGTAGGCTGAATCGCTGCAAGGGCTGAACAGCAGTATCGGGCAGGCTCGGGCAACGCGCGGCCCGTTCGGGTTATCGCTTCTCGGCCTTTTGGCTAAGATCAAGTGTAGTATCTGTTCTTATCAGTTTAATATCTGATACGTCCCCTATCTGGGGACCATATATTAAATGGATTTTTAGAACAGGGAGATGGAAATAGAGCTTGCTCTGTCCACTCCACGCATTGACCTGGTATTGCAGTATTTCCAGGACCGGTGCACCCTTTCCTTATGTGTTGACTAAAAGCAGATTCCAAAAGTGTTTTTTGTCTTTGCTATTGTTTCTGTCTTTCTGAAGGGATCTCCCCTTTTAATCCCATTATTTCAACACCTGTTGGACAATGCATGAGTGATAATGAGCTCATTGATTAAATGCAATTAATGAATAGATTGCCACCTCTTGTTGTGTGTCGTCTGTGTTTCTGTGTTTCCGGCATTTCACATTGGAACACCTCATTCACCTTCCTTGTCTTCTCTCCGCCCTCCCTTTTAGGTAAGTTAAAGAGCTGCACCTGAGCCAGCCACTGATTGATTGATTGATTGATTGATTGATTGATTGATTGATTGATTGATGCAGCACAACAGTCAAATAGTGGAGTGGAGTAGGGGAACAGCAAACAGCCAATAAAGCAGCCCGCCCGCTCGCCTGCCCGCCACAATGGACCTACCTGTGTACACTAGATGGATGTGATGGAATGTACTGTCGTCCCTACATTTCAAGAAGAAGTAAGAATTGCAGTTGCAACAAAGCCTTGCTTGCCTACAAAGAGAGCAGCAATTTTGATTTATTACTATGTTACCTAGAAGAATAACAAACTGTGCAAGGATGGAGGTTGTAGGAGCAAGGAGAAGTTGTCTGTAAAGTTGGTGGATGCCTATTTTCCATTTTGCAGTCCCTTGTCTCCCTCTTGTGGCCTCCTGGAGGCAACTAGCTGTGCAAAAAAAAGACAGCCTGGCGGCCGGCTGTTGCAGTGTTGCCCTCTCAGGCAACACTGAGTGACTGACTGAGCCTCACCGTCTTATATAAAGTTCAGACGGAACTTTGCACGTGTCATAGTGGAGCCCTCAGGATTCCAGAGCCAGCTTTCTGACATCATAATGGGGCCTCAGAGATAAAAGCCTGGGCCCAGGCAGTGTTGGTCAGTGCTGCTCAGCAGGCAGCACTGGACTGGACTGGATTACAGCTGATACAAGGTGTGAAGGAACAAGGGGTGGCTGTGGGCATGCACTTGCTGCCGCTGCCAGTGTTTATCTGCATGGCAGCAGGGCATTTGGGCGTTGCCAGGAAGGCGTTTTTATGTAGATTCCTCCTCTTTCAGCACTGCATTGTGGTGCAAGCAAAAGAAGCAAATCCTGTCTGGCTTCCTCTCCGGCCTTTATTCACCTCCCGTGTAGCTGTGAGTGTGTGAGCCTGCAGGGCCCCATGGAATTGCCTAGAAGTAGGCTGAATCGCTGCAAGGGCTGAACAGCAGTATCGGGCAGGCTCGGGCAACGCGCGGCCCGTTCGGGTTATCGCTTCTCGGCCTTTTGGCTAAGATCAAGTGTAGTATCTGTTCTTATCAGTTTAATATCTGATACGTCCCCTATCTGGGGACCATATATTAAATGGATTTTTAGAACAGGGAGATGGAAATAGAGCTTGCTCTGTCCACTCCACGCATTGACCTGGTATTGCAGTATTTCCAGGACCGGTGCACCCTTTCCTTATGTGTTGACTAAAAGCAGATTCCAAAAGTGTTTTTTGTCTTTGCTATTGTTTCTTTCTTTCTGAAGGGATCTCCCCTTTTAATCCCATTATTTCAACACCTGTTGGACAATGCATGAGTGATAATGAGCTCATTGATTAAATGCAATTAATGAATAGATTGCCACCTCTTGTTGTGTGTCGTCTGTGTTTCTGTGTTTCCGGCATTTCACATTGGAACACCTCATTCACCTTCCTTGTCTTCTCTCCGCCCTCCCTTTTAGGTAAGTTAAAGAGCTGCACCTGAGCCAGCCACTGATTGATTGATTGATTGATTGATTGATTGATTGATTGATTGATTGATTGATTGATTGATGCAGCACAACAGTCAAATAGTGGAGTGGAGTAGGGGAACAGCAAACAGCCAATAAAGCAGCCCGCCCGCTCGCCTGCCCGCCACAATGGACCTACCTGTGTACACTAGATGGATGTGATGGAATGTACTGTCGTCCCTACATTTCAAGAAGAAGTAAGAATTGCAGTTGCAACAAAGCCTTGCTTGCCTACAAAGAGAGCAGCAATTTGGATTTGTTACTATGTTACCTAGAAGAATAACAAACTGTGCAAGGATGGAGGTTGTAGGAGCAAGGAGAAGTTGTCTGTAAAGTTGGTGGATGCCTATTTTCCATTTTGCAGTCCCTTGTCTCCCTCTTGTGGCCTCCTGGAGGCAACTAGCTGTGCAAAAAAAAGACAGCCTGGCGGCCGGCTGTTGCAGTGTTGCCCTCTCAGGCAACACTGAGTGACTGACTGAGCCTCACCGTCTTATATAAAGTTCAGACGGAACTTTGCACGTGTCATAGTGGAGCCCTCAGGATTCCAGAGCCAGCTTTCTGACATCATAATGGGGCCTCAGAGATAAAAGCCTGGGCCCAGGCAGTGTTGGTCAGTGCTGCTCAGCAGGCAGCACTGGACTGGACTGGATTACAGCTGATACAAGGTGTGAAGGAACAAGGGGTGGCTGTGGGCATGCACTTGCTGCCGCTGCCAGTGTTTATCTGCATGGCAGCAGGGCATTTGGGCGTTGCCAGGAAGGCGTTTTTATGTAGATTCCTCCTCTTTCAGCACTGCATTGTGGTGCAAGCAAAAGAAGCAAATCCTGTCTGGCTTCCTCTCCGGCCTTTATTCACCTCCCGTGTAGCTGTGAGTGTGTGAGCCTGCAGGGCCCCATGGAATTGCCTAGAAGTAGGCTGAATCGCTGCAAGGGCTGAACAGCAGTATCGGGCAGGCTCGGGCAACGTGCGGCCCGTTCGGGTTATCGCTTCTCGGCCTTTTGGCTAAGATCAAGTGTAGTATCTGTTCTTATCAGTTTAATATCTGATACGTCCCCTATCTGGGGACCATATATTAAATGGATTTTTAGAACAGGGAGATGGAAATAGAGCTTGCTCTGTCCACTCCACGCATTGACCTGGTATTGCAGTATTTCCAGGACCGGTGCACCCTTTCCTTATGTGTTGACTAAAAGCAGATTCCAAAAGTGTTTTTTGTCTTTGCTATTGTTTCTGTCTTTCTGAAGGGATCTCCCCTTTTAATCCCATTATTTCAACACCTGTTGGACAATGCATGAGTGATAATGAGCTCATTGATTAAATGCAATTAATGAATAGATTGCCACCTCTTGTTGTGTGTCGTCTGTGTTTCTGTGTTTCCGGCATTTCACATTGGAACACCTCATTCACCTTCCTTGTCTTCTCTCCGCCCTCCCTTTTAGGTAAGTTAAAGAGCTGCACCTGAGCCAGCCACTGATTGATTGATTGATTGATTGATTGATTGATTGATTGATTGATTGATTGATGCAGCACAACAGTCAAATAGTGGAGTGGAGTAGGGGAACAGCAAACAGCCAATAAAGCAGCCCGCCCGCTCGCCTGCCCGCCACAATGGACCTACCTGTGTACACTAGATGGATGTGATGGAATGTACTGTCGTCCCTACATTTCAAGAAGAAGTAAGAATTGCAGTTGCAACAAAGCCTTGCTTGCCTACAAAGAGAGCAGCAATTTGGATTTGTTACTATGTTACCTAGAAGAATAACAAACTGTGCAAGGATGGAGGTTGTAGGAGCAAGGAGAAGTTGTCTGTAAAGTTGGTGGATGCCTATTTTCCATTTTGCAGTCCCTTGTCTCCCTCTTGTGGCCTCCTGGAGGCAACTAGCTGTGCAAAAAAAAGACAGCCTGGCGGCCGGCTGTTGCAGTGTTGCCCTCTCAGGCAACACTGAGTGACTGACTGAGCCTCACCGTCTTATATAAAGTTCAGACGGAACTTTGCACGTGTCATAGTGGAGCCCTCAGGATTCCAGAGCCAGCTTTCTGACATCATAATGGGGCCTCAGAGATAAAAGCCTGGGCCCAGGCAGTGTTGGTCAGTGCTGCTCAGCAGGCAGCACTGGACTGGACTGGATTACAGCTGATACAAGGTGTGAAGGAACAAGGGGTGGCTGTGGGCATGCACTTGCTGCCGCTGCCAGTGTTTATCTGCATGGCAGCAGGGCATTTGGGCGTTGCCAGGAAGGCGTTTTTATGTAGATTCCTCCTCTTTCAGCACTGCATTGTGGTGCAAGCAAAAGAAGCAAATCCTGTCTGGCTTCCTCTCCGGCCTTTATTCACCTCCCGTGTAGCTGTGAGTGTGTGAGCCTGCAGGGCCCCATGGAATTGCCTAGAAGTAGGCTGAATCGCTGCAAGGGCTGAACAGCAGTATCGGGCAGGCTCGGGCAACGCGCGGCCCGTTCGGGTTATCGCTTCTCGGCCTTTTGGCTAAGATCAAGTGTAGTATCTGTTCTTATCAGTTTAATATCTGATACGTCCCCTATCTGGGGACCATATATTAAATGGATTTTTAGAACAGGGAGATGGAAATAGAGCTTGCTCTGTCCACTCCACGCATTGACCTGGTATTGCAGTATTTCCAGGACCGGTGCACCCTTTCCTTATGTGTTGACTAAAAGCAGATTCCAAAAGTGTTTTTTGTCTTTGCTATTGTTTCTGTCTTTCTGAAGGGATCTCCCCTTTTAATCCCATTATTTCAACACCTGTTGGACAATGCATGAGTGATAATGAGCTCATTGATTAAATGCAATTAATGAATAGATTGCCACCTCTTGTTGTGTGTCGTCTGTGTTTCTGTGTTTCCGGCATTTCACATTGGAACACCTCATTCACCTTCCTTGTCTTCTCTCCGCCCTCCCTTTTAGGTAAGTTAAAGAGCTGCACCTGAGCCAGCCACTGATTGATTGATTGATTGATTGATTGATTGATTGATTGATTGATTGATTGATTGATGCAGCACAACAGTCAAATAGTGGAGTGGAGTAGGGGAACAGCAAACAGCCAATAAAGCAGCCCGCCCGCTCGCCTGCCCGCCACAATGGACCTACCTGTGTACACTAGATGGATGTGATGGAATGTACTGTCGTCCCTACATTTCAAGAAGAAGTAAGAATTGCAGTTGCAACAAAGCCTTGCTTGCCTACAAAGAGAGCAGCAATTTGGATTTGTTACTATGTTACCTAGAAGAATAACAAACTGTGCAAGGATGGAGGTTGTAGGAGCAAGGAGAAGTTGTCTGTAAAGTTGGTGGATGCCTATTTTCCATTTTGCAGTCCCTTGTCTCCCTCTTGTGGCCTCCTGGAGGCAACTAGCTGTGCAAAAAAAAGACAGCCTGGCGGCCGGCTGTTGCAGTGTTGCCCTCTCAGGCAACACTGAGTGACTGACTGAGCCTCACCGTCTTATATAAAGTTCAGACGGAACTTTGCACGTGTCATAGTGGAGCCCTCAGGATTCCAGAGCCAGCTTTCTGACATCATAATGGGGCCTCAGAGATAAAAGCCTGGGCCCAGGCAGTGTTGGTCAGTGCTGCTCAGCAGGCAGCACTGGACTGGACTGGATTACAGCTGATACAAGGTGTGAAGGAACAAGGGGTGGCTGTGGGCATGCACTTGCTGCCGCTGCCAGTGTTTATCTGCATGGCAGCAGGGCATTTGGGCGTTGCCAGGAAGGCGTTTTTATGTAGATTCCTCCTCTTTCAGCACTGCATTGTGGTGCAAGCAAAAGAAGCAAATCCTGTCTGGCTTCCTCTCCGGCCTTTATTCACCTCCCGTGTAGCTGTGAGTGTGTGAGCCTGCAGGGCCCCATGGAATTGCCTAGAAGTAGGCTGAATCGCTGCAAGGGCTGAACAGCAGTATCGGGCAGGCTCGGGCAACGCGCGGCCCGTTCGGGTTATCGCTTCTCGGCCTTTTGGCTAAGATCAAGTGTAGTATCTGTTCTTATCAGTTTAATATCTGATACGTCCCCTATCTGGGGACCATATATTAAATGGATTTTTAGAACAGGGAGATGGAAATAGAGCTTGCTCTGTCCACTCCACGCATTGACCTGGTATTGCAGTATTTCCAGGACCGGTGCACCCTTTCCTTATGTGTTGACTAAAAGCAGATTCCAAAAGTGTTTTTTGTCTTTGCTATTGTTTCTGTCTTTCTGAAGGGATCTCCCCTTTTAATCCCATTATTTCAACACCTGTTGGACAATGCATGAGTGATAATGAGCTCATTGATTAAATGCAATTAATGAATAGATTGCCACCTCTTGTTGTGTGTCGTCTGTGTTTCTGTGTTTCCGGCATTTCACATTGGAACACCTCATTCACCTTCCTTGTCTTCTCTCCGCCCTCCCTTTTAGGTAAGTTAAAGAGCTGCACCTGAGCCAGCCACTGATTGATTGATTGATTGATTGATTGATTGATTGATTGATTGATTGATTGATTGATGCAGCACAACAGTCAAATAGTGGAGTGGAGTAGGGGAACAGCAAACAGCCAATAAAGCAGCCCGCCCGCTCGCCTGCCCGCCACAATGGACCTACCTGTGTACACTAGATGGATGTGATGGAATGTACTGTCGTCCCTACATTTCAAGAAGAAGTAAGAATTGCAGTTGCAACAAAGCCTTGCTTGCCTACAAAGAGAGCAGCAATTTGGATTTGTTACTATGTTACCTAGAAGAATAACAAACTGTGCAAGGATGGAGGTTGTAGGAGCAAGGAGAAGTTGTCTGTAAAGTTGGTGGATGCCTATTTTCCATTTTGCAGTCCCTTGTCTCCCTCTTGTGGCCTCCTGGAGGCAACTAGCTGTGCAAAAAAAAGACAGCCTGGCGGCCGGCTGTTGCAGTGTTGCCCTCTCAGGCAACACTGAGTGACTGACTGAGCCTCACCGTCTTATATAAAGTTCAGACGGAACTTTGCACGTGTCATAGTGGAGCCCTCAGGATTCCAGAGCCAGCTTTCTGACATCATAATGGGGCCTCAGAGATAAAAGCCTGGGCCCAGGCAGTGTTGGTCAGTGCTGCTCAGCAGGCAGCACTGGACTGGACTGGATTACAGCTGATACAAGGTGTGAAGGAACAAGGGGTGGCTGTGGGCATGCACTTGCTGCCGCTGCCAGTGTTTATCTGCATGGCAGCAGGGCATTTGGGCGTTGCCAGGAAGGCGTTTTTATGTAGATTCCTCCTCTTTCAGCACTGCATTGTGGTGCAAGCAAAAGAAGCAAATCCTGTCTGGCTTCCTCTCCGGCCTTTATTCACCTCCCGTGTAGCTGTGAGTGTGTGAGCCTGCAGGGCCCCATGGAATTGCCTAGAAGTAGGCTGAATCGCTGCAAGGGCTGAACAGCAGTATCGGGCAGGCTCGGGCAACGCGCGGCCCGTTCGGGTTATCGCTTCTCGGCCTTTTGGCTAAGATCAAGTGTAGTATCTGTTCTTATCAGTTTAATATCTGATACGTCCCCTATCTGGGGACCATATATTAAATGGATTTTTAGAACAGGGAGATGGAAATAGAGCTTGCTCTGTCCACTCCACGCATTGACCTGGTATTGCAGTATTTCCAGGACCGGTGCACCCTTTCCTTATGTGTTGACTAAAAGCAGATTCCAAAAGTGTTTTTTGTCTTTGCTATTGTTTCTGTCTTTCTGAAGGGATCTCCCCTTTTAATCCCATTATTTCAACACCTGTTGGACAATGCATGAGTGATAATGAGCTCATTGATTAAATGCAATTAATGAATAGATTGCCACCTCTTGTTGTGTGTCGTCTGTGTTTCTGTGTTTCCGGCATTTCACATTGGAACACCTCATTCACCTTCCTTGTCTTCTCTCCGCCCTCCCTTTTAGGTAAGTTAAAGAGCTGCACCTGAGCCAGCCACTGATTGATTGATTGATTGATTGATTGATTGATTGATTGATTGATTGATTGATTGATGCAGCACAACAGTCAAATAGTGGAGTGGAGTAGGGGAACAGCAAACAGCCAATAAAGCAGCCCGCCCGCTCGCCTGCCCGCCACAATGGACCTACCTGTGTACACTAGATGGATGTGATGGAATGTACTGTCGTCCCTACATTTCAAGAAGAAGTAAGAATTGCAGTTGCAACAAAGCCTTGCTTGCCTACAAAGAGAGCAGCAATTTGGATTTATTACTATGTTACCTAGAAGAATAACAAACTGTGCAAGGATGGAGGTTGTAGGAGCAAGGAGAAGTTGTCTGTAAAGTTGGTGGATGCCTATTTTCCATTTTGCAGTCCCTTGTCTCCCTCTTGTGGCCTCCTGGAGGCAACTAGCTGTGCAAAAAAAAGACAGCCTGGCGGCCGGCTGTTGCAGTGTTGCCCTCTCAGGCAACACTGAGTGACTGACTGAGCCTCACCGTCTTATATAAAGTTCAGACGGAACTTTGCACGTGTCATAGTGGAGCCCTCAGGATTCCAGAGCCAGCTTTCTGACATCATAATGGGGCCTCAGAGATAAAAGCCTGGGCCCAGGCAGTGTTGGTCAGTGCTGCTCAGCAGGCAGCACTGGACTGGACTGGATTACAGCTGATACAAGGTGTGAAGGAACAAGGGGTGGCTGTGGGCATGCACTTGCTGCCGCTGCCAGTGTTTATCTGCATGGCAGCAGGGCATTTGGGCGTTGCCAGGAAGGCGTTTTTATGTAGATTCCTCCTCTTTCAGCACTGCATTGTGGTGCAAGCAAAAGAAGCAAATCCTGTCTGGCTTCCTCTCCGGCCTTTATTCACCTCCCGTGTAGCTGTGAGTGTGTGAGCCTGCAGGGCCCCATGGAATTGCCTAGAAGTAGGCTGAATCGCTGCAAGGGCTGAACAGCAGTATCGGGCAGGCTCGGGCAACGCGCGGCCCGTTCGGGTTATCGCTTCTCGGCCTTTTGGCTAAGATCAAGTGTAGTATCTGTTCTTATCAGTTTAATATCTGATACGTCCCCTATCTGGGGACCATATATTAAATGGATTTTTAGAACAGGGAGATGGAAATAGAGCTTGCTCTGTCCACTCCACGCATTGACCTGGTATTGCAGTATTTCCAGGACCGGTGCACCCTTTCCTTATGTGTTGACTAAAAGCAGATTCCAAAAGTGTTTTTTGTCTTTGCTATTGTTTCTGTCTTTCTGAAGGGATCTCCCCTTTTAATCCCATTATTTCAACACCTGTTGGACAATGCATGAGTGATAATGAGCTCATTGATTAAATGCAATTAATGAATAGATTGCCACCTCTTGTTGTGTGTCGTCTGTGTTTCTGTGTTTCCGGCATTTCACATTGGAACACCTCATTCACCTTCCTTGTCTTCTCTCCGCCCTCCCTTTTAGGTAAGTTAAAGAGCTGCACCTGAGCCAGCCACTGATTGATTGATTGATTGATTGATTGATTGATTGATTGATTGATGCAGCACAACAGTCAAATAGTGGAGTGGAGTAGGGGAACAGCAAACAGCCAATAAAGCAGCCCGCCCGCTCGCCTGCCCGCCACAATGGACCTACCTGTGTACACTAGATGGATGTGATGGAATGTACTGTCGTCCCTACATTTCAAGAAGAAGTAAGAATTGCAGTTGCAACAAAGCCTTGCTTGCCTACAAAGAGAGCAGCAATTTGGATTTGTTACTATGTTACCTAGAAGAATAACAAACTGTGCAAGGATGGAGGTTGTAGGAGCAAGGAGAAGTTGTCTGTAAAGTTGGTGGATGCCTATTTTCCATTTTGCAGTCCCTTGTCTCCCTCTTGTGGCCTCCTGGAGGCAACTAGCTGTGCAAAAAAAAGACAGCCTGGCGGCCGGCTGTTGCAGTGTTGCCCTCTCAGGCAACACTGAGTGACTGACTGAGCCTCACCGTCTTATATAAAGTTCAGACGGAACTTTGCACGTGTCATAGTGGAGCCCTCAGGATTCCAGAGCCAGCTTTCTGACATCATAATGGGGCCTCAGAGATAAAAGCCTGGGCCCAGGCAGTGTTGGTCAGTGCTGCTCAGCAGGCAGCACTGGACTGGACTGGATTACAGCTGATACAAGGTGTGAAGGAACAAGGGGTGGCTGTGGGCATGCACTTGCTGCCGCTGCCAGTGTTTATCTGCATGGCAGCAGGGCATTTGGGCGTTGCCAGGAAGGCGTTTTTATGTAGATTCCTCCTCTTTCAGCACTGCATTGTGGTGCAAGCAAAAGAAGCAAATCCTGTCTGGCTTCCTCTCCGGCCTTTATTCACCTCCCGTGTAGCTGTGAGTGTGTGAGCCTGCAGGGCCCCATGGAATTGCCTAGAAGTAGGCTGAATCGCTGCAAGGGCTGAACAGCAGTATCGGGCAGGCTCGGGCAACGCGCGGCCCGTTCGGGTTATCGCTTCTCGGCCTTTTGGCTAAGATCAAGTGTAGTATCTGTTCTTATCAGTTTAATATCTGATACGTCCCCTATCTGGGGACCATATATTAAATGGATTTTTAGAACAGGGAGATGGAAATAGAGCTTGCTCTGTCCACTCCACGCATTGACCTGGTATTGCAGTATTTCCAGGACCGGTGCACCCTTTCCTTATGTGTTGACTAAAAGCAGATTCCAAAAGTGTTTTTTGTCTTTGCTATTGTTTCTGTCTTTCTGAAGGGATCTCCCCTTTTAATCCCATTATTTCAACACCTGTTGGACAATGTATGAGTGATAATGAGCTCATTGATTAAATGCAATTAATGAATAGATTGCCACCTCTTGTTGTGTATCGTCTGTGTTTCTGTGTTTCCGGCATTTCACATTGGAACACCTCATTCACCTTCCTTGTCTTCTCTCCGCCCTCCCTTTTAGGTAAGTTAAAGAGCTGCACCTGAGCCAGCCACTGATTGATTGATTGATTGATTGATTGATTGATTGATTGATTGATTGATTGATTGATTGATTGATGCAGCACAACAGTCAAATAGTGGAGTGGAGTAGGGGAACAGCAAACAGCCAATAAAGCAGCCCGCCCGCTCGCCTGCCCGCCACAATGGACCTACCTGTGTACACTAGATGGATGTGATGGAATGTACTGTCGTCCCTACATTTCAAGAAGAAGTAAGAATTGCAGTTGCAACAAAGCCTTGCTTGCCTACAAAGAGAGCAGCAATTTGGATTTGTTACTATGTTACCTAGAAGAATAACAAACTGTGCAAGGATGGAGGTTGTAGGAGCAAGGAGAAGTTGTCTGTAAAGTTGGTGGATGCCTATTTTCCATTTTGCAGTCCCTTGTCTCCCTCTTGTGGCCTCCTGGAGGCAACTAGCTGTGCAAAAAAAAGACAGCCTGGCGGCCGGCTGTTGCAGTGTTGCCCTCTCAGGCAACACTGAGTGACTGACTGAGCCTCACCGTCTTATATAAAGTTCAGACGGAACTTTGCACGTGTCATAGTGGAGCCCTCAGGATTCCAGAGCCAGCTTTCTGACATCATAATGGGGCCTCAGAGATAAAAGCCTGGGCCCAGGCAGTGTTGGTCAGTGCTGCTCAGCAGGCAGCACTGGACTGGACTGGATTACAGCTGATACAAGGTGTGAAGGAACAAGGGGTGGCTGTGGGCATGCACTTGCTGCCGCTGCCAGTGTTTATCTGCATGGCAGCAGGGCATTTGGGCGTTGCCAGGAAGGCGTTTTTATGTAGATTCCTCCTCTTTCAGCACTGCATTGTGGTGCAAGCAAAAGAAGCAAATCCTGTCTGGCTTCCTCTCCGGCCTTTATTCACCTCCCGTGTAGCTGTGAGTGTGTGAGCCTGCAGGGCCCCATGGAATTGCCTAGAAGTAGGCTGAATCGCTGCAAGGGCTGAACAGCAGTATCGGGCAGGCTCGGGCAACGTGCGGCCCGTTCGGGTTATCGCTTCTCGGCCTTTTGGCTAAGATCAAGTGTAGTATCTGTTCTTATCAGTTTAATATCTGATACGTCCCCTATCTGGGGACCATATATTAAATGGATTTTTAGAACAGGGAGATGGAAATAGAGCTTGCTCTGTCCACTCCACGCATTGACCTGGTATTGCAGTATTTCCAGGACCGGTGCACCCTTTCCTTATGTGTTGACTAAAAGCAGATTCCAAAAGTGTTTTTTGTCTTTGCTATTGTTTCTGTCTTTCTGAAGGGATCTCCCCTTTTAATCCCATTATTTCAACACCTGTTGGACAATGCATGAGTGATAATGAGCTCATTGATTAAATGCAATTAATGAATAGATTGCCACCTCTTGTTGTGTGTCGTCTGTGTTTCTGTGTTTCCGGCATTTCACATTGGAACACCTCATTCACCTTCCTTGTCTTCTCTCCGCCCTCCCTTTTAGGTAAGTTAAAGAGCTGCACCTGAGCCAGCCACTGATTGATTGATTGATTGATTGATTGATTGATTGATTGATTGATTGATTGATTGATTGATGCAGCACAACAGTCAAATAGTGGAGTGGAGTAGGGGAACAGCAAACAGCCAATAAAGCAGCCCGCCCGCTCGCCTGCCCGCCACAATGGACCTACCTGTGTACACTAGATGGATGTGATGGAATGTACTGTCGTCCCTACATTTCAAGAAGAAGTAAGAATTGCAGTTGCAACAAAGCCTTGCTTGCCTACAAAGAGAGCAGCAATTTGGATTTGTTACTATGTTACCTAGAAGAATAACAAACTGTGCAAGGATGGAGGTTGTAGGAGCAAGGAGAAGTTGTCTGTAAAGTTGGTGGATGCCTATTTTCCATTTTGCAGTCCCTTGTCTCCCTCTTGTGGCCTCCTGGAGGCAACTAGCTGTGCAAAAAAAAGACAGCCTGGCGGCCGGCTGTTGCAGTGTTGCCCTCTCAGGCAACACTGAGTGACTGACTGAGCCTCACCGTCTTATATAAAGTTCAGACGGAACTTTGCACGTGTCATAGTGGAGCCCTCAGGATTCCAGAGCCAGCTTTCTGACATCATAATGGGGCCTCAGAGATAAAAGCCTGGGCCCAGGCAGTGTTGGTCAGTGCTGCTCAGCAGGCAGCACTGGACTGGACTGGATTACAGCTGATACAAGGTGTGAAGGAACAAGGGGTGGCTGTGGGCATGCACTTGCTGCCGCTGCCAGTGTTTATCTGCATGGCAGCAGGGCATTTGGGCGTTGCCAGGAAGGCGTTTTTATGTAGATTCCTCCTCTTTCAGCACTGCATTGTGGTGCAAGCAAAAGAAGCAAATCCTGTCTGGCTTCCTCTCCGGCCTTTATTCACCTCCCGTGTAGCTGTGAGTGTGTGAGCCTGCAGGGCCCCATGGAATTGCCTAGAAGTAGGCTGAATCGCTGCAAGGGCTGAACAGCAGTATCGGGCAGGCTCGGGCAACGCGCGGCCCGTTCGGGTTATCGCTTCTCGGCCTTTTGGCTAAGATCAAGTGTAGTATCTGTTCTTATCAGTTTAATATCTGATACGTCCCCTATCTGGGGACCATATATTAAATGGATTTTTAGAACAGGGAGATGGAAATAGAGCTTGCTCTGTCCACTCCACGCATTGACCTGGTATTGCAGTATTTCCAGGACCGGTGCACCCTTTCCTTATGTGTTGACTAAAAGCAGATTCCAAAAGTGTTTTTTGTCTTTGCTATTGTTTCTGTCTTTCTGAAGGGATCTCCCCTTTTAATCCCATTATTTCAACACCTGTTGGACAATGCATGAGTGATAATGAGCTCATTGATTAAATGCAATTAATGAATAGATTGCCACCTCTTGTTGTGTGTCGTCTGTCTTTCTGTGTTTCCGGCATTTCACATTGGAACACCTCATTCACCTTCCTTGTCTTCTCTCCGCCCTCCCTTTTAGGTAAGTTAAAGAGCTGCACCTGAGCCAGCCACTGATTGATTGATTGATTGATTGATTGATTGATTGATTGATTGATTGATTGATTGATTGATGCAGCACAACAGTCAAATAGTGGAGTGGAGTAGGGGAACAGCAAACAGCCAATAAAGCAGCCCGCCCGCTCGCCTGCCCGCCACAATGGACCTACCTGTGTACACTAGATGGATGTGATGGAATGTACTGTCGTCCCTACATTTCAAGAAGAAGTAAGAATTGCAGTTGCAACAAAGCCTTGCTTGCCTACAAAGAGAGCAGCAATTTGGATTTGTTACTATGTTACCTAGAAGAATAACAAACTGTGCAAGGATGGAGGTTGTAGGAGCAAGGAGAAGTTGTCTGTAAAGTTGGTGGATGCCTATTTTCCATTTTGCAGTCCCTTGTCTCCCTCTTGTGGCCTCCTGGAGGCAACTAGCTGTGCAAAAAAAAGACAGCCTGGCGGCCGGCTGTTGCAGTGTTGCCCTCTCAGGCAACACTGAGTGACTGACTGAGCCTCACCGTCTTATATAAAGTTCAGACGGAACTTTGCACGTGTCATAGTGGAGCCCTCAGGATTCCAGAGCCAGCTTTCTGACATCATAATGGGGCCTCAGAGATAAAAGCCTGGGCCCAGGCAGTGTTGGTCAGTGCTGCTCAGCAGGCAGCACTGGACTGGACTGGATTACAGCTGATACAAGGTGTGAAGGAACAAGGGGTGGCTGTGGGCATGCACTTGCTGCCGCTGCCAGTGTTTATCTGCATGGCAGCAGGGCATTTGGGCGTTGCCAGGAAGGCGTTTTTATGTAGATTCCTCCTCTTTCAGCACTGCATTGTGGTGCAAGCAAAAGAAGCAAATCCTGTCTGGCTTCCTCTCCGGCCTTTATTCACCTCCCGTGTAGCTGTGAGTGTGTGAGCCTGCAGGGCCCCATGGAATTGCCTAGAAGTAGGCTGAATCGCTGCAAGGGCTGAACAGCAGTATCGGGCAGGCTCGGGCAACGCGCGGCCCGTTCGGGTTATCGCTTCTCGGCCTTTTGGCTAAGATCAAGTGTAGTATCTGTTCTTATCAGTTTAATATCTGATACGTCCCCTATCTGGGGACCATATATTAAATGGATTTTTAGAACAGGGAGATGGAAATAGAGCTTGCTCTGTCCACTCCACGCATTGACCTGGTATTGCAGTATTTCCAGGACCGGTGCACCCTTTCCTTATGTGTTGACTAAAAGCAGATTCCAAAAGTGTTTTTTGTCTTTGCTATTGTTTCTGTCTTTCTGAAGGGATCTCCCCTTTTAATCCCATTATTTCAACACCTGTTGGACAATGCATGAGTGATAATGAGCTCATTGATTAAATGCAATTAATGAATAGATTGCCACCTCTTGTTGTGTGTCGTCTGTGTTTCTGTGTTTCCGGCATTTCACATTGGAACACCTCATTCACCTTCCTTGTCTTCTCTCCGCCCTCCCTTTTAGGTAAGTTAAAGAGCTGCACCTGAGCCAGCCACTGATTGATTGATTGATTGATTGATTGATTGATTGATTGATGCAGCACAACAGTCAAATAGTGGAGTGGAGTAGGGGAACAGCAAACAGCCAATAAAGCAGCCCGCCCGCTCGCCTGCCCGCCACAATGGACCTACCTGTGTACACTAGATGGATGTGATGGAATGTACTGTCGTCCCTACATTTCAAGAAGAAGTAAGAATTGCAGTTGCAACAAAGCCTTGCTTGCCTACAAAGAGAGCAGCAATTTGGATTTGTTACTATGTTACCTAGAAGAATAACAAACTGTGCAAGGATGGAGGTTGTAGGAGCAAGGAGAAGTTGTCTGTAAAGTTGGTGGATGCCTATTTTCCATTTTGCAGTCCCTTGTCTCCCTCTTGTGGCCTCCTGGAGGCAACTAGCTGTGCAAAAAAAAGACAGCCTGGCGGCCGGCTGTTGCAGTGTTGCCCTCTCAGGCAACACTGAGTGACTGACTGAGCCTCACCGTCTTATATAAAGTTCAGACGGAACTTTGCACGTGTCATAGTGGAGCCCTCAGGATTCCAGAGCCAGCTTTCTGACATCATAATGGGGCCTCAGAGATAAAAGCCTGGGCCCAGGCAGTGTTGGTCAGTGCTGCTCAGCAGGCAGCACTGGACTGGACTGGATTACAGCTGATACAAGGTGTGAAGGAACAAGGGGTGGCTGTGGGCATGCACTTGCTGCCGCTGCCAGTGTTTATCTGCATGGCAGCAGGGCATTTGGGCGTTGCCAGGAAGGCGTTTTTATGTAGATTCCTCCTCTTTCAGCACTGCATTGTGGTGCAAGCAAAAGAAGCAAATCCTGTCTGGCTTCCTCTCCGGCCTTTATTCACCTCCCGTGTAGCTGTGAGTGTGTGAGCCTGCAGGGCCCCATGGAATTGCCTAGAAGTAGGCTGAATCGCTGCAAGGGCTGAACAGCAGTATCGGGCAGGCTCGGGCAACGCGCGGCCCGTTCGGGTTATCGCTTCTCGGCCTTTTGGCTAAGATCAAGTGTAGTATCTGTTCTTATCAGTTTAATATCTGATACGTCCCCTATCTGGGGACCATATATTAAATGGATTTTTAGAACAGGGAGATGGAAATAGAGCTTGCTCTGTCCACTCCACGCATTGACCTGGTATTGCAGTATTTCCAGGACCGTTGCACCCTTTCCTTATGTGTTGACTAAAAGCAGATTCCAAAAGTGTTTTTTGTCTTTGCTATTGTTTCTGTCTTTCTGAAGGGATCTCCCCTTTTAATCCCATTATTTCAACACCTGTTGGACAATGCATGAGTGATAATGAGCTCATTGATTAAATGCAATTAATGAATAGATTGCCACCTCTTGTTGTGTGTCGTCTGTGTTTCTGTGTTTCCGGCATTTCACATTGGAACACCTCATTCACCTTCCTTGTCTTCTCTCCGCCCTCCCTTTTAGGTAAGTTAAAGAGCTGCACCTGAGCCAGCCACTGATTGATTGATTGATTGATTGATTGATTGATTGATTGATTGATTGATTGATTGATGCAGCACAACAGTCAAATAGTGGAGTGGAGTAGGGGAACAGCAAACAGCCAATAAAGCAGCCCGCCCGCTCGCCTGCCCGCCACAATGGACCTACCTGTGTACACTAGATGGATGTGATGGAATGTACTGTCGTCCCTACATTTCAAGAAGAAGTAAGAATTGCAGTTGCAACAAAGCCTTGCTTGCCTACAAAGAGAGCAGCAATTTGGATTTGTTACTATGTTACCTAGAAGAATAACAAACTGTGCAAGGATGGAGGTTGTAGGAGCAAGGAGAAGTTGTCTGTAAAGTTGGTGGATGCCTATTTTCCATTTTGCAGTCCCTTGTCTCCCTCTTGTGGCCTCCTGGAGGCAACTAGCTGTGCAAAAAAAAGACAGCCTGGCGGCCGGCTGTTGCAGTGTTGCCCTCTCAGGCAACACTGAGTGACTGACTGAGCCTCACCGTCTTATATAAAGTTCAGACGGAACTTTGCACGTGTCATAGTGGAGCCCTCAGGATTCCAGAGCCAGCTTTCTGACATCATAATGGGGCCTCAGAGATAAAAGCCTGGGCCCAGGCAGTGTTGGTCAGTGCTGCTCAGCAGGCAGCACTGGACTGGACTGGATTACAGCTGATACAAGGTGTGAAGGAACAAGGGGTGGCTGTGGGCATGCACTTGCTGCCGCTGCCAGTGTTTATCTGCATGGCAGCAGGGCATTTTGGCGTTGCCAGGAAGGCGTTTTTATGTAGATTCCTCCTCTTTCAGCACTGCATTGTGGTGCAAGCAAAAGAAGCAAATCCTGTCTGGCTTCCTCTCCGGCCTTTATTCACCTCCCGTGTAGCTGTGAGTGTGTGAGCCTGCAGGGCCCCATGGAATTGCCTAGAAGTAGGCTGAATCGCTGCAAGGGCTGAACAGCAGTATCGGGCAGGCTCGGGCAACGCGCGGCCCGTTCGGGTTATCGCTTCTCGGCCTTTTGGCTAAGATCAAGTGTAGTATCTGTTCTTATCAGTTTAATATCTGATACGTCCCCTATCTGGGGACCATATATTAAATGGATTTTTAGAACAGGGAGATGGAAATAGAGCTTGCTCTGTCCACTCCACGCATTGACCTGGTATTGCAGTATTTCCAGGACCGGTGCACCCTTTCCTTATGTGTTGACTAAAAGCAGATTCCAAAAGTGTTTTTTGTCTTTGCTATTGTTTCTGTCTTTCTGAAGGGGTCTCCCCTTTTAATCCCATTATTTCAACACCTGTTGGACAATGCATGAGTGATAATGAGCTCATTGATTAAATGCAATTAATGAATAGATTGCCACCTCTTGTTGTGTGTCGTCTGTGTTTCTGTGTTTCCGGCATTTCACATTGGAACACCTCATTCACCTTCCTTGTCTTCTCTCCGCCCTCCCTTTTAGGTAAGTTAAAGAGCTGCACCTGAGCCAGCCACTGATTGATTGATTGATTGATTGATTGATTGATTGATTGATTGATTGATTGATTGATTGATTGATGCAGCACAACAGTCAAATAGTGGAGTGGAGTAGGGGAACAGCAAACAGCCAATAAAGCAGCCCGCCCGCTCGCCTGCCCGCCACAATGGACCTACCTGTGTACACTAGATGGATGTGATGGAATGTACTGTCGTCCCTACATTTCAAGAAGAAGTAAGAATTGCAGTTGCAACAAAGCCTTGCTTGCCTACAAAGAGAGCAGCAATTTGGATTTGTTACTATGTTACCTAGAAGAATAACAAACTGTGCAAGGATGGAGGTTGTAGGAGCAAGGAGAAGTTGTCTGTAAAGTTGGTGGATGCCTATTTTCCATTTTGCAGTCCCTTGTCTCCCTCTTGTGGCCTCCTGGAGGCAACTAGCTGTGCAAAAAAAAGACAGCCTGGCGGCCGGCTGTTGCAGTGTTGCCCTCTCAGGCAACACTGAGTGACTGACTGAGCCTCACCGTCTTATATAAAGTTCAGACGGAACTTTGCACGTGTCATAGTGGAGCCCTCAGGATTCCAGAGCCAGCTTTCTGACATCATAATGGGGCCTCAGAGATAAAAGCCTGGGCCCAGGCAGTGTTGGTCAGTGCTGCTCAGCAGGCAGCACTGGACTGGACTGGATTACAGCTGATACAAGGTGTGAAGGAACAAGGGGTGGCTGTGGGCATGCACTTGCTGCCGCTGCCAGTGTTTATCTGCATGGCAGCAGGGCATTTTGGCGTTGCCAGGAAGGCGTTTTTATGTAGATTCCTCCTCTTTCAGCACTGCATTGTGGTGCAAGCAAAAGAAGCAAATCCTGTCTGGCTTCCTCTCCGGCCTTTATTCACCTCCCGTGTAGCTGTGAGTGTGTGAGCCTGCAGGGCCCCATGGAATTGCCTAGAAGTAGGCTGAATCACTGCAAGGGCTGAACAGCAGTATCGGGCAGGCTCGGGCAACGCGCGGCCCGTTCGGGTTATCGCTTCTCGGCCTTTTGGCTAAGATCAAGTGTAGTATCTGTTCTTATCAGTTTAATATCTGATACGTCCCCTATCTGGGGACCATATATTAAATGGATTTTTAGAACAGGGAGATGGAAATAGAGCTTGCTCTGTCCACTCCACGCATTGACCTGGTATTGCAGTATTTCCAGGACCGGTGCACCCTTTCCTTATGTGTTGACTAAAAGCAGATTCCAAAAGTGTTTTTTGTCTTTGCTATTGTTTCTGTCTTTCTGAAGGGATCTCCCCTTTTAATCCCATTATTTCAACACCTGTTGGACAATGCATGAGTGATAATGAGCTCATTGATTAAATGCAATTAATGAATAGATTGCCACCTCTTGTTGTGTGTCGTCTGTGTTTCTGTGTTTCCGGCATTTCACATTGGAACACCTCATTCACCTTCCTTGTCTTCTCTCCGCCCTCCCTTTTAGGTAAGTTAAAGAGCTGCACCTGAGCCAGCCACTGATTGATTGATTGATTGATTGATTGATTGATTGATTGATGCAGCACAACAGTCAAATAGTGGAGTGGAGTAGGGGAACAGCAAACAGCCAATAAAGCAGCCCGCCCGCTCGCCTGCCCGCCACAATGGACCTACCTGTGTACACTAGATGGATGTGATGGAATGTACTGTCGTCCCTACATTTCAAGAAGAAGTAAGAATTGCAGTTGCAACAAAGCCTTGCTTGCCTACAAAGAGAGCAGCAATTTGGATTTGTTACTATGTTACCTAGAAGAATAACAAACTGTGCAAGGATGGAGGTTGTAGGAGCAAGGAGAAGTTGTCTGTAAAGTTGGTGGATGCCTATTTTCCATTTTGCAGTCCCTTGTCTCCCTCTTGTGGCCTCCTGGAGGCAACTAGCTGTGCAAAAAAAAGACAGCCTGGCGGCCGGCTGTTGCAGTGTTGCCCTCTCAGGCAACACTGAGTGACTGACTGAGCCTCACCGTCTTATATAAAGTTCAGACGGAACTTTGCACGTGTCATAGTGGAGCCCTCAGGATTCCAGAGCCAGCTTTCTGACATCATAATGGGGCCTCAGAGATAAAAGCCTGGGCCCAGGCAGTGTTGGTCAGTGCTGCTCAGCAGGCAGCACTGGACTGGACTGGATTACAGCTGATACAAGGTGTGAAGGAACAAGGGGTGGCTGTGGGCATGCACTTGCTGCCGCTGCCAGTGTTTATCTGCATGGCAGCAGGGCATTTGGGCGTTGCCAGGAAGGCGTTTTTATGTAGATTCCTCCTCTTTCAGCACTGCATTGTGGTGCAAGCAAAAGAAGCAAATCCTGTCTGGCTTCCTCTCCGGCCTTTATTCACCTCCCGTGTAGCTGTGAGTGTGTGAGCCTGCAGGGCCCCATGGAATTGCCTAGAAGTAGGCTGAATCGCTGCAAGGGCTGAACAGCAGTATCGGGCAGGCTCGGGCAACGCGCGGCCCGTTCGGGTTATCGCTTCTCGGCCTTTTGGCTAAGATCAAGTGTAGTATCTGTTCTTATCAGTTTAATATCTGATACGTCCCCTATCTGGGGACCATATATTAAATGGATTTTTAGAACAGGGAGATGGAAATAGAGCTTGCTCTGTCCACTCCACGCATTGACCTGGTATTGCAGTATTTCCAGGACCGTTGCACCCTTTCCTTATGTGTTGACTAAAAGCAGATTCCAAAAGTGTTTTTTGTCTTTGCTATTGTTTCTGTCTTTCTGAAGGGATCTCCCCTTTTAATCCCATTATTTCAACACCTGTTGGACAATGCATGAGTGATAATGAGCTCATTGATTAAATGCAATTAATGAATAGATTGCCACCTCTTGTTGTGTGTCGTCTGTGTTTCTGTGTTTCCGGCATTTCACATTGGAACACCTCATTCACCTTCCTTGTCTTCTCTCCGCCCTCCCTTTTAGGTAAGTTAAAGAGCTGCACCTGAGCCAGCCACTGATTGATTGATTGATTGATTGATTGATTGATTGATTGATTGATGCAGCACAACAGTCAAATAGTGGAGTGGAGTAGGGGAACAGCAAACAGCCAATAAAGCAGCCCGCCCGCTCGCCTGCCCGCCACAATGGACCTACCTGTGTACACTAGATGGATGTGATGGAATGTACTGTCGTCCCTACATTTCAAGAAGAAGTAAGAATTGCAGTTGCAACAAAGCCTTGCTTGCCTACAAAGAGAGCAGCAATTTGGATTTGTTACTATGTTACCTAGAAGAATAACAAACTGTGCAAGGATGGAGGTTGTAGGAGCAAGGAGAAGTTGTCTGTAAAGTTGGTGGATGCCTATTTTCCATTTTGCAGTCCCTTGTCTCCCTCTTGTGGCCTCCTGGAGGCAACTAGCTGTGCAAAAAAAAGACAGCCTGGCGGCCGGCTGTTGCAGTGTTGCCCTCTCAGGCAACACTGAGTGACTGACTGAGCCTCACCGTCTTATATAAAGTTCAGACGGAACTTTGCACGTGTCATAGTGGAGCCCTCAGGATTCCAGAGCCAGCTTTCTGACATCATAATGGGGCCTCAGAGATAAAAGCCTGGGCCCAGGCAGTGTTGGTCAGTGCTGCTCAGCAGGCAGCACTGGACTGGACTGGATTACAGCTGATACAAGGTGTGAAGGAACAAGGGGTGGCTGTGGGCATGCACTTGCTGCCGCTGCCAGTGTTTATCTGCATGGCAGCAGGGCATTTTGGCGTTGCCAGGAAGGCGTTTTTATGTAGATTCCTCCTCTTTCAGCACTGCATTGTGGTGCAAGCAAAAGAAGCAAATCCTGTCTGGCTTCCTCTCCGGCCTTTATTCACCTCCCGTGTAGCTGTGAGTGTGTGAGCCTGCAGGGCCCCATGGAATTGCCTAGAAGTAGGCTGAATCACTGCAAGGGCTGAACAGCAGTATCGGGCAGGCTCGGGCAACGCGCGGCCCGTTCGGGTTATCGCTTCTCGGCCTTTTGGCTAAGATCAAGTGTAGTATCTGTTCTTATCAGTTTAATATCTGATACGTCCCCTATCTGGGGACCATATATTAAATGGATTTTTAGAACAGGGAGATGGAAATAGAGCTTGCTCTGTCCACTCCACGCATTGACCTGGTATTGCAGTATTTCCAGGACCGGTGCACCCTTTCCTTATGTGTTGACTAAAAGCAGATTCCAAAAGTGTTTTTTGTCTTTGCTATTGTTTCTGTCTTTCTGAAGGGATCTCCCCTTTTAATCCCATTATTTCAACACCTGTTGGACAATGCATGAGTGATAATGAGCTCATTGATTAAATGCAATTAATGAATAGATTGCCACCTCTTGTTGTGTGTCGTCTGTGTTTCTGTGTTTCCGGCATTTCACATTGGAACACCTCATTCACCTTCCTTGTCTTCTCTCCGCCCTCCCTTTTAGGTAAGTTAAAGAGCTGCACCTGAGCCAGCCACTGATTGATTGATTGATTGATTGATTGATTGATTGATGCAGCACAACAGTCAAATAGTGGAGTGGAGTAGGGGAACAGCAAACAGCCAATAAAGCAGCCCGCCCGCTCGCCTGCCCGCCACAATGGACCTACCTGTGTACACTAGATGGATGTGATGGAATGTACTGTCGTCCCTACATTTCAAGAAGAAGTAAGAATTGCAGTTGCAACAAAGCCTTGCTTGCCTACAAAGAGAGCAGCAATTTGGATTTGTTACTATGTTACCTAGAAGAATAACAAACTGTGCAAGGATGGAGGTTGTAGGAGCAAGGAGAAGTTGTCTGTAAAGTTGGTGGATGCCTATTTTCCATTTTGCAGTCCCTTGTCTCCCTCTTGTGGCCTCCTGGAGGCAACTAGCTGTGCAAAAAAAAGACAGCCTGGCGGCCGGCTGTTGCAGTGTTGCCCTCTCAGGCAACACTGAGTGACTGACTGAGCCTCACCGTCTTATATAAAGTTCAGACGGAACTTTGCACGTGTCATAGTGGAGCCCTCAGGATTCCAGAGCCAGCTTTCTGACATCATAATGGGGCCTCAGAGATAAAAGCCTGGGCCCAGGCAGTGTTGGTCAGTGCTGCTCAGCAGGCAGCACTGGACTGGACTGGATTACAGCTGATACAAGGTGTGAAGGAACAAGGGGTGGCTGTGGGCATGCACTTGCTGCCGCTGCCAGTGTTTATCTGCATGGCAGCAGGGCATTTTGGCGTTGCCAGGAAGGCGTTTTTATGTAGATTCCTCCTCTTTCAGCACTGCATTGTGGTGCAAGCAAAAGAAGCAAATCCTGTCTGGCTTCCTCTCCGGCCTTTATTCACCTCCCGTGTAGCTGTGAGTGTGTGAGCCTGCAGGGCCCCATGGAATTGCCTAGAAGTAGGCTGAATCGCTGCAAGGGCTGAACAGCAGTATCGGGCAGGCTCGGGCAACGCGCGGCCCGTTCGGGTTATCGCTTCTCGGCCTTTTGGCTAAGATCAAGTGTAGTATCTGTTCTTATCAGTTTAATATCTGATACGTCCCCTATCTGGGGACCATATATTAAATGGATTTTTACCACTCCACGCATTGACCTGGTATTGCAGTATTTCCAGGACCGGTGCACCCTTTCCTTATGTGTTGACTAAAAGCAGATTCCAAAAGTGTTTTTTGTCTTTGCTATTGTTTCTGTCTTTCTGAAGGGATCTCCCCTTTTAATCCCATTATTTCAACACCTGTTGGACAATGCATGAGTGATAATGAGCTCATTGATTAAATGCAATTAATGAATAGATTGCCACCTCTTGTTGTGTGTCGTCTGTGTTTCTGTGTTTCCGGCATTTCACATTGGAACACCTCATTCACCTTCCTTGTCTTCTCTCCGCCCTCCCTTTTAGGTAAGTTAAAGAGCTGCACCTGAGCCAGCCACTGATTGATTGATTGATTGATTGATTGATTGATTGATTGATTGATTGATGCAGCACAACAGTCAAATAGTGGAGTGGAGTAGGGGAACAGCAAACAGCCAATAAAGCAGCCCGCCCGCTCGCCTGCCCGCCACAATGGACCTACCTGTGTACACTAGATGGATGTGATGGAATGTACTGTCGTCCCTACATTTCAAGAAGAAGTAAGAATTGCAGTTGCAACAAAGCCTTGCTTGCCTACAAAGAGAGCAGCAATTTGGATTTGTTACTATGTTACCTAGAAGAATAACAAACTGTGCAAGGATGGAGGTTGTAGGAGCAAGGAGAAGTTGTCTGTAAAGTTGGTGGATGCCTATTTTCCATTTTGCAGTCCCTTGTCTCCCTCTTGTGGCCTCCTGGAGGCAACTAGCTGTGCAAAAAAAAGACAGCCTGGCGGCCGGCTGTTGCAGTGTTGCCCTCTCAGGCAACACTGAGTGACTGACTGAGCCTCACCGTCTTATATAAAGTTCAGACGGAACTTTGCACGTGTCATAGTGGAGCCCTCAGGATTCCAGAGCCAGCTTTCTGACATCATAATGGGGCCTCAGAGATAAAAGCCTGGGCCCAGGCAGTGTTGGTCAGTGCTGCTCAGCAGGCAGCACTGGACTGGACTGGATTACAGCTGATACAAGGTGTGAAGGAACAAGGGGTGGCTGTGGGCATGCACTTGCTGCCGCTGCCAGTGTTTATCTGCATGGCAGCAGGGCATTTGGGCGTTGCCAGGAAGGCGTTTTTATGTAGATTCCTCCTCTTTCAGCACTGCATTGTGGTGCAAGCAAAAGAAGCAAATCCTGTCTGGCTTCCTCTCCGGCCTTTATTCACCTCCCGTGTAGCTGTGAGTGTGTGAGCCTGCAGGGCCCCATGGAATTGCCTAGAAGTAGGCTGAATCGCTGCAAGGGCTGAACAGCAGTATCGGGCAGGCTCGGGCAACGCGCGGCCCGTTCGGGTTATCGCTTCTCGGCCTTTTGGCTAAGATCAAGTGTAGTATCTGTTCTTATCAGTTTAATATCTGATACGTCCCCTATCTGGGGACCATATATTAAATGGATTTTTAGAACAGGGAGATGGAAATAGAGCTTGCTCTGTCCACTCCACGCATTGACCTGGTATTGCAGTATTTCCAGGACCGGTGCACCCTTTCCTTATGTGTTGACTAAAAGCAGATTCCAAAAGTGTTTTTTGTCTTTGCTATTGTTTCTGTCTTTCTGAAGGGATCTCCCCTTTTAATCCCATTATTTCAACACCTGTTGGACAATGCATGAGTGATAATGAGCTCATTGATTAAATGCAATTAATGAATAGATTGCCACCTCTTGTTGTGTGTCGTCTGTGTTTCTGTGTTTCCGGCATTTCACATTGGAACACCTCATTCACCTTCCTTGTCTTCTCTCCGCCCTCCCTTTTAGGTAAGTTAAAGAGCTGCACCTGAGCCAGCCACTGATTGATTGATTGATTGATTGATTGATTGATTGATTGATTGATTGATGCAGCACAACAGTCAAATAGTGGAGTGGAGTAGGGGAACAGCAAACAGCCAATAAAGCAGCCCGCCCGCTCGCCTGCCCGCCACAATGGACCTACCTGTGTACACTAGATGGATGTGATGGAATGTACTGTCGTCCCTACATTTCAAGAAGAAGTAAGAATTGCAGTTGCAACAAAGCCTTGCTTGCCTACAAAGAGAGCAGCAATTTGGATTTGTTACTATGTTACCTAGAAGAATAACAAACTGTGCAAGGATGGAGGTTGTAGGAGCAAGGAGAAGTTGTCTGTAAAGTTGGTGGATGCCTATTTTCCATTTTGCAGTCCCTTGTCTCCCTCTTGTGGCCTCCTGGAGGCAACTAGCTGTGCAAAAAAAAGACAGCCTGGCGGCCGGCTGTTGCAGTGTTGCCCTCTCAGGCAACACTGAGTGACTGACTGAGCCTCACCGTCTTATATAAAGTTCAGACGGAACTTTGCACGTGTCATAGTGGAGCCCTCAGGATTCCAGAGCCAGCTTTCTGACATCATAATGGGGCCTCAGAGATAAAAGCCTGGGCCCAGGCAGTGTTGGTCAGTGCTGCTCAGCAGGCAGCACTGGACTGGACTGGATTACAGCTGATACAAGGTGTGAAGGAACAAGGGGTGGCTGTGGGCATGCACTTGCTGCCGCTGCCAGTGTTTATCTGCATGGCAGCAGGGCATTTGGGCGTTGCCAGGAAGGCGTTTTTATGTAGATTCCTCCTTTTTCAGCACTGCATTGTGGTGCAAGCAAAAGAAGCAAATCCTGTCTGGCTTCCTCTCCGGCCTTTATTCACCTCCCGTGTAGCTGTGAGTGTGTGAGCCTGCAGGGCCCCATGGAATTGCCTAGAAGTAGGCTGAATCGCTGCAAGGGCTGAACAGCAGTATCGGGCAGGCTCGGGCAACGCGCGGCCCGTTCGGGTTATCGCTTCTCGGCCTTTTGGCTAAGATCAAGTGTAGTATCTGTTCTTATCAGTTTAATATCTGATACGTCCCCTATCTGGGGACCATATATTAAATGGATTTTTAGAACAGGGAGATGGAAATAGAGCTTGCTCTGTCCACTCCACGCATTGACCTGGTATTGCAGTATTTCCAGGACCGGTGCACCCTTTCCTTATGTGTTGACTAAAAGCAGATTCCAAAAGTGTTTTTTGTCTTTGCTATTGTTTCTGTCTTTCTGAAGGGATCTCCCCTTTTAATCCCATTATTTCAACGCCTGTTGGACAATGCATGAGTGATAATGAGCTCATTGATTAAATGCAATTAATGAATAGATTGCCACCTCTTGTTGTGTGTCGTCTGTGTTTCTGTGTTTCCGGCATTTCACATTGGAACACCTCATTCACCTTCCTTGTCTTCTCTCCGCCCTCCCTTTTAGGTAAGTTAAAGAGCTGCACCTGAGCCAGCCACTGATTGATTGATTGATTGATTGATTGATTGATTGATTGATTGATGCAGCACAACAGTCAAATAGTGGAGTGGAGTAGGGGAACAGCAAACAGCCAATAAAGCAGCCTGCCCGCTCGCCTGCCCGCCACAATGGACCTACCTGTGTACACTAGATGGATGTGATGGAATGTACTGTCGTCCCTACATTTCAAGAAGAAGTAAGAATTGCAGTTGCAACAAAGCCTTGCTTGCCTACAAAGAGAGCAGCAATTTGGATTTGTTACTATGTTACCTAGAAGAATAACAAACTGTGCAAGGATGGAGGTTGTAGGAGCAAGGAGAAGTTGTCTGTAAAGTTGGTGGATGCCTATTTTCCATTTTGCAGTCCCTTGTCTCCCTCTTGTGGCCTCCTGGAGGCAACTAGCTGTGCAAAAAAAAGACAGCCTGGCGGCCGGCTGTTGCAGTGTTGCCCTCTCAGGCAACACTGAGTGACTGACTGAGCCTCACCGTCTTATATAAAGTTCAGACGGAACTTTGCACGTGTCATAGTGGAGCCCTCAGGATTCCAGAGCCAGCTTTCTGACATCATAATGGGGCCTCAGAGATAAAAGCCTGGGCCCAGGCAGTGTTGGTCAGTGCTGCTCAGCAGGCAGCACTGGACTGGACTGGATTACAGCTGATACAAGGTGTGAAGGAACAAGGGGTGGCTGTGGGCATGCACTTGCTGCCGCTGCCAGTGTTTATCTGCATGGCAGCAGGGCATTTGGGCGTTGCCAGGAAGGCGTTTTTATGTAGATTCCTCCTCTTTCAGCACTGCATTGTGGTGCAAGCAAAAGAAGCAAATCCTGTCTGGCTTCCTCTCCGGCCTTTATTCACCTCCCGTGTAGCTGTGAGTGTGTGAGCCTGCAGGGCCCCATGGAATTGCCTAGAAGTAGGCTGAATCGCTGCAAGGGCTGAACAGCAGTATCGGGCAGGCTCGGGCAACGCGCGGCCCGTTCGGGTTATCGCTTCTCGGCCTTTTGGCTAAGATCAAGTGTAGTATCTGTTCTTATCAGTTTAATATCTGATACGTCCCCTATCTGGGGACCATATATTAAATGGATTTTTAGAACAGGGAGATGGAAATAGAGCTTGCTCTGTCCACTCCACGCATTGACCTGGTATTGCAGTATTTCCAGGACCGGTGCACCCTTTCCTTATGTGTTGACTAAAAGCAGATTCCAAAAGTGTTTTTTGTCTTTGCTATTGTTTCTGTCTTTCTGAAGGGATCTCCCCTTTTAATCCCATTATTTCAACACCTGTTGGACAATGCATGAGTGATAATGAGCTCATTGATTAAATGCAATTAATGAATAGATTGCCACCTCTTGTTGTGTGTCGTCTGTGTTTCTGTGTTTCCGGCATTTCACATTGGAACACCTCATTCACCTTCCTTGTCTTCTCTCCGCCCTCCCTTTTAGGTAAGTTAAAGAGCTGCACCTGAGCCAGCCACTGATTGATTGATTGATTGATTGATTGATTGATTGATTGATTGATGCAGCACAACAGTCAAATAGTGGAGTGGAGTAGGGGAACAGCAAACAGCCAATAAAGCAGCCCGCCCGCTCGCCTGCCCGCCACAATGGACCTACCTGTGTACACTAGATGGATGTGATGGAATGTACTGTCGTCCCTACATTTCAAGAAGAAGTAAGAATTGCAGTTGCAACAAAGCCTTGCTTGCCTACAAAGAGAGCAGCAATTTGGATTTGTTACTATGTTACCTAGAAGAATAACAAACTGTGCAAGGATGGAGGTTGTAGGAGCAAGGAGAAGTTGTCTGTAAAGTTGGTGGATGCCTATTTTCCATTTTGCAGTCCCTTGTCTCCCTCTTGTGGCCTCCTGGAGGCAACTAGCTGTGCAAAAAAAAGACAGCCTGGCGGCCGGCTGTTGCAGTGTTGCCCTCTCAGGCAACACTGAGTGACTGACTGAGCCTCACCGTCTTATATAAAGTTCAGACGGAACTTTGCACGTGTCATAGTGGAGCCCTCAGGATTCCAGAGCCAGCTTTCTGACATCATAATGGGGCCTCAGAGATAAAAGCCTGGGCCCAGGCAGTGTTGGTCAGTGCTGCTCAGCAGGCAGCACTGGACTGGACTGGATTACAGCTGATACAAGGTGTGAAGGAACAAGGGGTGGCTGTGGGCATGCACTTGCTGCCGCTGCCAGTGTTTATCTGCATGGCAGCAGGGCATTTGGGCGTTGCCAGGAAGGCGTTTTTATGTAGATGCCTCCTCTTTCAGCACTGCATTGTGGTGCAAGCAAAAGAAGCAAATCCTGTCTGGCTTCCTCTCCGGCCTTTATTCACCTCCCGTGTAGCTGTGAGTGTGTGAGCCTGCAGGGCCCCATGGAATTGCCTAGAAGTAGGCTGAATCGCTGCAAGGGCTGAACAGCAGTATCGGGCAGGCTCGGGCAACGCGCGGCCCGTTCGGGTTATCGCTTCTCGGCCTTTTGGCTAAGATCAAGTGTAGTATCTGTTCTTATCAGTTTAATATCTGATACGTCCCCTATCTGGGGACCATATATTAAATGGATTTTTAGAACAGGGAGATGGAAATAGAGCTTGCTCTGTCCACTCCACGCATTGACCTGGTATTGCAGTATTTCCAGGACCGGTGCACCCTTTCCTTATGTGTTGACTAAAAGCAGATTCCAAAAGTGTTTTTTGTCTTTGCTATTGTTTCTGTCTTTCTGAAGGGATCTCCCCTTTTAATCCCATTATTTCAACACCTGTTGGACAATGCATGAGTGATAATGAGCTCATTGATTAAATGCAATTAATGAATAGATTGCCACCTCTTGTTGTGTGTCGTCTGTGTTTCTGTGTTTCCGGCATTTCACATTGGAACACCTCATTCACCTTCCTTGTCTTCTCTCCGCCCTCCCTTTTAGGTAAGTTAAAGAGCTGCACCTGAGCCAGCCACTGATTGATTGATTGATTGATTGATTGATTGATTGATTGATTGATTGATTGATTGATTGATTGATTGATGCAGCACAACAGTCAAATAGTGGAGTGGAGTAGGGGAACAGCAAACAGCCAATAAAGCAGCCCGCCCGCTCGCCTGCCCGCCACAATGGACCTACCTGTGTACACTAGATGGATGTGATGGAATGTACTGTCGTCCCTACATTTCAAGAAGAAGTAAGAATTGCAGTTGCAACAAAGCCTTGCTTGCCTACAAAGAGAGCAGCAATTTGGATTTGTTACTATGTTACCTAGAAGAATAACAAACTGTGCAAGGATGGAGGTTGTAGGAGCAAGGAGAAGTTGTCTGTAAAGTTGGTGGATGCCTATTTTCCATTTTGCAGTCCCTTGTCTCCCTCTTGTGGCCTCCTGGAGGCAACTAGCTGTGCAAAAAAAAGACAGCCTGGCGGCCGGCTGTTGCAGTGTTGCCCTCTCAGGCAACACTGAGTGACTGACTGAGCCTCACCGTCTTATATAAAGTTCAGACGGAACTTTGCACGTGTCATAGTGGAGCCCTCAGGATTCCAGAGCCAGCTTTCTGACATCATAATGGGGCCTCAGAGATAAAAGCCTGGGCCCAGGCAGTGTTGGTCAGTGCTGCTCAGCAGGCAGCACTGGACTGGACTGGATTACAGCTGATACAAGGTGTGAAGGAACAAGGGGTGGCTGTGGGCATGCACTTGCTGCCGCTGCCAGTGTTTATCTGCATGGCAGCAGGGCATTTGGGCGTTGCCAGGAAGGCGTTTTTATGTAGATTCCTCCTTTTTCAGCACTGCATTGTGGTGCAAGCAAAAGAAGCAAATCCTGTCTGGCTTCCTCTCCGGCCTTTATTCACCTCCCGTGTAGCTGTGAGTGTGTGAGCCTGCAGGGCCCCATGGAATTGCCTAGAAGTAGGCTGAATCGCTGCAAGGGCTGAACAGCAGTATCGGGCAGGCTCGGGCAACGCGCGGCCCGTTCGGGTTATCGCTTCTCGGCCTTTTGGCTAAGATCAAGTGTAGTATCTGTTCTTATCAGTTTAATATCTGATACGTCCCCTATCTGGGGACCATATATTAAATGGATTTTTAGAACAGGGAGATGGAAATAGAGCTTGCTCTGTCCACTCCACGCATTGACCTGGTATTGCAGTATTTCCAGGACCGGTGCACCCTTTCCTTATGTGTTGACTAAAAGCAGATTCCAAAAGTGTTTTTTGTCTTTGCTATTGTTTCTGTCTTTCTGAAGGGATCTCCCCTTTTAATCCCATTATTTCAACACCTGTTGGACAATGCATGAGTGATAATGAGCTCATTGATTAAATGCAATTAATGAATAGATTGCCACCTCTTGTTGTGTGTCGTCTGTGTTTCTGTGTTTCCGGCATTTCACATTGGAACACCTCATTCACCTTCCTTGTCTTCTCTCCGCCCTCCCTTTTAGGTAAGTTAAAGAGCTGCACCTGAGCCAGCCACTGATTGATTGATTGATTGATTGATTGATTGATTGATTGATTGATTGATTGATTGATTGATTGATGCAGCACAACAGTCAAATAGTGGAGTGGAGTAGGGGAACAGCAAACAGCCAATAAAGCAGCCTGCCCGCTCGCCTGCCCGCCACAATGGACCTACCTGTGTACACTAGATGGATGTGATGGAATGTACTGTCGTCCCTACATTTCAAGAAGAAGTAAGAATTGCAGTTGCAACAAAGCCTTGCTTGCCTACAAAGAGAGCAGCAATTTGGATTTGTTACTATGTTACCTAGAAGAATAACAAACTGTGCAAGGATGGAGGTTGTAGGAGCAAGGAGAAGTTGTCTGTAAAGTTGGTGGATGCCTATTTTCCATTTTGCAGTCCCTTGTCTCCCTCTTGTGGCCTCCTGGAGGCAACTAGCTGTGCAAAAAAAAGACAGCCTGGCGGCCGGCTGTTGCAGTGTTGCCCTCTCAGGCAACACTGAGTGACTGACTGAGCCTCACCGTCTTATATAAAGTTCAGACGGAACTTTGCACGTGTCATAGTGGAGCCCTCAGGATTCCAGAGCCAGCTTTCTGACATCATAATGGGGCCTCAGAGATAAAAGCCTGGGCCCAGGCAGTGTTGGTCAGTGCTGCTCAGCAGGCAGCACTGGACTGGACTGGATTACAGCTGATACAAGGTGTGAAGGAACAAGGGGTGGCTGTGGGCATGCACTTGCTGCCGCTGCCAGTGTTTATCTGCATGGCAGCAGGGCATTTGGGCGTTGCCAGGAAGGCGTTTTTATGTAGATTCCTCCTCTTTCAGCACTGCATTGTGGTGCAAGCAAAAGAAGCAAATCCTGTCTGGCTTCCTCTCCGGCCTTTATTCACCTCCCGTGTAGCTGTGAGTGTGTGAGCCTGCAGGGCCCCATGGAATTGCCTAGAAGTAGGCTGAATCGCTGCAAGGGCTGAACAGCAGTATCGGGCAGGCTCGGGCAACGCGCGGCCCGTTCGGGTTATCGCTTCTCGGCCTTTTGGCTAAGATCAAGTGTAGTATCTGTTCTTATCAGTTTAATATCTGATACGTCCCCTATCTGGGGACCATATATTAAATGGATTTTTAGAACAGGGAGATGGAAATAGAGCTTGCTCTGTCCACTCCACGCATTGACCTGGTATTGCAGTATTTCCAGGACCGGTGCACCCTTTCCTTATGTGTTGACTAAAAGCAGATTCCAAAAGTGTTTTTTGTCTTTGCTATTGTTTCTGTCTTTCTGAAGGGATCTCCCCTTTTAATCCCATTATTTCAACACCTGTTGGACAATGCATGAGTGATAATGAGCTCATTGATTAAATGCAATTAATGAATAGATTGCCACCTCTTGTTGTGTGTCGTCTGTGTTTCTGTGTTTCCGGCATTTCACATTGGAACACCTCATTCACCTTCCTTGTCTTCTCTCCGCCCTCCCTTTTAGGTAAGTTAAAGAGCTGCACCTGAGCCAGCCACTGATTGATTGATTGATTGATTGATTGATTGATTGATTGATTGATGCAGCACAACAGTCAAATAGTGGAGTGGAGTAGGGGAACAGCAAACAGCCAATAAAGCAGCCCGCCCGCTCGCCTGCCCGCCACAATGGACCTACCTGTGTACACTAGATGGATGTGATGGAATGTACTGTCGTCCCTACATTTCAAGAAGAAGTAAGAATTGCAGTTGCAACAAAGCCTTGCTTGCCTACAAAGAGAGCAGCAATTTGGATTTGTTACTATGTTACCTAGAAGAATAACAAACTGTGCAAGGATGGAGGTTGTAGGAGCAAGGAGAAGTTGTCTGTAAAGTTGGTGGATGCCTATTTTCCATTTTGCAGTCCCTTGTCTCCCTCTTGTGGCCTCCTGGAGGCAACTAGCTGTGCAAAAAAAAGACAGCCTGGCGGCCGGCTGTTGCAGTGTTGCCCTCTCAGGCAACACTGAGTGACTGACTGAGCCTCACCGTCTTATATAAAGTTCAGACGGAACTTTGCACGTGTCATAGTGGAGCCCTCAGGATTCCAGAGCCAGCTTTCTGACATCATAATGGGGCCTCAGAGATAAAAGCCTGGGCCCAGGCAGTGTTGGTCAGTGCTGCTCAGCAGGCAGCACTGGACTGGACTGGATTACAGCTGATACAAGGTGTGAAGGAACAAGGGGTGGCTGTGGGCATGCACTTGCTGCCGCTGCCAGTGTTTATCTGCATGGCAGCAGGGCATTTGGGCGTTGCCAGGAAGGCGTTTTTATGTAGATTCCTCCTCTTTCAGCACTGCATTGTGGTGCAAGCAAAAGAAGCAAATCCTGTCTGGCTTCCTCTCCGGCCTTTATTCACCTCCCGTGTAGCTGTGAGTGTGTGAGCCTGCAGGGCCCCATGGAATTGCCTAGAAGTAGGCTGAATCGCTGCAAGGGCTGAACAGCAGTATCGGGCAGGCTCGGGCAACGCGCGGCCCGTTCGGGTTATCGCTTCTCGGCCTTTTGGCTAAGATCAAGTGTAGTATCTGTTCTTATCAGTTTAATATCTGATACGTCCCCTATCTGGGGACCATATATTAAATGGATTTTTAGAACAGGGAGATGGAAATAGAGCTTGCTCTGTCCACTCCACGCATTGACCTGGTATTGCAGTATTTCCAGGACCGGTGCACCCTTTCCTTATGTGTTGACTAAAAGCAGATTCCAAAAGTGTTTTTTGTCTTTGCTATTGTTTCTGTCTTTCTGAAGGGATCTCCCCTTTTAATCCCATTATTTCAACACCTGTTGGACAATGCATGAGTGATAATGAGCTCATTGATTAAATGCAATTAATGAATAGATTGCCACCTCTTGTTGTGTGTCGTCTGTGTTTCTGTGTTTCCGGCATTTCACATTGGAACACCTCATTCACCTTCCTTGTCTTCTCTCCGCCCTCCCTTTTAGGTAAGTTAAAGAGCTGCACCTGAGCCAGCCACTGATTGATTGATTGATTGATTGATTGATTGATTGATTGATTGATTGATTGATTGATGCAGCACAACAGTCAAATAGTGGAGTGGAGTAGGGGAACAGCAAACAGCCAATAAAGCAGCCCGCCCGCTCGCCTGCCCGCCACAATGGACCTACCTGTGTACACTAGATGGATGTGATGGAATGTACTGTCGTCCCTACATTTCAAGAAGAAGTAAGAATTGCAGTTGCAACAAAGCCTTGCTTGCCTACAAAGAGAGCAGCAATTTGGATTTGTTACTATGTTACCTAGAAGAATAACAAACTGTGCAAGGATGGAGGTTGTAGGAGCAAGGAGAAGTTGTCTGTAAAGTTGGTGGATGCCTATTTTCCATTTTGCAGTCCCTTGTCTCCCTCTTGTGGCCTCCTGGAGGCAACTAGCTGTGCAAAAAAAAGACAGCCTGGCGGCCGGCTGTTGCAGTGTTGCCCTCTCAGGCAACACTGAGTGACTGACTGAGCCTCACCGTCTTATATAAAGTTCAGACGGAACTTTGCACGTGTCATAGTGGAGCCCTCAGGATTCCAGAGCCAGCTTTCTGACATCATAATGGGGCCTCAGAGATAAAAGCCTGGGCCCAGGCAGTGTTGGTCAGTGCTGCTCAGCAGGCAGCACTGGACTAGACTGGATTACAGCTGATACAAGGTGTGAAGGAACAAGGGGTGGCTGTGGGCATGCACTTGCTGCCGCTGCCAGTGTTTATCTGCATGGCAGCAGGGCATTTGGGCGTTGCCAGGAAGGCGTTTTTATGTAGATTCCTCCTCTTTCAGCACTGCATTGTGGTGCAAGCAAAAGAAGCAAATCCTGTCTGGCTTCCTCTCCGGCCTTTATTCACCTCCCGTGTAGCTGTGAGTGTGTGAGCCTGCAGGGCCCCATGGAATTGCCTAGAAGTAGGCTGAATCGCTGCAAGGGCTGAACAGCAGTATCGGGCAGGCTCGGGCAACGCGCGGCCCGTTCGGGTTATCGCTTCTCGGCCTTTTGGCTAAGATCAAGTGTAGTATCTGTTCTTATCAGTTTAATATCTGATACGTCCCCTATCTGGGGACCATATATTAAATGGATTTTTAGAACAGGGAGATGGAAATAGAGCTTGCTCTGTCCACTCCACGCATTGACCTGGTATTGCAGTATTTCCAGGACCGGTGCACCCTTTCCTTATGTGTTGACTAAAAGCAGATTCCAAAAGTGTTTTTTGTCTTTGCTATTGTTTCTGTCTTTCTGAAGGGATCTCCCCTTTTAATCCCATTATTTCAACACCTGTTGGACAATGCATGAGTGATAATGAGCTCATTGATTAAATGCAATTAATGAATAGATTGCCACCTCTTGTTGTGTGTCGTCTGTGTTTCTGTGTTTCCGGCATTTCACATTGGAACACCTCATTCACCTTCCTTGTCTTCTCTCCGCCCTCCCTTTTAGGTAAGTTAAAGAGCTGCACCTGAGCCAGCCACTGATTGATTGATTGATTGATTGATTGATTGATTGATTGATTGATTGATGCAGCACAACAGTCAAATAGTGGAGTGGAGTAGGGGAACAGCAAACAGCCAATAAAGCAGCCCGCCCGCTCGCCTGCCCGCCACAATGGACCTACCTGTGTACACTAGATGGATGTGATGGAATGTACTGTCGTCCCTACATTTCAAGAAGAAGTAAGAATTGCAGTTGCAACAAAGCCTTGCTTGCCTACAAAGAGAGCAGCAATTTTGATTTATTACTATGTTACCTAGAAGAATAACAAACTGTGCAAGGATGGAGGTTGTAGGAGCAAGGAGAAGTTGTCTGTAAAGTTGGTGGATGCCTATTTTCCATTTTGCAGTCCCTTGTCTCCCTCTTGTGGCCTCCTGGAGGCAACTAGCTGTGCAAAAAAAAGACAGCCTGGCGGCCGGCTGTTGCAGTGTTGCCCTCTCAGGCAACACTGAGTGACTGACTGAGCCTCACCGTCTTATATAAAGTTCAGACGGAACTTTGCACGTGTCATAGTGGAGCCCTCAGGATTCCAGAGCCAGCTTTCTGACATCATAATGGGGCCTCAGAGATAAAAGCCTGGGCCCAGGCAGTGTTGGTCAGTGCTGCTCAGCAGGCAGCACTGGACTGGACTGGATTACAGCTGATACAAGGTGTGAAGGAACAAGGGGTGGCTGTGGGCATGCACTTGCTGCCGCTGCCAGTGTTTATCTGCATGGCAGCAGGGCATTTGGGCGTTGCCAGGAAGGCGTTTTTATGTAGATTCCTCCTCTTTCAGCACTGCATTGTGGTGCAAGCAAAAGAAGCAAATCCTGTCTGGCTTCCTCTCCGGCCTTTATTCACCTCCCGTGTAGCTGTGAGTGTGTGAGCCTGCAGGGCCCCATGGAATTGCCTAGAAGTAGGCTGAATCGCTGCAAGGGCTGAACAGCAGTATCGGGCAGGCTCGGGCAACGCGCGGCCCGTTCGGGTTATCGCTTCTCGGCCTTTTGGCTAAGATCAAGTGTAGTATCTGTTCTTATCAGTTTAATATCTGATACGTCCCCTATCTGGGGACCATATATTAAATGGATTTTTAGAACAGGGAGATGGAAATAGAGCTTGCTCTGTCCACTCCACGCATTGACCTGGTATTGCAGTATTTCCAGGACCGGTGCACCCTTTCCTTATGTGTTGACTAAAAGCAGATTCCAAAAGTGTTTTTTGTCTTTGCTATTGTTTCTTTCTTTCTGAAGGGATCTCCCCTTTTAATCCCATTATTTCAACACCTGTTGGACAATGCATGAGTGATAATGAGCTCATTGATTAAATGCAATTAATGAATAGATTGCCACCTCTTGTTGTGTGTCGTCTGTGTTTCTGTGTTTCCGGCATTTCACATTGGAACACCTCATTCACCTTCCTTGTCTTCTCTCCGCCCTCCCTTTTAGGTAAGTTAAAGAGCTGCACCTGAGCCAGCCACTGATTGATTGATTGATTGATTGATTGATTGATTGATTGATTGATTGATTGATTGATTGATGCAGCACAACAGTCAAATAGTGGAGTGGAGTAGGGGAACAGCAAACAGCCAATAAAGCAGCCCGCCCGCTCGCCTGCCCGCCACAATGGACCTACCTGTGTACACTAGATGGATGTGATGGAATGTACTGTCGTCCCTACATTTCAAGAAGAAGTAAGAATTGCAGTTGCAACAAAGCCTTGCTTGCCTACAAAGAGAGCAGCAATTTGGATTTGTTACTATGTTACCTAGAAGAATAACAAACTGTGCAAGGATGGAGGTTGTAGGAGCAAGGAGAAGTTGTCTGTAAAGTTGGTGGATGCCTATTTTCCATTTTGCAGTCCCTTGTCTCCCTCTTGTGGCCTCCTGGAGGCAACTAGCTGTGCAAAAAAAAGACAGCCTGGCGGCCGGCTGTTGCAGTGTTGCCCTCTCAGGCAACACTGAGTGACTGACTGAGCCTCACCGTCTTATATAAAGTTCAGACGGAACTTTGCACGTGTCATAGTGGAGCCCTCAGGATTCCAGAGCCAGCTTTCTGACATCATAATGGGGCCTCAGAGATAAAAGCCTGGGCCCAGGCAGTGTTGGTCAGTGCTGCTCAGCAGGCAGCACTGGACTGGACTGGATTACAGCTGATACAAGGTGTGAAGGAACAAGGGGTGGCTGTGGGCATGCACTTGCTGCCGCTGCCAGTGTTTATCTGCATGGCAGCAGGGCATTTGGGCGTTGCCAGGAAGGCGTTTTTATGTAGATTCCTCCTCTTTCAGCACTGCATTGTGGTGCAAGCAAAAGAAGCAAATCCTGTCTGGCTTCCTCTCCGGCCTTTATTCACCTCCCGTGTAGCTGTGAGTGTGTGAGCCTGCAGGGCCCCATGGAATTGCCTAGAAGTAGGCTGAATCGCTGCAAGGGCTGAACAGCAGTATCGGGCAGGCTCGGGCAACGTGCGGCCCGTTCGGGTTATCGCTTCTCGGCCTTTTGGCTAAGATCAAGTGTAGTATCTGTTCTTATCAGTTTAATATCTGATACGTCCCCTATCTGGGGACCATATATTAAATGGATTTTTAGAACAGGGAGATGGAAATAGAGCTTGCTCTGTCCACTCCACGCATTGACCTGGTATTGCAGTATTTCCAGGACCGGTGCACCCTTTCCTTATGTGTTGACTAAAAGCAGATTCCAAAAGTGTTTTTTGTCTTTGCTATTGTTTCTGTCTTTCTGAAGGGATCTCCCCTTTTAATCCCATTATTTCAACACCTGTTGGACAATGCATGAGTGATAATGAGCTCATTGATTAAATGCAATTAATGAATAGATTGCCACCTCTTGTTGTGTGTCGTCTGTGTTTCTGTGTTTCCGGCATTTCACATTGGAACACCTCATTCACCTTCCTTGTCTTCTCTCCGCCCTCCCTTTTAGGTAAGTTAAAGAGCTGCACCTGAGCCAGCCACTGATTGATTGATTGATTGATTGATTGATTGATTGATTGATTGATTGATTGATGCAGCACAACAGTCAAATAGTGGAGTGGAGTAGGGGAACAGCAAACAGCCAATAAAGCAGCCCGCCCGCTCGCCTGCCCGCCACAATGGACCTACCTGTGTACACTAGATGGATGTGATGGAATGTACTGTCGTCCCTACATTTCAAGAAGAAGTAAGAATTGCAGTTGCAACAAAGCCTTGCTTGCCTACAAAGAGAGCAGCAATTTGGATTTGTTACTATGTTACCTAGAAGAATAACAAACTGTGCAAGGATGGAGGTTGTAGGAGCAAGGAGAAGTTGTCTGTAAAGTTGGTGGATGCCTATTTTCCATTTTGCAGTCCCTTGTCTCCCTCTTGTGGCCTCCTGGAGGCAACTAGCTGTGCAAAAAAAAGACAGCCTGGCGGCCGGCTGTTGCAGTGTTGCCCTCTCAGGCAACACTGAGTGACTGACTGAGCCTCACCGTCTTATATAAAGTTCAGACGGAACTTTGCACGTGTCATAGTGGAGCCCTCAGGATTCCAGAGCCAGCTTTCTGACATCATAATGGGGCCTCAGAGATAAAAGCCTGGGCCCAGGCAGTGTTGGTCAGTGCTGCTCAGCAGGCAGCACTGGACTGGACTGGATTACAGCTGATACAAGGTGTGAAGGAACAAGGGGTGGCTGTGGGCATGCACTTGCTGCCGCTGCCAGTGTTTATCTGCATGGCAGCAGGGCATTTGGGCGTTGCCAGGAAGGCGTTTTTATGTAGATTCCTCCTCTTTCAGCACTGCATTGTGGTGCAAGCAAAAGAAGCAAATCCTGTCTGGCTTCCTCTCCGGCCTTTATTCACCTCCCGTGTAGCTGTGAGTGTGTGAGCCTGCAGGGCCCCATGGAATTGCCTAGAAGTAGGCTGAATCGCTGCAAGGGCTGAACAGCAGTATCGGGCAGGCTCGGGCAACGCGCGGCCCGTTCGGGTTATCGCTTCTCGGCCTTTTGGCTAAGATCAAGTGTAGTATCTGTTCTTATCAGTTTAATATCTGATACGTCCCCTATCTGGGGACCATATATTAAATGGATTTTTAGAACAGGGAGATGGAAATAGAGCTTGCTCTGTCCACTCCACGCATTGACCTGGTATTGCAGTATTTCCAGGACCGGTGCACCCTTTCCTTATGTGTTGACTAAAAGCAGATTCCAAAAGTGTTTTTTGTCTTTGCTATTGTTTCTGTCTTTCTGAAGGGATCTCCCCTTTTAATCCCATTATTTCAACACCTGTTGGACAATGCATGAGTGATAATGAGCTCATTGATTAAATGCAATTAATGAATAGATTGCCACCTCTTGTTGTGTGTCGTCTGTGTTTCTGTGTTTCCGGCATTTCACATTGGAACACCTCATTCACCTTCCTTGTCTTCTCTCCGCCCTCCCTTTTAGGTAAGTTAAAGAGCTGCACCTGAGCCAGCCACTGATTGATTGATTGATTGATTGATTGATTGATTGATTGATTGATTGATTGATTGATGCAGCACAACAGTCAAATAGTGGAGTGGAGTAGGGGAACAGCAAACAGCCAATAAAGCAGCCCGCCCGCTCGCCTGCCCGCCACAATGGACCTACCTGTGTACACTAGATGGATGTGATGGAATGTACTGTCGTCCCTACATTTCAAGAAGAAGTAAGAATTGCAGTTGCAACAAAGCCTTGCTTGCCTACAAAGAGAGCAGCAATTTGGATTTGTTACTATGTTACCTAGAAGAATAACAAACTGTGCAAGGATGGAGGTTGTAGGAGCAAGGAGAAGTTGTCTGTAAAGTTGGTGGATGCCTATTTTCCATTTTGCAGTCCCTTGTCTCCCTCTTGTGGCCTCCTGGAGGCAACTAGCTGTGCAAAAAAAAGACAGCCTGGCGGCCGGCTGTTGCAGTGTTGCCCTCTCAGGCAACACTGAGTGACTGACTGAGCCTCACCGTCTTATATAAAGTTCAGACGGAACTTTGCACGTGTCATAGTGGAGCCCTCAGGATTCCAGAGCCAGCTTTCTGACATCATAATGGGGCCTCAGAGATAAAAGCCTGGGCCCAGGCAGTGTTGGTCAGTGCTGCTCAGCAGGCAGCACTGGACTGGACTGGATTACAGCTGATACAAGGTGTGAAGGAACAAGGGGTGGCTGTGGGCATGCACTTGCTGCCGCTGCCAGTGTTTATCTGCATGGCAGCAGGGCATTTGGGCGTTGCCAGGAAGGCGTTTTTATGTAGATTCCTCCTCTTTCAGCACTGCATTGTGGTGCAAGCAAAAGAAGCAAATCCTGTCTGGCTTCCTCTCCGGCCTTTATTCACCTCCCGTGTAGCTGTGAGTGTGTGAGCCTGCAGGGCCCCATGGAATTGCCTAGAAGTAGGCTGAATCGCTGCAAGGGCTGAACAGCAGTATCGGGCAGGCTCGGGCAACGCGCGGCCCGTTCGGGTTATCGCTTCTCGGCCTTTTGGCTAAGATCAAGTGTAGTATCTGTTCTTATCAGTTTAATATCTGATACGTCCCCTATCTGGGGACCATATATTAAATGGATTTTTAGAACAGGGAGATGGAAATAGAGCTTGCTCTGTCCACTCCACGCATTGACCTGGTATTGCAGTATTTCCAGGACCGGTGCACCCTTTCCTTATGTGTTGACTAAAAGCAGATTCCAAAAGTGTTTTTTGTCTTTGCTATTGTTTCTGTCTTTCTGAAGGGATCTCCCCTTTTAATCCCATTATTTCAACACCTGTTGGACAATGCATGAGTGATAATGAGCTCATTGATTAAATGCAATTAATGAATAGATTGCCACCTCTTGTTGTGTGTCGTCTGTGTTTCTGTGTTTCCGGCATTTCACATTGGAACACCTCATTCACCTTCCTTGTCTTCTCTCCGCCCTCCCTTTTAGGTAAGTTAAAGAGCTGCACCTGAGCCAGCCACTGATTGATTGATTGATTGATTGATTGATTGATTGATTGATTGATTGATTGATTGATGCAGCACAACAGTCAAATAGTGGAGTGGAGTAGGGGAACAGCAAACAGCCAATAAAGCAGCCCGCCCGCTCGCCTGCCCGCCACAATGGACCTACCTGTGTACACTAGATGGATGTGATGGAATGTACTGTCGTCCCTACATTTCAAGAAGAAGTAAGAATTGCAGTTGCAACAAAGCCTTGCTTGCCTACAAAGAGAGCAGCAATTTGGATTTGTTACTATGTTACCTAGAAGAATAACAAACTGTGCAAGGATGGAGGTTGTAGGAGCAAGGAGAAGTTGTCTGTAAAGTTGGTGGATGCCTATTTTCCATTTTGCAGTCCCTTGTCTCCCTCTTGTGGCCTCCTGGAGGCAACTAGCTGTGCAAAAAAAAGACAGCCTGGCGGCCGGCTGTTGCAGTGTTGCCCTCTCAGGCAACACTGAGTGACTGACTGAGCCTCACCGTCTTATATAAAGTTCAGACGGAACTTTGCACGTGTCATAGTGGAGCCCTCAGGATTCCAGAGCCAGCTTTCTGACATCATAATGGGGCCTCAGAGATAAAAGCCTGGGCCCAGGCAGTGTTGGTCAGTGCTGCTCAGCAGGCAGCACTGGACTGGACTGGATTACAGCTGATACAAGGTGTGAAGGAACAAGGGGTGGCTGTGGGCATGCACTTGCTGCCGCTGCCAGTGTTTATCTGCATGGCAGCAGGGCATTTGGGCGTTGCCAGGAAGGCGTTTTTATGTAGATTCCTCCTCTTTCAGCACTGCATTGTGGTGCAAGCAAAAGAAGCAAATCCTGTCTGGCTTCCTCTCCGGCCTTTATTCACCTCCCGTGTAGCTGTGAGTGTGTGAGCCTGCAGGGCCCCATGGAATTGCCTAGAAGTAGGCTGAATCGCTGCAAGGGCTGAACAGCAGTATCGGGCAGGCTCGGGCAACGCGCGGCCCGTTCGGGTTATCGCTTCTCGGCCTTTTGGCTAAGATCAAGTGTAGTATCTGTTCTTATCAGTTTAATATCTGATACGTCCCCTATCTGGGGACCATATATTAAATGGATTTTTAGAACAGGGAGATGGAAATAGAGCTTGCTCTGTCCACTCCACGCATTGACCTGGTATTGCAGTATTTCCAGGACCGGTGCACCCTTTCCTTATGTGTTGACTAAAAGCAGATTCCAAAAGTGTTTTTTGTCTTTGCTATTGTTTCTGTCTTTCTGAAGGGATCTCCCCTTTTAATCCCATTATTTCAACACCTGTTGGACAATGCATGAGTGATAATGAGCTCATTGATTAAATGCAATTAATGAATAGATTGCCACCTCTTGTTGTGTGTCGTCTGTGTTTCTGTGTTTCCGGCATTTCACATTGGAACACCTCATTCACCTTCCTTGTCTTCTCTCCGCCCTCCCTTTTAGGTAAGTTAAAGAGCTGCACCTGAGCCAGCCACTGATTGATTGATTGATTGATTGATTGATTGATTGATTGATTGATTGATTGATTGATGCAGCACAACAGTCAAATAGTGGAGTGGAGTAGGGGAACAGCAAACAGCCAATAAAGCAGCCCGCCCGCTCGCCTGCCCGCCACAATGGACCTACCTGTGTACACTAGATGGATGTGATGGAATGTACTGTCGTCCCTACATTTCAAGAAGAAGTAAGAATTGCAGTTGCAACAAAGCCTTGCTTGCCTACAAAGAGAGCAGCAATTTGGATTTATTACTATGTTACCTAGAAGAATAACAAACTGTGCAAGGATGGAGGTTGTAGGAGCAAGGAGAAGTTGTCTGTAAAGTTGGTGGATGCCTATTTTCCATTTTGCAGTCCCTTGTCTCCCTCTTGTGGCCTCCTGGAGGCAACTAGCTGTGCAAAAAAAAGACAGCCTGGCGGCCGGCTGTTGCAGTGTTGCCCTCTCAGGCAACACTGAGTGACTGACTGAGCCTCACCGTCTTATATAAAGTTCAGACGGAACTTTGCACGTGTCATAGTGGAGCCCTCAGGATTCCAGAGCCAGCTTTCTGACATCATAATGGGGCCTCAGAGATAAAAGCCTGGGCCCAGGCAGTGTTGGTCAGTGCTGCTCAGCAGGCAGCACTGGACTGGACTGGATTACAGCTGATACAAGGTGTGAAGGAACAAGGGGTGGCTGTGGGCATGCACTTGCTGCCGCTGCCAGTGTTTATCTGCATGGCAGCAGGGCATTTGGGCGTTGCCAGGAAGGCGTTTTTATGTAGATTCCTCCTCTTTCAGCACTGCATTGTGGTGCAAGCAAAAGAAGCAAATCCTGTCTGGCTTCCTCTCCGGCCTTTATTCACCTCCCGTGTAGCTGTGAGTGTGTGAGCCTGCAGGGCCCCATGGAATTGCCTAGAAGTAGGCTGAATCGCTGCAAGGGCTGAACAGCAGTATCGGGCAGGCTCGGGCAACGCGCGGCCCGTTCGGGTTATCGCTTCTCGGCCTTTTGGCTAAGATCAAGTGTAGTATCTGTTCTTATCAGTTTAATATCTGATACGTCCCCTATCTGGGGACCATATATTAAATGGATTTTTAGAACAGGGAGATGGAAATAGAGCTTGCTCTGTCCACTCCACGCATTGACCTGGTATTGCAGTATTTCCAGGACCGGTGCACCCTTTCCTTATGTGTTGACTAAAAGCAGATTCCAAAAGTGTTTTTTGTCTTTGCTATTGTTTCTGTCTTTCTGAAGGGATCTCCCCTTTTAATCCCATTATTTCAACACCTGTTGGACAATGCATGAGTGATAATGAGCTCATTGATTAAATGCAATTAATGAATAGATTGCCACCTCTTGTTGTGTGTCGTCTGTGTTTCTGTGTTTCCGGCATTTCACATTGGAACACCTCATTCACCTTCCTTGTCTTCTCTCCGCCCTCCCTTTTAGGTAAGTTAAAGAGCTGCACCTGAGCCAGCCACTGATTGATTGATTGATTGATTGATTGATTGATTGATTGATTGATGCAGCACAACAGTCAAATAGTGGAGTGGAGTAGGGGAACAGCAAACAGCCAATAAAGCAGCCCGCCCGCTCGCCTGCCCGCCACAATGGACCTACCTGTGTACACTAGATGGATGTGATGGAATGTACTGTCGTCCCTACATTTCAAGAAGAAGTAAGAATTGCAGTTGCAACAAAGCCTTGCTTGCCTACAAAGAGAGCAGCAATTTGGATTTGTTACTATGTTACCTAGAAGAATAACAAACTGTGCAAGGATGGAGGTTGTAGGAGCAAGGAGAAGTTGTCTGTAAAGTTGGTGGATGCCTATTTTCCATTTTGCAGTCCCTTGTCTCCCTCTTGTGGCCTCCTGGAGGCAACTAGCTGTGCAAAAAAAAGACAGCCTGGCGGCCGGCTGTTGCAGTGTTGCCCTCTCAGGCAACACTGAGTGACTGACTGAGCCTCACCGTCTTATATAAAGTTCAGACGGAACTTTGCACGTGTCATAGTGGAGCCCTCAGGATTCCAGAGCCAGCTTTCTGACATCATAATGGGGCCTCAGAGATAAAAGCCTGGGCCCAGGCAGTGTTGGTCAGTGCTGCTCAGCAGGCAGCACTGGACTGGACTGGATTACAGCTGATACAAGGTGTGAAG